>NC_051177.1:91729347-92029347 GCF_013339695.2 Rhipicephalus sanguineus | reverse complement strand
TATGACTCCCTCTTTTTTAGCATCATGAAATTTCGACTGATTTGTATTTTGTTGGAAACAAAGACTAAGCCAGACCCCGAGGCTAGCATTCCGATAAATCAGGCACACGAATGCCGCTACCACAAAATATACAATAATAGCTTTGTATCTATCTTTGTGGTCTCTTGGATAAATAAGAGAGGTGTTTCACATTAACAGATGCTCTATCACAAACCGTACTACAACATCTGGGATAGAAATGAAATGCTGCGCATCAGGAAACACTGCTAAAAAGGCGAAAAAAAAAAACACATCACCACAACTTGCTAGTATTTCTCCCACTGTCGAATACGTACCATATGATTCACTAAAGAAAACTAACAAAAATATTTTGGCTTTTACATATACACAGTGTCACGCACTTACCGGCAATATTACCTAGAGTATTATTAATGTCTTTTAACGATTTCAGTCTTATGTTCATCTCTAACAGGTGCTAACATAGCAGCCTGTTGTGAAAACGGGCACAGACTGCCGCATACTAACAGCGCTGGATTGTTACTAGTCTGCATAACGACTTGCTACTGAAATTGGCACTGTGATTGATTGATTGATTGATTGATTGATTGATTGATTGATTGATTGATTGATTGATTGATTGATTGATTGATTGATTGATTGATTGATTGATTGATTGATTGATTTAAAAGAACAAAAAAATTGAAGCTTTCCTACGGGCACGTACTTGTGTACACGGGAAGGCGAGGTTTGACCAAAAAGCCCCTTAAGTGGGCTTGCTTCTGAACATGTTAAAGAAAATATTAGTGGACGCACTCATCCAATGCAAACGTTCCGACGAGCGAGAGACTGTGAATTTGGTTCAAGAAGTGTGATATCGAAGAGAGCCCTCAGTCTGCGTCTTGCAAGCACAAAATGCCAAAATTGGATTAGCTGCTCGCGACACACATACACTCGCACTGAGGGACCGGATTCAGTCTCCAGTCGTCCTTTTCTATTTCTTTTCTTTTATTCTCCAAGTTGACCCTCGTCCCGACATATCCCACTTGCGCCTTATCTTGGTTTCTCGGCCGATACTATTCGTCCGCGCGATGAGAGGTAACAAACCCGCGAAGAAAACGAAACGTAAACACCCAAACAAACGAAGTCGCGAGGACGCGACCGAGGGCGAACAAGGCAGCAAAAACATATCCCGCACGCTTCAACCGACCACCAGTGGTCTGCATCGGAACGTCATCGGCGCGGAAACAGGGCAAGATGAAAGCATCCGTATTGACTTCCGCTTATGCCGGAGAATTGCCCCTGCGGAAAGAGTCTCGGCCTCGCTCCGAGCGAAACCGATAAGGCGGGAAAAGCCACGCACGCTGTGCCGTCGAGGCGCGGAGAGCGCAGCTGCGCCGTCTAGCGACCGTTACGCATCTTCTTCTAGGGCCAAGCACGCTGTTTCGCCCAAGATGAATGGCGCGGGATTACGAGGAAGGAATGGCACCGAGTAGAAGACGCAAGAAGAGAGGGGAAAAAATGAATGTGGGCATGGTACAGCTTGAGCGAGTGTGCCATGCGGAGGAGGTAAAAATATATATATGTATCGATGGAACGGACAGCCCATCAACTACCGGCCAGCGGTATCGCGCCAGGGTATTCAAATAGGAGGCTTTAAAAATGAAATGTGACCGACGGCCACAATCGGCTACGGTTTCTGAGGAATGAGACAAAAAGAAGCGGTTCCTGTCCTTACGCTCCTCGTGAACGACTGGTATTCGCGAAGGCCATTGCTGCTACGCAACTAAACGCAAGAACGATTCGCAAACGTGTGAGAACGCTGCGCGATAGGCTCGGCAAGAAACGCTACGTATGGATGGATTTCACGATGCAAGGTGTTCAAGGTAAGGAAACAGGTGCCCTGCGTTTTATTCTTGTCCGTCAGTTTTGCAATCCACCTACATAGGCAAAAGTGCAGCGCGACGCGCACATCTAATGCCTCCTGAAAGTTACGATACTGAACGATCACCCGTAGCCGTGGCTTTCAAGGACACTAGCACCAATTTAAGAGTCAGTACAATGCCGAGCCAAGCCACGGTACTTTTGGTTGCTTGGCTAACATGATTTGTAGAGAATTACAGTAATGTCGATGTAAGTGTCCTTGAAACCATATGGTACTCTATAACGCGTCTTGACCGTCCGTTTGCAGTTTACTTTTGTGTAGACATGTCCTTTGTTAGATCTATGGGCAAATACCGAAATCGGGGCAAATTGTTACACGCCGCTTTGCAACACGATTCTTTCATAAACGTCGTCAATATTGGCTCTGCAAATAAAAGAAAAGCTAAGAGAAGTGTTTCCCAGGTGTACACTCATGAGCAAAAGTATACGGAACGCTACAGTACGTATACCTTTGCCGTCTGCGACGTCTAGTGACGACCCCGTCTGCTGTCGAGAGCATTTCTCTGACAAATTCCGTCAGAGTAATGACAAATTCCGTCAGAGTAATGCTCTCGACAGCTATTCCGTGAATGCAATGCCCTCGACAGCAGACGGCTCGCGACTAGACGGTGCAGACAGCGATTTCGGCTCGCGCTTCCGTGGTCCGCATACTTTTGCTCACGGATTACCTTTGGATTCATTCTGAGGAAAAACGAAACGTTGGTTGCTGAGAAGACAGCACTCTCTACGGCATAAGCGCGTGTTAAATATGCTAAAAGCCGAAGATTCCAGCGCCGACACAGCACACTTAACGTGGGAACCTACCTAAGACAAAATCTAAACAAGACGAAAGTTCACGGTGAAATAGCTTTTTGAAGCGATTTGTAATGACAGAACCCGGAACGACTCCTCTGCAGTCAGCGTTTCACCTAGAAACTTTGTCTTCGTCAGTGTATCCTGGGGTACTGTATGTATACAGGATGGCTACTCACCAGTCACGACGATTTTTCCGGCGGTGTCGCTGAGACGTGTCTGTCCGGTGAACGCATTGCGCACCTGGCACCGATAGGTGTAGAACGCTTCCGAGGCCGTCGCTCCGAGGCCTCGTGTTACCAATTCACCAGTCGGCAGCATAGCATAGCGGCCTTCTGCACCTGCAGTCCGATATAAAGCACAGCGGCTGTAATACATGGTCGTATGAATTTTTCATAACCAACTTGTCGAAACCCTTACACTGTTCTTCCCTTCTTCATTTATATGTTTCCTTTTTTCCGCATATGCGTGATGTTACGACGTCTAACGTGTCGATATATATGATGCGGTGTTAGCAATAGCGACTTCTGTATTGTAGTCACTGTGTTAATACGTCTCGAACCCAGAGCTTTTTAACGCATTGCGTAGTACGTAGAGCCGCCAGAACCCTATGCACACTTTTAAGACTAAACCCTTCACTGTCCCGCTGAGCGGCCCCATGAGCGAAACACGGCAGACGAATGAAGTGATACAAAAACCCACGTGGCCTAAGTCAATGATGACGTCATTATCATCTGGTGACGTCATTATCCTCTTAGGAGGATACAAGTGAGCTGCACTTGCAAGTCAAATCTTTCGTAGTAACATAATCTGCAACGTCTTGTTGCCTCTAGTAGCGTGTCATCTCTTACTAAGTTTCGTTCGATTCTGATTGCCAGTTCGCGCGGGAAAGGTTCAGCGTAATGCAATTTTAACGCATTGGAAACGTTGTGTAATCTTATCTGTGACACATCAACTGGCTAAATATATTTCTGCTCCAATAAAAAAAGCGTGCATTTTACGCGCATTCTACTCCGCCGGACAACCAAGATCTTTCTTCGACTTTTCAAGAAAATTGAACGTGTCTTCGAACCTCACTAGAACATTTCGATGCGAAAAGCTCATACTTCGGAAACCACACGGAAATACGTAGGCCATTACAGCAGTACAGACCCCAAATGAGGTTGTGGCAGGAGGCATCCGCCATCGGTTTCTTTCCTTTTGAAGCTTCACTTCGCTCAACAATCGTTTTGCCGGATCACAGTCTTGTCTCCGCTGAAACTCTCCGCATTAAAAGGTCAGTCAATACCAGCAGTGGCCGCCTTTCTTTTACGAACAACGGCTTGCTTCGAAGAACGGAGAGGTCTGGACGGCTGTAAAACAAATCGCTCGTCTTACATGGGAGCCTTTCGTATTGGACGGAAAGTCCTTTCCCGTAGTACAACAGAAGCATAGAAGACCTGTATAAAGATTTGCAACAGCTGTAAGTACATGTCACAATGTTCGGTGGTTGCTTTTCTTTAGGTGTATCTGCTTGTGCAGCAAATGGTTCCGAGACCCCACTGCTTGGTTTCTTCGTCGCATTTTTTGTAAGACTGCCTTGGCTGTAGACAGAGATCCTCATTTCGATGGTCTAGCAGACTAATGCATATTACGCGGAGAGTGTGTGTGTGGGGGGGGGGGGGGGGGGGGCAGCAAGAAATTAAAGGCGTCTAGTTAACCTACGTTACTTTCGTCGTTTCTGTTTCTCTTTTTCGCCCACTTTTCGCATTTATTTTTTATCTTTGATCTGGCACTGGAACAAAGCTCTCCTTCACTTGTACTGCAGTACATACTGTACTGCAGTACAGGATGTACAGGATCTACCGTTGACGCAATGAATGATAATCTGACTAATATCATTAATGATATTAGTCAGATTAAGCTAAGATTAAACTAAGGAGTGTGCAGTGGAAGTCGGGGATACAGTCGTTAGACAGGACACTGGTAAGCTATTCCAAGAGACGAAAAATCTCATTAAGAAACGTCAAGCCATGAAAGCCTCAAATGCAACAGACAAAATAGAGCTGGCGGAGCTTTCGAAGTTAATCAATAGGCGTAAAGTAGCCGACGTAAGAACGTATAATATGGAAAGAATAGAGCATGCTCTAAAGAACGGAAGAAGCCTCAAAGCTATGAAGACAAAACTGTGCATAGGCAAAAATCAAATGTATGCATTAAGGGACAAGGAAGGCAACGTCACAACCAATATGGATAGAATAGCTGAGGTAGCGGAAGAGTTCTACAGAGATCTGTACAGCAGCCGAGACAATCAGGATGATAACGTAAGAAGCAGTAATAGCCCAGAGGAATCTGACATCCCACCAGTATTCGTATTCACAGGAGAAGTAAAGAAAGCCCTAAAGGGAATGCAAAGAGGCAAAGCCGCTGGTGAGGATGAGGTAACATCAGACCTGTTGAAAGACGGTGGAGAGATTATGTTAGAAAAATTGGCCACCCTGTATACGAAGTGTCTCTCGACAGGGAGGATACCAGAATCTTGGAAGAATGCCAACATCATCTTGATCCATAAGAAAGGGGACGTCAAGGACCTGAAAAATTACAGGCCCATCAGCTTACTGTCCCTTGTCTACAAGCTATTTACAAAAATAATTGCTAACAGAATTAATACGACATTACAGTTCAATCAACCAAAGGATCAGGCAAGATTTCGTACAGGCTTCTCAACAATAGACCATATTCATACTATCAATCAGGTGATAGAGAAATGCGCGGAATACAACCAACCCCTATACATAGCCTTCATAGATTACGAGAAGGCATTTTATTCGGTGGAGACATCAGCAGTCATGCAGGCACTGCAGAATCAGGGTATCGACGAAGCCTATATAAACATAATGGAAGAAATCTACAGCGGATCCACAGCCACTATAGCCCTCCATAAAGAAAGCGACAGAATCCCAATAAAGAAGGCCGTACGGCAGGGAGACACAATCTCTCCAATGCTTTTAACCGCGTGTTTACAGGAGGTTTTCAGGGCCCTAGATTGGGAAGAATTAGGGATAAGAATCAATGGAGAGTACCTCAGTAACCTGCGATTCGCTGATGACATTGCATTGATGAGTAACGCGGGAGACGAATTACAGCTCATGATTACTGAACTGGATACGGAAAGTAGAAGAGTAGGTCTGAAAATTAATATGCATAAAACTAAAGTAATGTGGAACAATCTTGGCAGAGAACAGTGCTTTGCGATAGGTGGCGAGACACTGGAAGTTGTAAAGGAGTACGTCTACTTAGGACAGGTAGTAACCCCGGAGCCGAACCATGAGAGTGAAATAACTAGAAGAATAAGGATGGGTTGGGGCTCATTCGTCAAGCATTATCAAATCATGAATGGTAGTCTGCCACTATCCCTCAAGAGGAAGGTATATAACAGCTGCATCTTACCGGTACTTACCTACGGAGCAGAAACCTGGCGACTTACAAAGAGGGTTCAACTTAAATTGAGGACGACGCAGCGAGCGATGGAAAGGAAAATGATAGGTGTAACCTTAAGAGACAGGAAGAGAGCAGAATGGGTCAGGGAACAAACGGGGGTTAAGGATATCATAGTTGAAATCAAGAAGAAGAAATAGATATGGGCCGGGCACGTAGCACGTCGGCAGGATAACCGGTGGTTAATAAGGGTATCTGACTGGGTTCCAAGAGATGGCAAACGCGTGAGGGGGAGACAGAAAATTAGGTGGGTAGATGAGATCAAGAAGTTTGTAGGCATGACGTGGCAGCAGAAAGCCCAGGACCGGGTTGATTGACGGAACATGGGGGAGGCCTTTGCCCTGCAGTGGGCGTAGACAGGCTGATGATGATGACATCCTGTACAACCCGAATATTCCAAGGACCACTTCTATTTTTGGCCTTGTTTAACCTTGTTGTCCTTGCAACTTGACCTAAGACTGCTTTCAAATTTTTCGCGAGTTTTCAAAAGAAGCAGGTAATGTCGCTTTCGAATAGGAAATTTGTCTTTTGAATTGGCTATCGCTTCCTCTTATACTGTCCGTTTTATGCCATCGCGCTTGAGGTCCATCACTCATAGCCAGAGAATCATCATTGAAAAAATTGTCCGATCGTCCCATCATAAACGCGTCTGTTTAAGTTAGCCTAATTCAATAGCAGCTAGGCACAAAGTAGTCTAAAGAAATTCCACGTTGATTCTAGACTTTAGTACGTATTTCTACGAGACTATATCTTCAGTACTAATCTACACAATTGTTGGTTGTGTTTGCGCACTTAAATGGGCCCTGCAACACTTTTTGAACGTGGTCAGAAAATGTTGCTTGGCAGTCGAGGCTCCTGCGAACGTGTGAGCCAAATGCTATAGCGCAGAATACGGCATGAAATTTACGATTAAATTTCAAATTCAGCTAGAAATTGTTCGCTTTTCCCTCAACTAATGATGCTATATACCCAAAATCAACTGCGTCACGTGCCCAAAAGCACATGCTAGGGGCTGATCTGAGCATTCTGAGCTGCGTAGTTGCCGCTGCCGCCGCGGTGTGCCGGGACGCGTCCGCGCCATGCTCTACCACCGCGCTCGTGCTCAGATTGCCTGAAACAAACCCTTTAGAGACCACCGCTATGTCCGTTTTAAAATTACCCTTTCCGTAAATATTGATACGGGTTTGTATGAGTATATAAAATATGTATTTACAGAGAGGAATCAGTAAAAGAGTCAAGATGGCTGACCGCCACACTCGCGCGCCAGTCAGGCTCTTCAGCCCTTCGTCTTCCTTCACTTCCTCTCCGTAACAGGACCCCCGGGCGTTGTAGCGCCGTCTCGGCGCAGGTCCGGCGATGAATTGCGAGAGAAGTAGGGCTTCATCCGCGAAACATGCACAATGTCAACAGGTGGCGTACTTGACGAATCGAAGTGCAACGGCGCAATCTCGTAATTCACGTCGCTAACTTGACGCAAGACTTGGTAGGGTCCTGTGTAGCGGGACAGGAGTTTCTCGGAGAGCCCTACACGGCGACATGGTGACCAAAGGAGCACCCAATCACCTGCGGCAAACTTCATATTACGATGCCGGTGGTCATAGCGGGCTTTCTGCATCTCCTGCGACGTGGCGAGACGAGATCGGGCGACTTGACGAGCCATGTGAGCCCGGTCAATAGCGTCGTGAGCGTACATGGTAACAGATGGCGCGGAAGGTAAGACGGTGTCAAACGGCAATATGGGGTGGCGACCATACAAAAGATAAAAAGGTGAAAATCCCGTGGTGTCGTGTCTAGAGGAATTATATGCAAAAGTCACATAGGCCAACGTGGCGTCCCAGTCGCGATGATCTTGAGAGACGTACATGGAAAGCATCTCTGTGAGTGTGCGGTTAAGACGTTCAGTAAGTCCATTAGTCTGTGGATGGTAGGCGGTAGACAGCTTGTGCTCTGTGGCACAAGATCTAAGTAGGTCGTCGACAACTCTGGACAAGAAAGAGCGGCCGCGGTCCGTCAGCAGCTGTCGGGGTGCACCGTGGAGGAGGATGACGTCGTGAAGAAGAAAATCCGCGACGTCAGTGGCGCAACTAGTTGGCATGGCCTTCGTGATGGCGTAACGTGTCGCATAATCTGTAGCGACCGCGATCCACTTATTTCCCAAAGTCGTCGTCGGAAAAGGGCCAAGCAGGTCAAGGCCGACGCGATGGAATGGTTCCGAGGGAACTTCAATTGGTTGTAGAAATCCAGCAGGCGGCAGAGAAGGCCTTTTCCGGCATAGGTCGCAAGTAGCAACATAACGACGCACGGAGCGGTATAGCCCAGGCCAGAAGAACCGACGTCGCACGCGGTCGTATGTGCGCGAAACTCCGAGATGTCCCGCCGTCGGTGCGTCGTGAAGTTGTTCAAGTATGACGGGCCGTAGATGGCGAGGAACGACAAGCAGGAGCTCAGGGCCTTCAATGCTGACGTTGCGGCGGTAGAGGATGCCGTTATGCAACACGAACATACGGAATGCGGCGTCGGTGCTGCCAGACTGGATGGCATCGATGATGGTGCGCAATGACACATCCCGACGTTGTTCGGTGCGCATGTCGCTCACGTCAGTAAAAGCCATTACGCAGCTGTCCGGATCATGCGCAGCGGGGTCAGGAGGATCCACCGGATGACGAGAAAGACAGTCTGCATCCTTGTGCAAACGTCCAGACTTGTAGGTGACTGTGAACGAAAATTCCTGGAGCCGCAAAGCCCAGCGACCAAGACGTCCGGTCGGGTCCTTCAGAGAAGTGAGCCAGCAGAGAGCGTGGTGGTCCGTAACGACGGAGAACATGCGGCCAAATAGGTATGGCCGGAACTTAGCGACAGCCCAGACCAAAGCCAAGCACTCTCTTTCGGTGATGGAATAATTTCTCTCGGGGGAAGAGAGCAGGCGACTGGCGTAAGCTATCACGCACTGTTGACTGTGCTGCCGTTGAGCGAGAACTGCTCCGATACCGTGCCCGCTGGCGTCGGTGCGAACTTCTGTTGGAGCAGATGGATCAAAGTGGGCAAGTACGGGGGGAGTAGTCAAGAAGCCAATGAGAGCGGTGAACGCTTGAGCCTGCTCAGGGCCCCATGAGAATGTGCTGTCTTTCTTCAGCAGATCTGTTAGTGGCCTAGCAATGTCGGCGAAGTTCTTCACAAAACGACGAAAGTAAGAGCATAGGCCGATGAAGCTCCGCACGTCAGAAGTAGAGCGGGGCACAGGAAAGCTGCGAACAGCGCGGATCTTTTCTGGATCTGGTTGGACGCCGTCAGCGTTTACAAGATGACCCAGCACGGTAATCTCCCGGCGGCCAAACTGGCATTTCTTGGAATTCAGTTGAAGTCCGGCTGTTCTGAAGACTGCGAGAATTGCAGCGAGACGCGTCAGGTGGCTGTCGAAGGTGGAAGAAAAGACAATCACATCGTCAAGGTAACAAAGACAAGTAGACCACTTGTAACCTCGCAACAGAGAGTCCATCATCCGTTCGAATGTCGCAGGAGCATTGCATAGGCCAAAGGGCATGACCTTGAACTGGTATAAGCCATCAGGTGTTACGAAGGCAGTCTTCTCGCGGTCCATTGCATCGACAGAAATCTGCCAGTAGCCGGACCGAAGATCAATAGACGAGAAGTATGTAGCTCCGTGCAGACAGTCCAACGCGTCATCGATGCGTGGTAGCGGGTATACGTCTTTGCGGGTGATCTTGTTTAAGTGGCGATAGTCAACGCAGAAGCGCCAGCTACCATCTTTTTTCTTTACAAGGACGACAGGGGAGGCCCAAGGACTGTATGACGGTTCGATGACACCTTTGCTAAGCATTTTCTCGACTTCCGTTTGGATCACTCTGCGCTCAGCGTGGGAGACACGATAGGGGCGCCGACGAATAGGACTTGCGTCACCGGTGTTTATACGGTGCTGAACGACGGACGTTTGCCCTAGAGGTCTGTCGTCAAGATCAAAAATGTCACTGTACGACGCGAGGAGGCGACGGATGTCATTGGCCTGTGCAGGGCTGAGGTCCGGGGCAATCATCTTCGAGAAATCAGCCGGCAAAGAAGATGAGCTGTGAGTCGCAGTAGGCGCAAGTAAATCAGTCTCGGCGCTGAGAGCTGCAATTTCAAATTCGTCAGCATCAGATATGTTGGCCAAGAACATGCCACGAGGAAGTACTTGAGGGCACAAGCTGAAATTTAGAAGTGGTAGCGAGGTACGGTTGTCGGTGACAGTGACGAGTGTATGCGGAACGGCAACGTTCCGGCTCAAAAGAATGTCAACGAGGGGATAGAGGACATATTCACCGTCGGGAACCTGCGGCTCTGCTGTCAGAACGACGTAGGTGACTGCCTGAGGTGAGAGACGCACGTCTTGAAGAGAGCACAGTCGCGGCGGGGTAGTGTTGGAAGCAGCGACGAGCTGAGGCAGTTCTCGCTCAACGGCGAGAACTGCCTATACTCGTATAGAGAACTGCAATATTACTCGTATTAGGACTGATTTGGTCATGGTCATTCTAATCTTTAACCACCAAATCAGAGGTATGGCTCTACGTAATCAGACCTGAATACCTGGCGCATTAGTATTTTAATTTAGTTCGTATTAAATCTGGTCACTAACACTTATTTGCTCTGGAACACATCTCTTTCAACTTGACTGTCTTGTTGATTTTTTTTTCACGCACATTACTCTAGCGAGACCACGTTAGCGATCGATAACGAAAAAAAAGAAAGGTGTTACAATATAGGCTTACTGTATATGACGTCGGGAAGACCATAACGATACGACACTGCACAGAAGGCCACCGCTCTTGAGTGGATTACACGAACGACCGAACCGGAAACTGCGCCGAAGTCAGCCAGAACCCGAGCTGGACAGGAAACGTAAGCAGCCATCATGGGAGGGGGGGGGGGGTGTAGCTGCTTCGAAACATCGTCGAGAATGGCGTTCCTCATTGCAAAAGACAACGCCAAGAGCACGTCGTCGAGCTTTACAGAGAACCAGAAGCACCCGCCGGCAAAGCTCCTGTGCTCTTAATCGATTGCTATCCTTCTCTCCCATTTCATCTTTAATTTTTCTTAACGGCATGTTCTATACATCTCTCTATTTTCGCCACGCCTCTTTCGAATCTCGTACTGCTTCGTGACTTGCGTCTATTTTTAATTTTCCTTGGTACGAGAACAGAGATTTGCTCTTGTTTACAGAGCCTTCCAGAGAAGAGCAACCGTGAGCACCTTTTCCGAAAACAAGTCTTCGCTTCGTCGAACACATATAAGTGAGCGAAGCGAGAGCCTCGAGGCTTAAAAATCTTTTTTTTTTTTTTTTACGAAAGCTCGTGCGAGGCTGAAAGGTTCCGCGACGCTGTCGATCCATCTGAAAACTGTTTGCTATAGAAAAAAAAATAAGTAAATGAACGCCACGCTTACGCCACGAAATCACGCAAATACAACGAGTGCTTCCTTGCGCTGATCTGTGGAATGCATTCGCTATACAGTAAACACTTGTTTCAAGTGTAAAGACGAGTCGGCATTTTTATTTATTTATTTATTCCTTCATTCATTTATTTTCGTTTCTAGTTTTTTATTTGTCGCTACGCGAGCATTTAGTTGCGACGAATACGAAATGCTTTCTTTCGTCGCATTAAAGCGTTTGTTTAGTCGTACGAATTTCCGAATATTCTCGAGAAACCGTAAAGATTATCTTCAAGTATTTCGTAAATGCGAATGCGTTTGCGAGACTGCACGCGAAAAAAAAAAGATTACATTTGGACTGAAGGGCGTAGAAGGATAGAGCCACGTTTAAGAGCGCGGCGTCTATGACTTCCTCTAGGAGAAAATATAAGCGGTTAGGTGCGCTATGTCATGCGTGTTTCTACTCAAGAAACATTGCAAAAAGGTGCGCATTTTTCGTCAACGTTGTTCGAAAGCGACACATTCCACCTCAGAATCAGGCACGCACAAAAAAAGGAAAAAAAAATAAACAATACACACAGACCATGTCGTCGTCAGTGCGGCTTTTTAGCGGGCGCGATTCATATTGAGGCGAAACATGTCCTTCGGCAAGTACCAGCTAGCCGAAAAAGCTGTGTTTTTTTATGTTCAATCTTCGGCCTATGTCGGTTTGGAAAAGTTTAAGCAGTGCTTAAATGCCACAAAAACAGACGCTGTCATAATACGAAACACACACACGCATGCACGCACGCACACACACACACACACGCACATGCGTGCATGCGCGTACAGACATAACGGCACGAGCAGCCATCACGCAGCTCTACGTCACTTCTATTTCTCGGACAATGTAAATTCTCCTATCGTCCGTTTCCAGTTGTGATACAAAAGTAGAGAAACGTAGTAATAAAAAAAATTAATGACTGGCTACCGTCGATTTGAGTACGTTTAACACCAAGCGGCGCGTTATCAACACTCACTTCACGCGGCAGCGGTGCGGAAACGTCATTTCCGGCTCCCTCTCGGGGCGAAGGGGCGGGGGGCGGTTGAATGTGCCACGTGCGGGCGCGCTGCAAATGAGGCGCTTTACAACGTTGTCGCGTGTGTTTGCTTCATCGAAAACGAGCTGGCTGCGGCGCGCTATCGCCCAAACCTCGAAGGGCTCCCAAAAAAGAGGCGCGCCTCGTTAAGCGAACCGGGAAAATGGAGCCGCCGTCTCACGTGCACGCCGGCCATATTTTACCACTCGGCGGCAAGTTCTCTGAGCTCGGGTCTCGGCGCACCACCCGAGCTAGCCCTATCTCCTGCATATAAAGAGGGCCCCCTCGTACGAGTCACACATTGCACCACCAGTGAGATGTGCAGAATCAAATTCATACACACGTAGGGGGAAACACTTTAATACAAAAAAAAAGAAAGAAAGAAAAGCAGAGAGCTTCGCCGGAGGACCTTTTGTCCCTGGCCTGCTACTGGCGTCATGGTAAGGGAGATGAGCAATGAATGGGAGAAAGAGCTGTAGTGCTATGACCATGATAGTGTACAGTGCAGTTATGTACAGTCCTGTTCAATGCTAAAGGGAACAGTCGGACATATCGGTAAAAACCTCCCGATATAGTCTGTCACACTTATTTACGCCCTAAAAATACAGGGTCCCTTATTTATTCCCCTTACACAAGTGGAAGGCGCAAGTCGCCCGGTGTGGCTACATTATCATCCTCATAATCGTCATCACCGGAGCTTCAGAGTTCACACGAGCAGCTGTACACTTTGCTGAAGCTGTGGCTGATGAAAAATGGCTGTCCTCCAAAGCGCACGATGTGGCGTTATGTGCGGTACAAAAGGCAGTCACAGATCGCGTGTTAAAATTGTGGGCAGACAGCCGCATTCCTGGCAGACAGGGAATTGAGGGTCTTGTTCGTGACCTATCTTACGAAGATAATGCCGTGTGAAGGCGTGAACAGCACTCCGAGTTCCGTTCTGTGCAATAATGTTTACGATTTCACAGCCATTTGAATCCTGGATGTTAAATTTGGGCCTGTCGCGAAGAGGCCATCTTGGCGCTTTGCCCGCTTTTGAAA
This sequence comes from Rhipicephalus sanguineus, assembly GCF_013339695.2. Classification (NCBI taxonomy): domain Eukaryota; kingdom Metazoa; phylum Arthropoda; class Arachnida; order Ixodida; family Ixodidae; genus Rhipicephalus; species Rhipicephalus sanguineus. The sequence continues at coordinate 92,015,599 of NC_051177.1, read as the reverse complement.
AGCAGGCGGTTGTTGTTGTTGTCGTCGTCGTCATCGTCGTCGTCGTCGTCGTCGTTGTAGTTGTTAATAATTACGACGATGATTATGATGATGATGATGACTATTCATTTTTCTTTTGTCGCATAGAACCACTATGGGGGACAGGCTGTGAGACAGGCGGTATTACTTAAGAAATAATGGCTATAACAAACAAAGAAAATAGAAATATGCACATGAAAATGTCCGACAAGCTTTTAATAAATCAAACACGATTATATGTATTAACGATTATTGGTACTACTTAGACATGAGAAAATATAAGTTTGCAGAACAAGGACACAAAATCAATGCTTAATTGACGTGTTCAAGCAAAGGATACCATAAAATTTCAATTTTAGTATCTTTAATGTATTTACGAATGGCAAACTCGCTGCTGTCTTTTTTATCTCCATTGCATCTTTTCTTATAGGTCAGCGAAAATTTCTCCCACTGCTGATAGCTTTAGAACGCATTAACGTGGCTATTATAATAATTCGACACCGGTTAAAGGCAATGTCTACAAATTTTAGAAGTCTATTAATTTTCTATTAGAAAATAAGGGTAACCTTACCGTGTACGCCATTGAAATGCAAAATAGCATGGTTGACGCGAAATGTCTCGCTTCGTCGAAACACGAGTCACGTGCACGTCGCACACGTCGCATTAGGAGGCACAAGCTGCGCACGCAACTCGCCGTCTGCGAAGCTGGCTTCGCCTCCAGCTGCATAAGTTTGTAAAGAAGCCAGCTTTACGAGTCATGTAAAGGGCTCGGTCTTTCTTGTGTGACCTTTAAAACAGAAGCGGGGCAGGAATATATTGTGATCTCTGCCTTATACTGCTTTCGAGCGTGTTATCGCGCTCCTGCAGCCTCGAAAGACGCTTCATTTGCCGTAGCTGTTGCCGCCATTACCAGGTGTCGTCTACGCACGTGCAGCGGCGGTGAGCATATATCTTCCACCCCGCATCCGACCTGGCTGGAAAGCGTGTTAATGTGGTCGTGCGGTAGCTGCGTGATTTCTTTACGCTCGCCTCGCCGAGAATAGCTCAATGAATTAGTGTGAGTTATCAGTTGCAGTCAAATTAAACCTATACAGCTGATATGCAGCGTAGACGCCAATACAGCCATTTATAGTATGCGCCCCCCAGAAAAGGTTTTCGACCTATCTTGGTACCATAGTTTCGATGCATTTTGTTTAAGCTGTAGGAAGTGTGCCGAATGGAAATATGGGCATTCGTAAAACTTCGCCGACTTCGTCGAAGTAGGAAAACCCTTGAAGTGTAAGAGGTGTTGATTCAAGTAAAATACGAGCGCAAAACACATCAGCAAGTCACCACATTACCACCAGACTTCAGACTGCTGTTTTATGTAAATAAGATTCCAGCGAGAAAGAAAGAAAGAAAGAAAGAAAGAAAGAAAGAAAGAAAGAAAGAAAGAAAGAAAGAAAGAAAGAAAGAAAGAAAGAAAGAAAGAAAGAAAGAAAGAAAGAAAGAAAGAAAGAAAGAAAGAAAGAAAGAAAGAAAGAAAGAAAGAAAGAAAGAAAAGCGCTCGAGCCAACTAAAAAATAAGTGCTCCCCATCGCGCTGAACAACTTCCGTGCAAAAATAAACGATACAAACAAGATGAGTCCGTAGCGTAGGGAAAAAAATTTCTCATTAGTGGGAAACATCAAACCACCGCTTAACGACGCCGTGCCCCAGAGAGTAAGCGCGAAAGAAAGTGTGTGTCGAGGGCAGGTAACCTTAGTCCCGTTGAGCGCCATAACTTATTGCTCGTTGCTTAATTTGTCCCGCTTGCTTTAGCACGAGACTTCTCTGAATACACGCTACCATCGCTCAGAAAGACAGTCCACATTTTTTAGCTTAAGAACGCGACATTTCACTAGCACGTGTTGCTGCCTCGGGTCGCTTGATTAAAGACATCCAGTATGTCGTATGCTTCACAGTTCCGTATAGCCATAAATACTTATTATTGTTTGTTGTGTGTATTAGCTGTTGCTCTGCGAACAAAGCAATCACTCTCGTTATAGGCGTGCGCACGGGTAGGGGCGTGGCAGGAGTGGGGGGGGGGGGGGGTTGCCCTTCCTAAGCATCTAAAGGTGGGCGCCAATCCTAGCCTGTACCTTTACTCAGTCCGACCTTTCACCTCATTATTTTCAGTGCCCAGGGTAACGGCTACGCATATGTTTTGACAATGGTAGAGGCCAAGGACTCCTGACGTTGCATTCAAAGATCTGTTTACGTTCCACCTTGAACCCAGAAAGACGGAACCAATGACAGGCCTTTGTGAGTAGCACGCCGTCGCTTCATTTTCATTTTTTACTCATTGCGGAGCTCATTTTCTTTCAGACTCGACCAACAAGGGGGGGGGGTGGAGGCGCTGCGTTGACACTTGACCCCCCCCCCCCTTAATGGATGACCCTGCGCACGCCTCTGACTCTCGCACCGCGTGCGTATCGTAATTTGTAGAAAACACCAGCTGTAGGACATCAGACTGACGTCTCGAAAAAAAAAACATTCACGCGTCGTCTACGTCACTTTAGCCTTAGTGACGAGTCGCAGTGCCCACGCTGGACAGTCGTTGGCGCTTCTACTTTATTTTGTGGCGCGAGCCCCGATTGATTGATTGATTGATTGATTGATTGATTGATTGATTGATTGATTGATTGATTGATTGATTGATTGATTGATTGATTGATTGATTGATTGATTGATTGATTCCAGAAAAGGGGAACCGATCCAGAGTGGCACTCTTGTTTCTCTTCCAAGCGCTTCCAGTCGAGCACTTACTTCCGGTTTTCCCAATATTCAAAACGTGTTTTTAAAAAATGAAACTGGCACAAAATAGACGGCTCTGATTCAGGTTAATAGTTATAATGGACAGATATGCTATCGAAGCATAAGTTTACTTAGAATAAGATCCAATTAAGTGTCAGGATAATTATTGAAAGTTATTTCAACGAGTTCGTCAAAAGAAATGACGGTAATAACCCGTGCTTAGTACGAAATGTTTCACTGCGGCGCTTCTGACGTAGTTTGAAGGCAAATGACGTGTCACGGCGTTGCGGTAAATCTCCCGCCGCTTTGTAAACCAAATCCTACCGGTGGTCCGCTGATTACTTTATCACAAAACTGGTGACGCGGGTTCGACACGATAGTTTTAGTAGTAAAAAAAAGCATCCACTCGAAACCTGCACGCCTATGCTTATGTTGTGTCTTGAGAATTCATCTTGTTCGTAGTTGTGTAACTTTTTTCTTCTCTTGCGCTTACGTGAAGGAAGTTTTCGAGGACGAGAAATGTGTTCTTTTATATGAGGCTTCCTCACACAGTTTTGCTATAGCACTCTATACACAGAACTTCACGTTATTATTTCATTACACAAAGTCATTGCATAACACAACGTACCGTTAAAAATGCAACCTTTATACGTTTGTGTCACATCGCTTAGACATGAAACTGCACGCGACCTGGCAACGTCAGGTATATACAGTGTACATAAAGCTCCAGCGATACTCGCCTACTGAAGTTCCCGAATATGAGACGTCTTAGGTGCCATGACTTAATCTCTAAAGAAACTGAGCCAGAGTCTATAAACCGAAACAAAGCAAAGAGAGAGAGAGAGACTCAGAGTTGCGTCATGGATATCCTGAAATGTCCTGTGCCTCGGCTTCTTATAGGATGTCGCTTCTCATTATGATGGTTCAACAGTGAGCAGTTCGAATACGAGATAACTTAGGCAGGACAACTGTCGGCAGTTGTTTAGTAAAGGCACATCTACCTGCAGAATTCAGGTGATACATACATACATACATACATACATACATACATACATACATACATACATACATACATACATACATACATACATACATACATACATACATACATACATACATACATACATACATACATACATACATACATACATACATACATACATACATACATACATACATACATACATACATACATACATACATACATACATACATACATACATACATACATACATACATACATACATACATACATACATACATACATACATACTCATTCATCAATTCAGTTCAACGTCAACTATCACGGCCGGTTCAACCAAGCAATCTTTCAGCGAAGAAAAGAGCGTCGGTGCCGTATGCTCCAGGCTTCAGTGAGGCACTCGCCAGAATTTTGCGCTCCTACGACGTACAGGTCTCCCATATACCTGCGCGTAAACTTGGAAACAGCCTCACGAACGTCAAGGACAAGTTAGAGCGGGAGAAGTTTCCAGGTGTCGTCTACAAAATCCCTTGCACAGATTCTACACATGTTTATATCGGTGAGACCGGCAATTTCAAGAGAAGGTTACGCGAGCACTGCAATGACGTGAAAAACAAAAAGTCACAGTTTCGCCGCAACGGCGAAGCAATGATTGCGATAGCAATAAATTGTAATGTAACGCGAAGAACGGAAAGCAGCTCGAAATTGCCAGCGCATCGCTCGAGCCCAAAGGACACACGAAAAGAACGCACACAGGACGAGCGCGAACTAATGCGTCACAGCTCGACACTTGAAGCGCACTGCTCAAACATAAAGCAGGACGCACAAAATAAACGAACAGGTACACACAAGACGAGCGCGAACTAATTGTCACAGTTGTTACTTATCCCTGTTTGAACAGCGCGCTTCTTTCGCAAACGCGGCCGCTGCTGCGAGCGAAGCGAATCACCCCACCGGCCGCCCCCTCTTTCCTTGAGATAAGCGCACGAAAGCGACGACGCCCTGTAGAGCGAACAGCAACGGCGTTCGCAGGGGCGGGGCGACGATCTTTAAAGCGCGCAGCACGCGCGCACGTCGCGCCATCTATGTGGCCACTAAGAAAGCATGCTGAATTACATGGTGTATATAAATAGCTCGCCGTTAGCAGGCTGAGAGACGGTGCTGTCGTGGCCTAACGTCTAACGCGCCGGGTTGCAAAGCGAGAGGTCGCCCGTTCGATTCCGCGCGTCGGAAAGAATTTCTTAATTATTTTTCTTTGTGGCCTCTCTATAGATATACATACTTATACATATAGGGTGAATGACGGCGACGGGGACGGACACATGGAGGAAGGAATACTAAGTAGAGGCCCTGACGTCACATTCGTGAAGCCCCCACATCGCAAACACCCGCATCGCCTCCTAGCGAAGGCGTAGCGAAACATCTCGCGATTTCCGTTGCGACGTTTGCAAGCGCATGCGCGCATGCGCGCATCGCGAAACATTGCAGCCTTTTTTCTTGTTTGTTTGTTTTTCGCCGTGGAAGCGGCATAGTCGATTCACGCATGCTGCTCTTTGTGTGTGTTCTTTAGGAAAGCTACGCAATGTCCAGCTGTTGCGTATACCTGGTGCAAATCGCGTGCACTGCGGACAGTACCAGGTGTCACTTTTCATGTGTACGTATACGTTCGCTTCATTGCTGATCACTAAGGCACGGTATTTGCGTGCGAAGCTCTCGGATGTGCGTCTGTTGCTTGTTACTCATTCTGTCAACTCAGAACTCACGTGAACTTTTGTTTTTGGCGTCTGACGCGCCGTACATAACATGCGCTGAAGGCAGCGTACGTTTTAGAGGCTGTGTCGTTCAACGAAAGGGCAATGAACTTTTGTTGTTATTATCAGACTACGTGATGTATGTATCGTGCGGTGTGCGCTCGCTGCGTGCTTGTGTTGTGTGCGCACTGGAATTACAAACTTTACGTGCACGATCGCGTATACAATACAGCGGTGTCTTCTTTTCGACGTGAAGTTACGTCAACTATAGGTTGGCGTTGCGCCGAATAGCTACTGCGCTCACTCCTTATACACGAGCAAAGAACCGCTAATCGGGCAATAGATCTGGAAATCGGGCTACAAGAAAGGAAAAAAATGCCTAACGCTCAGCAGAACGCGTAAGTCGCTGCTAGGTGAGTTCGAATACGATGAGGCAGGGGCTGAATGTTTTTGATTACGGCACGTACCGGTACTTTCTGTACTGTTGCACAAAAACGCTCCTCGAAGAACTTCATCACGCAACGCTCGGGCCTGCCGCGCACGAACAGCCTGGTAAACGTCTGCTTGCAACATTTTACTGCGTGCGAACCGCACAATACACGCTAAGTTTACGCCGGGACTACAAATCCGAACAGAAGCGAACCACCGCAGAGAGCACGCCGCGGGGCGTCTGCGGTTTTGTTTGCCCCATATCGGCTTGTTTGCCCCATAAATCTGACGTCACTTCTGCCACACTTTTCGCAATGCATTGGGATACGATAGGGCCTCTCCTTAGTTTTTCCTTCCTCCATGGACGGACATTTTCCAGCAGAGACTGTCCATATAATTGCTATCGCAATAAAAGGTGACGTCAAATGCACTCGCCGAACATGTTGTGTCCACGGGCCATGTGATAAACTGGGAAGATGCTTCCGTCATCGCCACGGAAAAGAAACTCTTTCCACGGCTTCATCTCGAATCATTGTTTATTCAAACCACTGCGAACACGCTGGACAAGAGCTGTGGTAATCTTCCGCCTGTGTATGCGCGTTGCCTCAAACATGTGATTAGACAACCTTATAAGCAAGCGAACTTGCTGCACATGCTTCATTGTGAGCATGGCTCCCGTGTGGGAGCCGAAACGTCTTTTTAAGAACATATTTTTTACTTTTGGTCGGCGCTGTGTTTCCTCCGTCCATATATACTTTACATACGTGCATACATGCGATTGTATAACCAAGGGGATATGGGGCTAAAAAAAAGAAAGCGACAACAAAATTAGATTAAATCCATAGGTAAGAGCTAAACAAAGTCCTGCAGCCGAGCTGTAACGGCGTCCATCATGACATTAAATTATCATACCTTTCTGCCCAGCGGTGCCACGGCTGCCTACTACAGCTCCGTCGCTGCGCATCCAAGACACCACTGTGATGTAGTCCCTCACTGCGGCGGGTAGATGACACCGCAGGACGGCAGCGTTTCTTCGTATGGCGTACACGTCCTGCACGATGGGCACGAAGTCCTCCGCCACCACTGAAACGTAAAGAGGAGAACGCTTGAGCTCATACCTGCGATCCTTAGTGTGCCGAAGCATCGGTACCACACCTTTCTGCGGTATTTGCAGCGCTACTGTGCCCGCATATGCATTGACGCCGAAGATGCATGAATACAACGACATTCTCCAACGCAAGAAGAAATACGGAAAGATGAATAAGAGAAGAAGAATATAGAGGACAACATGAGCGCTGCTGTTCTTGGCGTCTTACCTTTCCTTCGGCCCGGAAAATGCCGATTTCGAAGTTCCAAATTTCCCAACTTCCCGCTTTGAACGTGCATGATTTTGTTATTTGAGATAGTTAAGGAAAGCAGCGTGTCGGCGAGTAAATGTTGTCATTGAACCGTGAGAAACAATGGCCCAAGTTCATGGGACAATCGAGAAGTGGACCACCGCCAAATCGAACCACGGCCAAAAGCTTTTTCAATGAGACCTTATACTGTTACCCTTCAGCTGGTTGTCGCGCGTTTTCTTTTTTGACCCACGCGTTCAAATGTAGTTTTTTGCCTCATACATGACAAGAAAATAGCGACTGCGGAGAATTGGCGGCACTTAGGCACAGAAACCTCGTTCTGAATAACTCTTTCGATGACGACACCTGCACAATCGAGAGAAGAGTAAGAAAAAGCAATTCTACTCTGAAAATATAGAGGGCTTTAGGAGAAATGGCCAATATAAAAGAAGGAGCAATCGGGAGGTGTCTTCCTCGCCGGGACAATTGCTCTCCCGGCGAACCGCATCCTATTCGGGGGCGTCGGCAGATTGGAATCTCGGAGGGAAAAGAGCGGGCAACTCGGCGCGGCCGATTATCTCGCCACATTTATTCTGGATCGAGGTTTCTATTTCCTTTAGATAGTGTAGAATGAAAAAATAGCGCCTTGCGCATTTAGCGAGTATGAATCTGCTGTAGCGTAGGCACTACGTTCTTTTGCTCACATTCAGCATAATGTTATATACGCCGTGTAAATTATGATTTCAGAAAAAAACTAAAGGCATGCGTTTCAAAGTTTGTCAGAGTAGACTGTGAATTTATATAAACTAGAGCTACCCTTTGCGGGGTGCCTCGATAAAAAAAAAAGTTTTTTTTAATTTATCGCGCCTCGTTAGATCAGAGTTCGCTCGTATAAACTTGACTGAAGAGCTTGAATACACCGAGCGAAAAGCGTACCGTGTGAAGCACCTACATTCACAACAGGGCATACATTGGGGGACATTTTTCTGTTAAATCTTAAAGTCAGACTTGTACACGTTACCGAAGATAAGTAACCAATTACAATTACAATTACTTCCTTTAAAATGTAAGTGATTACAGTGGTCAATTACAGCCCCAGGAAAGTAACTGAGCAATTACAGGAATGTATTCGATTACTTTTGCGTTACTCTCCTTCAACATTTTATTGTCGTAACACAATAACTCTAATTTATTCAAGCTACAACGAACTACTGTGGTTTGCATGGTAGAGAGAAGGCTCGAGGCTTGCGTGAAAGCTGGGAGGCTTACTGTGACTTCTGTGATATAGTTCTACACATTGTTAACTTTCAACGGGAGTTGTTTTTCGAAGTTGTCGCTGATTCTTCCAGGTTTTCTTGTTAAGAGGTCAGATGCTACACTGTACACTCTCTCAGTGCATGCGCTCGAGGGAAGGGCGGTATTACTTTGTAGGAACACTTTGCGCACCAGCTCGTAGCTTCGCTTCGCTGTTGCTAGCCCTCGGATAAGGCGTTGCAGTTAACGCCAAGGAATGAAAAATTACACCATCTCCCACTGAAGGGGACCATGAGGCGATGCGAAGCAGCGTTTCGGCATGTCGAGCCCCCGTTTCAGAGGGGGAGTGGGAGTGGAGAAGGGAGGGGAAGTGGAGAAGAGGTGTGTGGATAGGAGGTGTGTGGAGAGGGTTTGCGCATGCTCCGTAAGGATGGTCACGCCGCACACCACCACCACCACCACCACCACCGGATTGAACTCCGCCATAAGATGCTTCGCATCTAAAACTGGGCTCTGTAGGGACTGCCCGTCTCAAAGAACGGGGTGTCCCTACTGAGCCGTCGCATATTTTTCTGGACGAGAACTGCCGTAGAAGATTGGTTACAGCTTGATTAAGAAAAAAAAATGTGATTGATTACCGGTACTCGATTACAATAAGATATAATTGAATTACCCAGAACGTCGCAGTTTCGAAAAAGTAATCGATTAGATTACAAAATTACAAGAAAATGTAATTGACTACAAGTAATCGATTACTTGTAACGCGTTACGTACAACTCTGCTTAAAGTGGATACAGTGGAGAAACAAGCGAATGGCGATTAAGGAGGGAAATTTGCTAACGCTCGCTTCCAACTAATCCTTTGTTTTTATAAAGTATCACAGAAATTCATAAAGACGTTGACTGCTCATAGCAAGGCAGGTAGGTAACAAGGTAGAAATCACTGGAATCTAATTATGAGGAGACCAAGTGAACCATCTAATCATTTAAACTGCCCTTTCTGAAAACAAACTACAACGCGCCGGTGATTCGGCACCTAATTTTTAAGGGTGTATAGAGGTTATCGTTTTGCGCGCCTTCCCTTGTTTCCAGCGCCCCTTGTGACTGCCGTTCATGTGTTCGCGAATTTCTTCCTATGTGTCCGTGATTGTAAAATGTTAACCCTCAGATGGACTTCGGCTACTGCATTTGCCTCTGTTATTCTTCTTTCGTCTCTTAGTGAGCTACACTCGCTTTATCGTCAATAACCATTCACCTTTTTATTTTCGACGGTTATGTGACAATAAAACAAAACAAAAACTACGGAGGTTACGCAACGCGTGGGTCACAGTGCGCCTGCAACACACTGGTCACAGTGCAACTGAAAACATAGCCACCCTCTCTCACTTGACCTAATTAAGCTGGGAAACAACAAAAAAGAATATTCTAACTTAGGCGTATTACAGCACATACATTAAAGTGAAACTTAAGAGACCACTAAATGGGTTAAATGCGGCTGTTACTCTTTCACTTGGTGCGTACCCGTTGTATTTATGTTGAAGCCACTACAGGTAGTAGCGACTCGCCGTGGTGGTCTAGTGGTTATGGTGCTCGACTGCCGACCCGAAGGTCGCGGTATCGAATCCCGGCCGCGGCAGCTGCATTTCTGATGGAGGCGGAAATGCTTGAGGCTGGTGTACTTATATTTAGGTGCACCTTAAAGAGCCCCAGGCGGTCTAAATTTCCAGAGCCCTCCACTACGGCGTACCTTATAATCATATCGTGGTTTTGGGACGTTAAAACCCATTAATTTTTATTACTATCACTACAGGTAGTAAGACACGTTGATTCCCTATCTGCTCCGAGGAACTGAAAGGAACAGCGCTGGCAAACGTGCTGTCAAGCTCTCTCGGACTGTTTGGGATAGAAACGTATGTGCAGAAGATCTCCTGTAACTTTATCTTTGCTGTATAGCTCTACGATCTGCAGTGAAGCAAATCTGCAGGCAAACGATGTGGCCCCAATTTGTGAGACGGAGCCAACTTCTACGGTTTTAAATGCGAAGCATTTCTTAGCGAACCTCAAGCACTTTGAGCGTTTCTATCTACGTATCTATCTATCTAGCCGCCTACGTCTGGGTGCTTCCGTGACCGTCTTCTTAACTTGGTGCATACCAAAATTGGTGTAGTAGGGCAAGAGGGTTTGCCGAAGATGACTGTCTGGTCATGACATGAATAACGTGAAAATCCCGTCGCGTACGTCGTCAAACCCTTTCCTCCAGACACCTGTGGCACATACCCGTATACCTTGGGCCGCGATATGCGGGTATGTGGCACAGCTGATTGACAATTTATATCTACCCAGCAGAGGCGATAACAGACATTGGTAATTTAAATGCGAAAGCCTTAAGAAAAGCCGACATCGGCAGCGTTGAACCGACGAATGTAAAGAACAAAAATCAGGATCCGAGCAGGAATCGAACCCAAGCATTCTGCGTGGCAGTCAAGTATTCTACCACAGAGCCACGCCAGATCTGGAAACTGCTTTGGAAAAAGACATCACACAGGCGTAATGCCGGTGCAACGTCAATTGTGGTTGCAGTGCTGGTTATCTAATTTTATAACAAAGCAGTAAACAATACATATTTACTCCTATCATGCAGTCAAGTCCGATTAATGTCAATTGTGGTTCAAGTGTTGGCTCCGCTTTTATACCAGTGTAATAAGCATTACATTTGGATTCCTATGATTCAGCGAGCTAAATTCAACCATTGTTCGACCCTGGAGGAATATGCTAACGAAAGTTACCAGGGGCGTAGCCAGGGGGGGGGGGAGTTGGGGGGTTCAAACCCCCCCCCCCCCCCGAAATTTTTCAGTTTTGCTTTCGTATGTAGGCACGCACACATACAAACGCACGCACGAACATACATAAAGTATGGTTGAACCGCCCCCCCCCGAAAAAAATTTCTGGCTACGCCCCTTAAAGTCACGTTCACATGATGGCATCGTAAAGTGCACTTCGTCTCGATAATACTGACGTCTGTGCTCTAACATGAGTGCTGAAGTTACGTAAGACCACAAGTTGTCCATTAAACGCCAGTGTAGTTTACGCTCCCGGTAAGCGCACAATGTGCACACAACTAGTTCACTTACAAAAACACGTCGATCCATTTCCTAACGCGTGGCTCAAAGCCAAAAATTGCAGCCCAGACAATCACTGGCCGGCTGCTTCGCATGAAACCGATTCCCACAAGGGGTGGGATCTGCCGAATGTTTTTCTTAACGAATTCGTTTCGCAGAGCCTCGTTCAAAAGCACGAAAATATTAAACATCTCAGTGTCAAGTTATCATTCAAGGTTATCTGACAAAAAGACTAGTTATCGTATGTCGCCAAGGACAATGAACGTGTAGGACAGAAGGTGTACGACTGTAAGAAACAATCGTGCGTACAGTAATTTCATCTGATATACTTATTATGCATTCGTAAAGAAATAATAGTGAGGCATGCTTTTACAAAATGTGAATTTTTATACGTTGACTCTCAAATCATACTAATAGATTATCACTTGCGCAAAATAAAAATCAACTGCCATTCGAATTTTTTTTACGTCAGCCGCGCTTTGAAACTTCCCTGCTTAGCCGCAGACAAAATTACGCTCAGTCTCTAAATACGGCTCATCGCAGACCATTCTCAGACACTACGTTTTTGAACAGGCGAAATAAATTAAAACACTCAAAGCACGCCCCTAGCGCCTAAGATAAGATGAACTTTTCTAAACGTCGCCTAGATTTTTCTCGGTGCGAAGCGCCTGACCAAACGTCAGCGAATTCCCGGCGCTAACCTCAAAGAATCTCTTAACCTGCAGCCTCATTCTTAGAGCTACCTAATCTAGCGCTTTCCTAATACAAGGGCGGGCACTTAATTTGAGGACAACCTCCTTCGTCGGTGTCCCTCATTAACACTTCTCCTCTCCACCGCGGTGACGTATATCAGCCCAGCTTTGCTGTAACTCGCGCAAACCAGCGCTTGGGCATTTTCCTCAAACGCGCGGTCTCTGCCCGCAGCCCGCGTCGTCTATCAAAACCGCTTTTATCAGCACGGTGCCAGGCGGGCTGCAGCCGCCGCCTTCTGCTCGGTGCAACGAACGACTCCCCCACCGGGCGAAACGGCGGGTGGGAGATAGCGCGCGCCAGCCGAGCCAAGCCTGTAGCCGGCAATCCAAGCCAAGCCAAGGCGATCCAAGTGTCGTCGAGCCCGGTCCTTCTTGCTTCGTCTCTCTTGTCGTCGTGAAGCGAGCGAGCCCCGAGCGTTCCTTTTCGTCTCTATTTCTTTGTTTTGTTTTTTTTTCTTTTTTGGGGTAACGCTACGCACCAGAAACGCTCTAAAGTTACCTTCAATGCGCGCAGCATGGGCCCGTTCCACGCCCTGCCCATGTCCTCACTTGCGCCTAGCTCCCTTTACTTTAACACGCCCACTCCTTCCCCCTCCCCTCCCCCACGCCCTCCGCCCACCCTCCGCCCCCATCCCAACTCCGCCGAGTCTTATACTTCAAAAGTCCATCCACGCACCGTTACGTTCGTTCTGAGCCTCTTCGGCAGCATCGCCAGCGCTTCCAGGCCAAAGTATTTTATTTTATTTATTTTTTTGTTTTTTTAAAGAAAGAAATAACCTGGCAAGTTCACTGGGGAACCGGCTATTCACGACCTTCTGGTGGGGAAGCGAAAACTTTTTTCGTGTTTTTTTTCTTTACTGTTGCGTACATAAATCGGAACATTTCAATAATTTGCTTTCTTTATTCCCGATTCCTCGTTACCTCTTTCTTTTTTACATTTTCTAAAGGGCCTGCAGGTGACAATTCGAATGGAGCGCGCGCCTTTGGAGCCTGAGCTCCTCTCTAGCTTTAGTTCGACAGCGGCTCATTTATACCGATTCCAGCCTCTAGCGAAGAAATCAATACGGCGTCCCTCTGCCCCCCCCCCCCCCCCCCCCCATTTCGAACGTCGAGAAGCCGCGCGGTCTCTGGGGGATTTTTTTAACAGTTACGAATAGTTTGAAAGAAGCAACTCGTGAAAATGAGTAATTGCGCTTGGGCTCCCGAAACAAGGCGCATGCGCCGGCGTTTCCTTTCTTGGAAAAATAACGAAACACTGCGAGGTGCGTCGCCCTTAGCGGTCCGACGAAAACGAGAAAAACAGTCGCCCCTGCTGACTCCAGTTACGTTAAAGAAGATATATATAAAAAAGAAGAAAAAAAAAAGAACAGACGCAGTGCTCTATCATAGGCCACTTGAAGCATTCGCAGTCTTTCCTCTCCTCGACCCACAAGGCAACGAAGCTACTTGTGTGTTTTGTCTTTTTTTTTTACGATACGATAAAACGCGCGAATTCCAAGATGCAACACCAACCAGCCCCTGTAGCTGCTCTTACTACTTGTGTGCTTTTTAGCGCGATACAGCCTCTACGACTGGCCTTTGGCTACTTGATTCTGTGCGTGCGTGCGTGTGCTTTCATTCTCGGCGTCCTGTCTCTCTCTCTCTACCTTTCCCTCTCTCTCTCTCAGACACAAACAGGCACAGACCAACGCACACATACACGTACATACCCACAGGCACGCACACACATATGCATACACACACGCGCGCGCACACACATGAATACGCACAGCGCACACTCACACACACACACACATGCATACACACACACGCAGACCTTTCTGTTCCCCTCTCCCAACTTAAGGTATCCGAGCCTATCAAAAGTGTTTCTGAGGCTGCTGTTCGATATTCCTGACTCCTCCTCCCCCCTCTCTCTCTCCTTGATACTCATCAAGTGGATATGGGAAGTTGTTCTGGTATGTAGGCAGTGTGATCAGTAGAGCGTTGAGCCTTCTTTTGTTAAGTCTTTCGTAGTCGTGATGGTGACCATTATCGGCAGTTTTAGAAGAGGGCACGCAAAGCTTTGCGTTATCGTTTGTCCTCGCTGCGCATGCGTCATACGCTATCCTCATGTGTTAGGTTAAGGTTACAAAAATACTGTATCGCACCCAACGAACGCCACGAACCGTATTCTAAAACTGTTCCATGATTATGATAATGATTATCATTATGATATAACGATCATTAAAAAAAAAGTCGTTGCCTCAATGTGGGTGATAGGCCAAGGATCGGGCGACATTACGATAAAGAAAGAATTATTTAGAACGCAGAGCAAACCGATCGTTAAGGATGTGAAGCGTATATTACATTTGTCAGCCTCCCATGACAGAGGTAGATGAGCATAGAGTGAGTAGAATTGAAGTGGATCGCACGCACAGAGTTTTCGGTTAGAAACTCGCAACGTTAGTGTTGCCAAGTGTGATATAGATCCCTGAAAGTTTTAAATCGACGCATTCGAAAACAGTCGTCATGTTGAAAGCAGGTATGAACGGAGCGAAAGGAATACACTAACGCATTTATTTTCTCGCGCTTCTGCGCGGCATTATTTCGGAGGCATGTTACAGCACCCTGCCTTATCCTCAGTGTGCCTGTGTCTAATGTTGTTTAGAACAAAGTTTAGTTTCTTATCAACGAAGAGGTTGTTTCCCTTGCCGAACAACGACGCGATCCGCCGATTCATTGTACGCTTTAGAGCGACGGTCATTCTTTCACCTTCCTTCCGCTGGTTTCAGCCCTAGACAGTAAAAGTAACCACTCGAAGTATGCACAGATAAAAGGTAGATTATTATAGAAGATGAAGGTGGTAGTAGGGCAATGACTGAACTTCGTATTACTTGCGTGCAACAAAATTTTACAGCATTGTATAGTTATGTTGAACATTGTTTAGTTATGTCGCTTAATAATATTAATTGGGATTTTACGTCCCAAAACCACGATATGATTATGAGAGACGGCGTAGTGGAGCGCTCCGGAAATTGCGACCACTTGGGGTTCTTTAATGCGCACTTAAATCTATGTACAAGGGCTTCAATCGTTTTCGCCTCCATCAGAAATGCGGCCACCGCGGCCGGGATTCGATCCCGCGACCTCTGGGTCAGCAGTCGAGCACCATGACCACTATACCACCGTGGCGGGTCAGCGCGTTAGATATAGGCCGGACTTAGCTCAGAGAGAGATAGAAAAAAAAACTAATAAAAGAAAGGCAGGAAGGTTAAACAAGGCTGAGCCCGGTTGGCTACCCTGCACTGGGCAAAGGGGAAGTGGAAGAAAACTTTAATGAGTCAACTGCATAAGCAGTGTACGATCATGCGCACTGCTACGTAACAGCGCATCACTTTCCTCCTCTGGACTCTACTGTACTTGACTTTTCTTATCGCCTACTCGTCACATGATTAACGTAGAGATGAATGTGCCGCCAGGAAATGCACAGCGAGAAATCCTAAGATCTGCAAAGACCCAGCGTTTCTATGTCGACACTCCCGTAATTTGTGGCTCCCTTTCTTTTTCCCATTCATGCCGCCAAAGAAGCTGTTCCATCACAAAAGCTTCCGGGGTACCCGGCACATTTATTGCTCCTTCTTCGTAGGCCCCGTTCTATTCGCCGTGCAGTTTTTCTTTTCTTTTTTTTTCTTATGCGGAACTGTCGGGGATGCATCTCTCAACGAACACCGCCCCTCTTTCAGCGCGACAAGTGGACATGGAAAATCGGTCGGGGTGCGAATGAGCAAAGAAGCGTTAGGAGATGCATGGAAGGAGGAAGATGAAGAGGAGGTAGGGCTACACGGAGGGGCGGTGGGGCGCAAACGAGCCGACTGCTTTTCTGTCGTCGCGCCCGCCGGTTTCATATATACCGTTCTGACGCAGCGCCCCACTGGCGCCGTCCCGCTTGCTGACGTATACTTCGGGCGACGATGCTCGGGTAGCGGGCATCATTCTCCTCCATCTAGAGCAAAGTTCAGCCAGGCAGGCAGACAGGCAGGACGGGGTGAGGGGGAGGGAAACGACCCGTCGACGCCTCGCTCTGATTACGGATATTAGCGCAACGAGCGACCTGCGACGAATGTTGCCTCTTCCTCGGTTAGAATACTGCTCGCTCGGGTCCCGGCTAGGCGAGCATGCTTTGGTTGCTCTTTCGCTGACACGAAGAGCAGCAGCGGCGCATCGTGACGTAGATGCTCCCTACATGTTTGTTCTTGGTTCGCTCGGCTGGTTCCTCCTAGAAAGCTGGCGCGGCAGCATCACCGCTGTGGTGAAGATGCAATCGCGACCGGTTCCGGGGAAGAAAGAAAAATAATGCGTAGACGAGGGCATTAGCAGCGCTTCGAACCGGCGCGCAAACGAAGTGCTTGATGAGCATCCGATGTTGATCTCTCACTTTTGCGAACTCCCGTGCGTGAGCTCACACACGGCCGCTGCTTGCTAGTGTGGTTGGCGAACGTGTACGTACATTGCATTCAGGTCGTGCACCGAATGCGCCGGGCACGCGATATTGAGAGCGTATTGACGCGGGTTGGAGAGCGTTTCGCAAATACCGCTGGTATACAGCAAGAACTACAGGCAACAGGGAGGTACTAAAAAAGAAGGCAAGAGGGATTCGGGAGCTTACGAGAGCAAATACTTCGGCTCGGTTGATACAACGTAATGAACTGTGCACTGCGACGAAACGGAGTAGGAAAAAATATTCATCCGCTTGTTTGTCGACCGTTCCCCGCGCTGCTGCATGTTTCGTCAAAGTTGGATCATAACTTTGAAACCTCATGCGAATTGCGTGCAGCTTACTGAGGCAGCAATTTTAGACTGCTAGACTTTAGATCGCAACTAATTAGACAGTTTTAAACGCGAAACAAGTTCAATGATCCTGCGACAAGCGCACGAGACTGTATCCAGAGATACGGAAGAGGGAGAGAAGGAAGCTAAGATAGAAAATTATTACCATAATAAATTTAAACAAAGAACAAGTTCAGGGGAAGATGGAACCTTGGCGGGATGAAAAATCTTTGAACGTGGGGTGTTGCTTTAGCCGACGTTTCGAAGAGTGAACTTGTCTCTGTCAAAGGAGCAACTGCCCTGACTAAGACAAGTCCACTTGTCGAAACGTCGACTCCAGCGACGCCTCCTGTCCAAGGATCTTTAATTCCTTATCATGATAAATATATCTTCAGTAACCGTACAGCACAAGTGATGCAACAAGGAAATCTATTTTTACAAACAGGTGCGAAAGAAGCACTCGCTGATATATAGAATTACAGAACTACTCGCCACGGTGTTCTAGTTGTTATGTTACTCGACTGCTGACCCGAAGGTCACGGGATCGAACCCAGGCCGCGGCGGTCGCATTTTCGCTAGAGGCGAAACTGCTTGAGGCCAGTGTACTTAGATTTAGGTACACGTTAAAGAGCCCCAGGTGGTCGAAACTTCCAGAGCCCTCAACTACGTCGTATCTCACAATCATATCGTGGTTTTGGGACGTTAAACACCAACAATTATTAATTACAAAACTCAGACTAAACCATGTACTATGTGTAAGAGTCAACAGCGTATTATTTCACGCAGATGCTGTTGCTATAGTCACCGCTAGATAACACGTGCGTGTAATGAGCTCCGAGGTCGGGCAAAACGCAGCGAGTGTGATCTCTGAAGCCACAAGCGTATCAATGACAGCACGGACTCCTCGATCCAACGGAGCTCATGCTACCATCGTTTGAAACCGAAAGGAAGCGACGTAAAAAATGGCGGAGAGTGCGCCCGCGAGCTTCCCTTTTCAGCTACAACTCCTTTTCCACGTCTGAGCCAATCGGTGCGCGCTGAAAGTGACATGCCGGAAATCATCGATCGGAAATGTGCACCCAGTCTTTTTTTTCCTCGAGTGAAAAGCTTCGTCCTCTCGGCCGACTTCTGTTTAAAAAAAAATAAAAACGCGTAAAAGGCTACAGGCAGTGAGCGTGAGGAAAAGGAAATAAAGTAACAGTCACATCTGCTACGTCCATTCCGGTCGCGGGTCACGGTAAAGCTTTTCACCCAGCAATGACGTTTTACTATTTTTTTCTCTTTTTTTCTTGCCTGCTTGGGGAGGCTTGGGTTTGTTTGCTCGCAAAAACTTTGTTGTTGTTGGTGCCTAGGAAGGCTTTGAGAGAGTCCCGCCCCGTATATAACAGACAAGGACGAACAGGAAACAGATTTCCCTGACAGCATCGCGAGCCAGGCACAAATAATCTGTATAGTTCACGTGCGAAGTGCGCAGCCACGACGGTGAACAATACAGATTTGCGAGAACATCGAAGACGCAAGATGACGTACCTGGGTGAACACTTAATTACTGCATTTGGCCGGTCAAAATATACAATACAATACCTTGGCTTTGGCCAGTCACCTATGCCATGGTGTTATGTTCGTGAGAAATATTTTCTTACTGGCTAGTCTGCCTTTGCTAGTAATATGACTAGCGTCGGTGTTGGTTGAAGTTGGCCCTTGACAACTATTCTAGAGTATGTACTTCTCGTGAATTCGGCCGTTAGTGTCTAACTCACAAAAATTTTCACACGCAAATTAACTCTTCTTGAACGGCCACCTTCACGTTTGATGTCACGATTAGCCGACATTTTTCGCTCACATGCTATTAAAACGCAAGAAGTTTTTTTTTTATATATGTATGAACACAATGTGCTTAGTGTTTAGAGTGCATATACAGAAAGGCATCCAGGGAAGTTTAGCTTCCAAAGTCGTTCCGAGTTTTTTTTTTTTTTTTTTCTGATCTTCACTTATTTGCCGCAGGTTCCCTTAGACTCTTGGTAGCTAAAGTTAGGCAAGTGCAAGATGATGATGAAATAAACTTTTAATTTGCGAAAACAGTGTCCCCGAGCTCTTAAGCTTGGGGTCACTTTAGGCGGGAGGGTCCCTTAGTCCAGAAATCCTCTGGCCGCGAAGAACTGCATAAATAAAGTAAACAACATCGTCCATGGCTTCACTCTCATATGTTAGCCCGTTCAGAATGTGCGCTCATAAGCAAAACTAGCACAAAACTGGTCTATAGTAACGTCCTTTCGAGATTTTTTAATTGCTATGTGCCCTCAGCGCAAATACCGGAGAGACAACGCGTGCGGGACCACTCTCAGAAGAGCGTACCCGAAATGATCTTATTCATTTTGTACAAAAACTATAGTTCTGAAGCGGTCGCACTTCGGTATATCAAACGCTGAACTAGGCCACGAATTCCCAAGAAGCTCTTACGTAAGAACCTTTCGTAAGAGAAAACTTGAGCCAACACTCATGCTGGACACATATGTGAAGCTAGCGAACATCACTCACACGAACGGAAATGTCTGTGAATTCGGCTCCAGGTACCCCTGTGAGCGAGGTTTCACGGAAGTCACCGTGTTGGCAACTGTTGTTCACTACGCCAGACATTTAGAAACAAACTATTGCCGTTATCTTGATCAGCGTGTTCGTGAATTAGCACACTGAGTAACGTTACCTGGCATCAACACGACAGGTAAACGCGGCGCATAAAGCAAGGCACGGAAAGGTTGAGAGACGTAGCCCGGCGTTCACCAAAGCCTCGTATGCCAACATTTCCGCGATTAAAAGTTGAAGCTGGAGGCAAAAACAGAGAAAGAAAGAAAGAAAGAAAGAAAGAAAGAAAGAAAGAAAGAAAGAAAGAAAGAAAGAAAGAAAGAAAGAAAGAAAGAAA
The DNA here is from genome assembly GCF_013339695.2 of Rhipicephalus sanguineus. Taxonomy (NCBI): domain Eukaryota; kingdom Metazoa; phylum Arthropoda; class Arachnida; order Ixodida; family Ixodidae; genus Rhipicephalus; species Rhipicephalus sanguineus. The sequence goes on along the minus strand of NC_051177.1, from coordinate 91,995,457 downwards.
GAAAGAAAGAAAGAAAGAAGTACCCCTGTTTCGTGAACTGACCGACACAAAATTTTACTGAGTAGTAGTCGGCGAAATCAGGCAGCCAAAGTTAATCGTATCTGAGACTTTTAAAGCTGAAAAGAGCGCATATTGCGCCTATCTTTCATCCTGTTCTACTGGACTGATAAAATTTTTCTCCTGAATAGGATTGCAGGCATTCTTGTTCTGTACATACATGCAGGATTCTTCTTTTTTCCCTCCATGATTTTTCATTTTAAGTTCTTCCAACGACGATGTTCCAATCTGAACTGAAAAACCCATTTCCTCTATCGTTACAGCTTTCCGCACTTCTTCCACAAAAGTTCATCGGATAAGGGCGAAAATTTATGCGATTGGAGCAACGGTAGCTCGATGCGTTCTTGCGCCGGAAATATATTCCCGCGAGATGTTTTTCAGCTTTTTCGGTATAGAAAAATATTCGGGAGTGTTACCGTAAAGAAAGAAAAAAAAATGAAGAGGGGCCGCGGGTAGGGGATGCTTTGTGGAGCAAAATATATAGTTTGAAATTTCTGCCCGCGTTGCACTAACACAACTTCTCCAAACAAACAAAAAAAGTGCGCTCTCGATTCTTCGCTTCGCGCATTCTGTCGCGATACTTTGCGGCTTCTTCCTAGACAGCGCAATCAATAAACCACAGCGACGTACTAAGAAATGGCGCGAAATTCCAGAGGAACCGCCCGCGTCTTCGCTCGTTTAATATTCCCCCCCTCCCCCAACGACCGCGCTATTAAAAAATCTATTTCTCGATCGTGAGAGGTAAAGAATGCGCAAGCATTGGCGCCTATCAATCAAACAGGTTTTCGTATATGAGGTACCCGCCAATGCGCCGCGACTTGCTTCCCTGTAGACGAGAATGTAAACGCCGCATTTTAAGTTTACGTTGTACGGAACTATAAACTGGCTCAAAACGGGACGGGAGCAATATGAAAACGAAGTCCGTGTTTCGGAGTTTTTGATCGCTGCGTAAAGGGTGCTTGGCTTGTTGAGTCTTTGAAAGCAAAAAAAAAGAAAGCCTGTTCTTTTCAAGGCGATCGTTATCAAGTTTCCAGTTTTTCGCCTTATCTGTATGCAGCTTTTTTAAACGGGAAGCTACGGCGCAGACAAGTTTGCGACTTAGTTTTATTTTGTCGCGAACGAAGGGTAACGTCTACTGAAGCAAGTGCTGCACTTTCATTCTACTCTGTTGAGCGCGTAATTATGCGAACAAGGCCGAATTTAATAAATGTTGCCGTAACGTGACCGCGTCGTATACCTGAAGCCTTTCGTGAACGAGTTATATGCCTTCCCGAAACTTGACAGAAACAAGAAAAGTGATAGGTAACACGTACTTTCGCATATGCCACATCTAATGGATCTTAAACGGTACCAAGTGTGACTGATACAAAAAAGCGCCAATGCAAAATTCGGGGACGCTTAAGCTTCGCCTTTAAGAGTTGAACGCGATAGCAATATCCTGCCCCTAGTGCGCACTTCGAACACTACGAGTGTTTGACAGAATGTGCGCAATAAGGTGTGTGGCTTATGTAATGGGTAGCATGCTTTAAACCAGGAGCAATTATGCGCGAGAACCTTTTTCGAAGCTGCGATGCACCCACTACGTGGTCTTAAGGGAATACGCGCAGTAATGTGTGTGCCTTTTGTAATGGGTGGCGATCTTTAAACCACGAAGTCGTTATGATACTGACGTGGTGTGACGCCCGATGGCAATGTACGCTTGTACCACGCAATGTTACTGCCATATTACATCTCGTACTGTGACACCTGTATAGAGGACGCGTATTTTTGGTAAGCATCAAAGTTACTTTCAGTGCAGCTCCAAGCAGAGGCGTGGCTGTGTGGTAGAACACCTGCTTGCCACGCAGACGGCCTGGGTTCGATTCTCACTCGGACCCAACATTTTTAATATTTATTTTATTTGCAGCTTTTTCGATTTTTCGGTCACGGACAAGATGATGATTTTTCGCTCACAACCAAAGGCGCCGACGCCGACGACGGAATTTCTGCGATACGAGCTCTTTAACGCTATCGCGTTAATAATAAATAATATCTGGGGTTTAACGTCCCAAAACCACGATATGATTATGAGAGACGCCGTAGTGGAGGGCTCCGGAAATTTCGGCCTCCTGGGGTTCTTTAACGTGCACCTGAATCTAAGTACACGGGCCTCAAACATTCTTGCCTCCATCGAAAATGCAGCCGCCGCGGCCGGGATTCGATCCCGCGACCTGCGGGTCAGCAGTCGAGCGCCATAACCACTAGGCCACCGTGGCGGGGCTACTGATCGAAAAGGCCCGTTTTTTTTTTCCTTAACGCCGACTACGTGAAACCAACAGGTGACGAAGCCAAGTAAAGCACAAAGAAATTTCGAGTTTTAGTCGACGCATGAAAATTTTAAGATAACAAGAATGAAAAGAAAGAGAAACAAAATATAAAGTCGATGCGGGGGAGTTGCAGACCAGGCTGCATCCGATTTGCTACCCTGCACTGGGAGGAGAAGTTGGCAGGAAAAGAATAAGGCGAAAAAAAATGTAGCTCCACTATTGCGAAAGCTGAGGAAGTCTGTAGCACATGCGGGCACCCAGCGATTCCCGCTCCGTTTACCAAAACGTCGTTGGCGTCAATGTTTGAGATAAGCATGTAGGGTTTCCCCAGCACGAGCAGAATCTGGTTAGGGAGATTCGCAAACTCGGTGTGCGACACGTGCGCTACTTTGTGCTGCTCTTTATCGACTTCCTGCTTGTTACGGCAGTTGAGATACGTGTCGTCTGCAGCGAGTTCCGTCATGTTGTTTCCCCCTTCAGATCTAGCGCCGTAGAGAGCCGGTGAGAGGAGAAATCGTGTGCTCTGCGAGGCAGTGGCGCCCTCTCTAGCGCGGCGCCGGAGTCAGCCGAATGTTTCCGAAACGTATTTATCGATCTTGAGTTAATTGATGCGATTACTTCTTGACTATTTCTGCTAATTGTATTATTTTACACATTGTTCGTTCATTTTAACCCTGTTTTGAGCATCGCTAGCCTTATTAAGACCTGTAATGAGCGCCTTACGGTGAGCGTGACCACGCCACATGAGATCCGTGGATCGACGACAAGCCGGGACCCAAAATTGCTACGCACTTAAGATTCGGAGATGACCCTCACCTTTGACTTAGGCGTCTGGCAGTGGTACTCGCACGTCGGTGTTCGTGTGGCCTGGTGTATTCACTGGGTTGACTTTGTGCATCGTGCTCTGCCAAAGCGGATCTCGGAGGCCTCGTAGAAGCACGCGCGTGGTTGAGAACTGCTCCGCCAGATGCCTCAACAATCCCAGCTGCTCACTGATCTATCAGTGAACTCAAGTAATCAATTCTCATTAATTATCCAGACAGTTAATAGGCCCTTATCCTAAATTAGATTATGCACCGGTATCATATGTATCCAATGTAACTCTAAACTTGAAGCAAAACCGTCGATTTCTTTTTTTAGAAGACTTCTTTCTGGATATTCGGAAAAGCGGAACTAAGCGCTCGACTATTTATCTGAACATCAATAGCGAAAATTTTGGGCCCATGGCCAAGAGGAAATTTTTAAAGCATTGCTGCGCACGCAGTAGTCCAATTTTTTTAGAGGAATCAGAAATATCGCAAAGGTACCAAACCTGATAAAATTTTTCTTCGCGTTTTTGTCAACAGATATGTCTGGCTACACGACTGTCGTATTTTCGTTTTAGCAGATAATTCTTGGTGAAAGCATAATTGTTGCAGTTACAATGCGGCACTTAAGAGACAATTCCCAAGTGACTTATGATCGGCTATACGACAACATTTAAGCGAACTTTTATGTTGTGCGTGGTCATTTCAATTGCGTGAATACTTGCGTTTTGTCAACCTTTGTGTTGCGTTGACGCAATTTTGTACTGAAGAACTTGGAGTGAGTGCGTGAGTGTTGTACTATGTGTCTTTGTATACTCTTGTGTTAGTTTGCTACAACGCGACGACAGCTATTGCGCAAGAGCAGTAGCCGGCGCCACGCATTGGCACCAACCTCTCCTTACATACATTTAATAATAAAGAAAAACAGCGCTCGACCAGAAGTGCCTATCAATAATGCGTTATCAGTGTAAACTGATTTAGTGTGGACTTTGCCAACTTCAGTGCTGGTGTGTGACTGGGCGTTGTTATTTACATAATATACGATGTTCGTATAACTACATTACCGCTCTGAAAATTTTTTTCTAATTGTGGTGAAAATGGGAAGATCGTTCGTCACACCGGCGGCAACGAGCATGCCTTTGCCCCATAAAAAAAATAATTATTTTTTTTTTAATTTGATGTTGAAAATCGCGGAAGAATGACCGCTAGCGTCACCCAACGGCGATGCGGTTCAATCTACTGGTATGACAAGAAATCCTCGCAGCTAGACTCATTTTGATTAAAAACAAACATATATAACTTGAAATTGTATTTTACGCACTTGAGGCACCTTTCGATTGCGTCAAAGAGTAATGTTCTTGCTTTTTTTTTCTCGCGCATCCAAAAAGGCGCCCGGTGGCGCTGCTTGCGGCGCCGTCTTCGATTTCGTCTGCTTCAACTCATGCGCTATGCCATGCGGCTCTCCGCGCTGGTCGTATTGTGCTGCTGTATTGTTGTTAGGATGTCTCACATGTTCTGCGCTGTGAAGGTGCGCATTTATTGTCTCTTGTTGATGAATCGACTTGGCTTGGATTGCTGCAGCAGTGTTAAAATAAGCACATAGACTGCGATTACAGCAAAACAAGTGTTCTGTAATCGTGTAATAAGGCTTCAGTTAACCGCTAGCACGCTGAAAACGACTGTTACATTCATTACAATAGGGTTCAGCGAAAATAAAGTAATCCTACAGAAATCACATGTGCTTTCGTTTTTAATTTTCACCGGCACTACAATCGTCATCGCGTCCACTGTTATGCAGGTTTAGTGCTTTGAGCTTGTTTTATTAAGGCAAGGCCTCTGACCGGAAAAGGAAATAAGCCATTTTCAAACACACAAAAAATTAACTTTATCGCACACACGGGAAAGAAGGAGTCCTCTCGGGGCAGCAGGAGTCCTCTCGGCAGCCGGGACGGTGATTTCTGCGCTCCACGGTGGTTCAGCTGCCCGGATCCGCTGCTCGGACAATGGGAACGACCAATTCCAAGGTTTTACCGTCTCCGAGGACGTCTGGAGGTAGACGCTGTCGGGCCCTTTGTGCTCGAGTCCGAAACCCGACGGCACAGACCCTGACACCAGCGTCTCGTCCGAGCTGTCCGAGTCCGACTCGCTGCCTTCTATATCCTCCTCTTCCTCTTCTCACCCGTCTGCCGTGCCATCTTCCTATTGGCGGCGGCCACACGTGCCGTGCCCCGCCGACGTCTTCCTCTTTGACGTGTCGCACGTGTCCGTTGCGCGGTGCTTCTGTAGCATCACCCACCGCGTTTGGAGCCCTTGCGCCACCAACACCAAGACACAGCACCGAATACATGACGCCCGCATTGTTCGCGCACTCACTCATCACACCACCAAGCAGTGTTGTGGGAATATTTCACGCCATAATGGAAGAAGACCGAACGCAGATCGAAAAATTCTGTTTTAAAAATTTCTACTCGCTTTCCAGAGAAACCGCTGCAAGGTTGGACACTTCAGACGGTACGCTTTCTATTGCGGTACAAAACAGAAAAGCGATGAAGGACGGTAGACAGTCCCTTTAAGTGAACGACAGTGTTATGCGACGAGGTTGTATTTAGTTAGAACAAATAAAGTAACAGCGCGAATGAAACAAGGACGACAAAGGAACGAAGACCACGGGACAAGCGCTGACTGCCAACTGAATGTTTATTTCAAGAAAAACCAGCCTTTTATACATTCTCAGAATGAACATGCGCACAACAAACACTCGCTACTCACACTCTCAATCTTTCTTTCAAGAAGTTTATTTCTCTCTCCGAGAGTAGAAGAGAGGGCGAACTGATACACTTATCACCTTCGTTATGGATTCAAAAGGCCTCTAAAATTTCCCTTTCCTTCTTAGATTTCCCATTTCCTATAAATTTGCAAGCATGAAACCAAGAAACAAGCCTCCCGCATGCTCCACTAAACACAGAACCCGCTTCAGTGAATGCACGAGTGATGTGGTTTATCTGATTCCCATGAGTTGTGGAAAAGTTTATATAGGTCAGACTGGACAATGTTTCAACGATCGCGCGCGTCAGCACTGCAATAATGTAAAAAATGGATACGGCAGTCATTTAGTTGACCATTGTAAGAAGTGCGCATGTGTTCCCATGTTTGAAAAAACGAAATTTATAGGAAATGGAAAATCTAAGAAGGAAAGGGAAATTTTAGAGGCCTTTTGGATCCATAACGAAGGTGATAAGTGTATCAGTTCGCCCTCTCTTCTACTCTCGGAGAGAGAAATAAACTTCTTAAAAGAACGATTGAGAGTGTGAGTAGCGAGTGTTTGTTGTGCGCATGTTCATTCTGAGAATGTATAAAAGGTTGGTTTTTCTTGAAATAAACATTCAGTTGGCAGTCAGCGCTTGTCCCGTGGTCTTCGTTCCTTTGTCGTCCTTGTTTCATTCGCGCTGTTACTTTATTTGTTCTAATTATGAACCAACTAGCCCACATCAAGTTGTTACTGTATTTAGTGTTTTTTTTGTTGTTGTTCTGGGAATTGATTTACATGAGCTCTGCCTAACTGCTCTTCTATGTATTTTTTTCTTTCCATTGCTGTGATATTAACGCATCCTAGACAATGAGTGCCCCGCGCTATACAAAAGCGCTAACGTCTCCTAAACACTATATAACAATAATAAAAAAATTGTTTCGGTTTGGTGCGTATATAATGCCAACCAAACCCACAAAGGAAAGAGTCGAGAATTTCGATAAGGGGCGACTGGCAAGGGCCGCGGTCTCCACTATGTTTCTAAATGACATTCGCACTCACCTCCCCGAACGTGGACGAGGCGGCTTTTGACCAGGCCCAGGGCGTTGGAGGCCACGCAGCGGTACGTGGCCGAGTGAATCTCTGGCCTGAACAAGGAAGGACCGAAAGACCGCAGCACGAGAGATCCGTCCGGGCGGGTCTCTCTGAGGCCCGATATCTGCAGCGTGATTACGTGATCCCAAACAAACCAGAACACGGAGTTGAGCAGGCGACACCACCAAAATAAACATAACATCAAGCATGGGAGAACGAGATGCAATACATGTAGTTTTACTAGTAAATTACCGATTGGTAAAACCAGAGCGGCTCGCCTTAGGGAGGTCATTCGACAAGCCAAGAAAAGACGCAGGAAGAAAAGATCAACGACGAAACCATCAAGGGCCTGATGGTCCATCGCAAGGGCTGCAGAAGACAGTACCTTCTTTCCACTTCCAGAAGAACCACCTCTTTCTATTGTAACAATGGCAGGATGTTGGGCATCGCAGTGAGCATACACGCGAGGTCTGCGTCGGCACGTGAACACTTGCAGTTGCTATTGATATCACCGAGAAATCTCCGTTTGAGAAACTTGTACTCACGTCGTTGGCTGGACCCCCGTCGGCCATCTCCCACGCGATGGCGGGAACGGGACGACCCTCGGCCGAGCAGGGCAGCACGGCACCCGTCTCGCTCGAAAAGCGCACCACGCTCTGTGGTTCCAACACCAGTCGGGGCCCGCTTCCGTGTTCCCCGCGGTGAACTTCACTAAGTGTATCGCCTGCGTAGGAAGACAGCGAGCGGCTTACATTATTAAAGTATAATCATCGCATTGAATCGATTAGTAAAGCGCAAGGGCGTCCGCAGAAATTTTTCGAGGGGGGTGCATCCATGGGGGGGAGGGGGTTCACTACCGTGACTTGACCGGCAAGGTTAGTCAATAATATGTAATAAAGTGCAAGGTTGGGTGGCAATCCTGAAGGCCTTTTCACACGGATATGCGGACCTTTTGTGTGCTAACGAACGCGTGTGCAGCCTATTGCTACTGCATAGAAAGATATTATCCGAAATTCCAGGGGGGGGGGGGGGCAGCCGCCCCCCCTTGCACCCCCCTACGGACGCCCATGGTAAAGCGCACCTTGTTACGGATAGCATTCTGCACCCGTGAACACGCAAGGGCATCACCAAAGCCAATTTCGCTCAGGGAGGATTCTAGCAATATATGTCACCCCAGCTTTTGCTCTTGCTTGTACTTTTCCTCTCCGTTTGTATTTTATTCTTTCTTTCTCCCATTATCCAACCGTTGGTTAGGGCAGTAAGCAGGATTTTTATCGTCCGAGTAACTTCTCTGCCTCCCATCACCATCATTCCTCTTTTTCTCTCTATCCATGCTTTGAACTTTCGCGAAGTGTCGGCACAGCTCGTCCTATTACCCCTCTTAACCTTATGCCTCCTGCCGCGCTAAGGTTGTGGCGTTTAAGAAGGACTCCAGCACAGTAAGAACACGACACTGAAACTGCTTTGTGATCGATACGAAGGAACTAGAATATGTGAGGAAGGAAGACAGATCTCCTCTGGTACGCCTGTAAAGATGTTCCATAGACGACTTTCAAAACTGCCTGCTTAGAAGCGGACTCACCAATATCTTGCCACGTGATGGTGAAGACTATAGAGAGATAGGCAACCAGACAGAGGACGACCAGTTCAAGTGAGCAACATCCTCAGTCGTATTTGATGATTAACAGTCGGAAGAAATGCATGTAACGGTGACACGTACAACGCGGCAAATAGTAGAGCTCACATTTCGTGACAAAGCCTCAAAGAACTACTGGCGTTCACGTATTCGGTTAAATAGCTATCTATAGATTCTGGGCCCAAGTCAGGAATAGCATTTGTAGTTACCAAAAATAAACCTCCTTGGTAGTTACGGCCAAACAGAAACAATTTTTCCCCCGTCGAGTAACTATTGTTTTAAAAGGTTACCGACTTCTTGAACTAATCTTTACTGCGAATGTTGCGATCCTTGAGTAATAAACGTAAAAAGAATCTTCAAATTGCGAATAATCGCTTCCATACAGTGCTGCGCAGCTCTTTCTTGAGACAGAATTGCTGCCGGGCCGTTCCATTTGTTTATTCTCCTATGTTCCTCAAATCTATGCCAAGCCCTTTCAGTCTCAAGGACGCAAGACTTCTGAGGGAAACACTCCGTATCTCTAATCGGACACGCCAGTAAAGCGCTATGTGCACAAAGGACTCGCGAGAGAGGCCCGATTTGACACGATATCGACTAATTATTCAATCTCTAGTTCTATGGGTATCGATACGCGGCGACCTTGCTTCAGCGCCGTTACGGATTCGCGGCGGCCACGTAATTGATGTGGAGCAGAAGAGAAACAAGAAGAGCCGATGTTGCTCAATTGGAGTTTAACGAACCGTTTACGTCGAAAGCAGCTTTCTCGGAGCGTGTGGCGGAAAACAAAGCCACTTGGGAGCAGCGACACAACTATAGGCAGTGGCGTTCCACGCGAGCTGCCCTTTGCTCCTGCGCTGCTTGGGGCGAAGAAAAGCAAGAAAATATCTCATTAGCTACGACGAATCGGGGCCCCTGTTGCCTGCTGGAGCATCGCTCGTGGCTGCTCTGAACAGTAGAAAGCCAGGGCGGCAGCACTCGCTGCTTCGGCCAAGGGAAGCAAGCGCACCTGCGTTCTGCAGCAGCGCGAGCTATTTACATAGCATCGTTCACATTCCAGTATACGTATAGAAGTGTGGCGCGAAAAGCCAGTGCGTACGGTGCTTTACAAAATGATGAAAAGCACGGGCTTCTACGTACGTTCTTGTAGATGGCGGTGAATTAAAGCTTGCCGAAAACTTTGATGAAAAGAAATGCTCGTTTTGGGGAATATTTCCCAGGAGGCGCCTTTATAGTTGTTAAACGTTGAACAACGCCTACGCTAGCGCACGCGAGCGGGCAGGCTGGCAAGAGGCGTTTTTTCTATGTTCGTTACGAGCAACTCATTGAAAGGTCCTCTCGCGCGGTAAAATTAGGCGTTGTAGCGCGCTCGCTCTAATCTGCGTGAGAACAGGGACAGTCAAAGGTCAAAATAGCAAGATTTAGGTACCGCGTACGTAGCGTTGCTAACGGCGTTGCATACGTAATAACGCCACGTTTCGTGTAGAGCGCACGAGTAGAACTTCTGCACATACGTTCAATGTGAAACGTGGCGTTCTTGCGTACGCCGCGCCGTTCTACAGACGCTACGTAGTCAGTACTAGAACTTGTTATCCCTTGCGTGTGCCCCGCTAATATTGCCGTAGAGGCGTGCGAAAAAAAAGGTCACGAATAAGCACATCCATCTCCTTCAGCACCGTTCTGAAACCGTACACCATTAACTAAGCAGAATGAAGCAGAGAAAGGAAAATCGTAATCTTGTAGATCGATTCAACCAAAAAGTCACAGTTTCATTGAAAGGGCGAAGTAATGAATGCGATAGCAACAAATTGGAATGTCACACAAATAATGACAATCAGTTAAAACTTGGTGCGCGCTGCTCAAACACAAAAGACGCACCAAAAGAACACGCACGGGGCGAGCGCGAACTAACTGTCACAGCTCGACATTGGCAGGACGCTGCTTAAACGCAGAACAGGACGCATGAACAGAACGCACGGGTATACACAGGACGAGCGCGAACTAACTGTCACAGTTGTTACTTAAACTAGCCCCTGCTTTGGCTTTTCTGGCTGGCAGCTCACTCCTTTAGCAAACGCGGCCGCTGCAGCGAGCGAAGTGGCCTACGTGTGGTCTATAGCTTCAACGCAAACTTTGCGGTGAAAGCACAAGACGTACAAAGGCACGAGCCTTCTGCTGCTCCCTGTGAAGATACGGCGCGTCCGACCAGTCAAAGTACACAGTACCTGGCGCAGTCAAGTATCCACCCCTCGAGGACCCCTGCATGCGCCTTTCGCGTGACGGAGACGGCCGCCGCGTTTCCTCTCCGCTTGAGCTGCTATCGTCGGCAGCCTTCTCACGCTTTCACTCGCACATAGAACATACAACGCGCTAGGTGCTGTTACTGAGTCGAACTTTATACGGAACCTCACGGCGACGTCGACGGCAGAATTGCGCCTGGAGTGTACATATAATTGCCATCGCAACAATAATAAAAAAAGAGGTCATTGACGACACGCAGGGAGGAGTGTCTCGAAAAAAAAACCCGGTCAGAATTTCGAAAAACGCCGTAGGAGCAATTGTTCGCAGGAGAATTTCAGCCAGCCACCATGCTGGCTGTGTCAGTAGTCAAGCCCTGCCTAATCCCTCCTCGGTTACACTTTCAACAGTTAACAGTTACACTTTAACAGTTAACAGTTATACTTAACAGATAACAGTTACACTTTGTATGCTCTCGTCCTCTACAAGTTATGGCGACGACCAACCTCGCGAACACGAATCGGCCGCAATTAAAAAAGCAAGACGGTTTCGCTCTATGGCTTCTGTTAACTATTACGTGAGGCACCAAGTTCCGCGTTTGCAAAAAACTTTATATCCAGAAAGTTTATCGTAACAGCAAATTTACTTCGATTTTGATGCTGCGCATGTTTTTATAACGAAGGCAGCAAGTCAATGCCACAGAAGCCTCGTGAAAGTGAAGGCCTGCGAACACAGGTCTTACATTCCAGTATCGCATGCCTTAAAAGCAATGCTAGGCTTCTTGCCCCTTCCGTAAGGTTTCAATAAGAAATTATCGAAGGTGTTCACCCGAGAGACACTTTCGTGTCACAGACAACGAACGTACCAATTTTTTATAAGATCGCAGAGCAGCAAGTTGTGAGTAAAGTGTGTGTAAATTATGTATGGCGCCGTAACAGTGAGCGTAGCAAATAGCCTTAGTAATTAGAGCTTAGTAATTAGCCGCTGTAATGTCGAGTTAGCTTTTCCATTAGTGTTTTCGTGCGTAATTGTACGTCAAAGCATATAATTTCCCTCTGCGCAATGTACTTCAAATCAGCATTTACCTCGAAAGCTGATGTGTTATATTTAGCCATTAAAACCACATTTCTCCCTCAGCGTACGTAAATAGGTTGTCCTTGTTTGTTTAAAACTGCGTCCCTATAACACGTAGCGACGTCACCAGGGACGTATAGTGGGCCTCACATTCTGAGCTTCCGCGTCTCAACCCGGACTCAGGAAGCATTCGGCTGGCGCTTTGTTGAGATGCACTTAATCCTTGCCACAAACACGCCGGCCCAGGTCTTTGTCACGAGTGTGCTTAGAGCCGTAGGCTTAAATCCTCGCTATTACTACCGAGGTCTCTGAACACGGCGTCAGCCACTGTTCGCACTCGACACATAATTAGTACGATTTCTCAGGATTTAGGGAAGACGGCTCCTAAATGAATCCCGCGTCACAACCCGCTTCCACGACGTACGCAAACGCGTTTAATTTGCGTCGCCATAATTTGTGTCGACCGCGGAGCTCTGCAAAAGCTGTGTGTTGTGCGCAAGGCGAACTTCTCAGGGCGGCTGGGACTTTCCCAGAGTAATTATGCGGGCCCTGTCAAGCAGTGCGTTCAACTCATTCCTTTGAAAGAGTCGCATAGCTAGCCGCGAAACTACAGCACACTGTACAATGTGGATCCGCCTTCACAAAGCTTCGGGTTCGCAGAAGTATTTTATCATTGGCCGGTCGTTTTCCCTAATATCATTCTTTAACGCCACGACGACTGTATCCTAATGTTACGAGCCCTGTATCCTAATGTCATGAGCTACGTGTGTGTGCGTGTGTGTGTGTGTGTGTGTGTGTGTGTGTGTGTGTGTGTGTGTGTGTGTGTGTGTGCGTGTGTGTGTGTGTGTGTGTGTGTGTGTGTGTGTGTGTGTGTGTGTGTGTGTGTGTGTGTGTGATGCGGAGTTTCAATCCGTTGGAGTAGCGTTAGCGGTGCTTTCGGTAATTTTTTTTTTTTACATTTCACCGTAACCGCCTCAGGAGCCACACAAAACAAACATGACAGTGAATACTGATAACAGCATTCACTCAAAAGAGTAAGAAGTCCCATTTGCTACGAGTGGTCGCGAGAGTACAAGGTAACGCAATGTAGAGCTTAGCGAGTATATTACCGAATGCGACCAGACAATGGCAAGCAGTTTTTAACGCAAAGAAAATATATTGTCGAATACCGCATCCGGTGCAGATGTGGCTTCGAAAATATTTGTCTATGTGAAAATATACAGGACCGAGTAATTGAGCCATCGATCAACAAAAAAAAGAAATTACCGTGAACGAAACAATGAAAAAAGGGGGCAGTTTCAACAACGTGTAGAATGAAAGGCAAAAGAGTAGCGGTAACGACGACCTGTCAGTGAAATAGCAGCCATTAACATTTCCCGAGAAAAAACGGCGCACGAGCAAGAAGGGGAAGGTCTTAGCTCACTCGAAAATTGTTCCCCGTGTCTTTCACAGCACTACGTCGTCGCAGTCCATAATGAAACCTACGAGATGCAAAACATAACAAAAGGAGCACTTTGCACGGCGTGGTGCTGAGACAGATTGATAGCACAATCAGCGAAAGCACGTCAAGCGAAAAACGAATCCATTTGTGAACGGGCACCGAGTCGAGAAGCTGTTGTTTTCTCTCTTCGTAGTGGCACTCTTTTTTTTATTATTTTTATTTCTTTTCTGAAACCGGGCAATTTTAGAGAAATCTGCTACGCTGGCATTACTGACCAGTGTACCGATGCTTTCCTTTTACCTGAGCGTGAATAAAAAGCAGCGGTATTTTTACATCACCCTCTTCCGGTTTCCTGGAGATATTTTCTATTCCTTTAGTTCTCTGTCTCAGAAAAACGAGATTTTTCTTTTTAAATATACATACTTCCACATAAGAGGAAAAACAAAAAAGAAATGATAAACCGGTTAGCTCGGCGTTTCTGTCACTTCTGTTGGTGACGTTAAGCGCTTATCTGTATTTCTCGTTCACTTGTCTTTTGCATAGTTCCTTTTTTTTTACGGTAAACTGAAGCAAAAGGATGTTTTGAATTCCGTGCGGAAGGAGACAAAGCCACGAGACCCTCGCGACGGAGATGGACACCGTGGAGGAGTCACTCGCTCGACGGTGTCGGCGCTCGAGAGACGCAGCCCGAGCAGTTCCATATGCCTGGCGTGTGCGACTCTACAGAGACGATTACGCTGGATCTCTCCGTGCTTTTGAGGTGCATTTTGAGAACCGCAAGAAAACAGATACTTCTTTTTAGCAGCGAAGCTGTTCTAGCTCGGCGTAAAATGTGTCGTCGTGCCCGAAAACTATCATCATCATGAACGGGTATGTGCCACAGAATTTGGGCAAATACCACTACTCGCCGCTACGGCGTGACCTGTATTAACCCTTATAGGTGAGAGAACGATTACAGAAAGAAAGAAAGAAAGAAAGAAAGAAAGAAAGAAAGAAAGAAAGAGAAGTTCTTGCCCAAAAAAAGATTTTTTCACGAGGCGGGATTCGAACTCGCGTATTCTCGATCCAAAGGCGACCGTCCTAACCACTCGGCTATCCAGTCTTTTTTCTTTCTTTATTGCCTATGTACATACTATATTTTTTTATATTTTTTTATTTTTTTTGTTCTTTGTACGGTATATATTTGTTTTCACTCGGCTATCCAGTCACGCTATAGTATAGCATAGCCTTGTGTAGCAAGAGGGCTGGAAAGGTAAGTGAGCGTGAGGAGGAGAGATGTGACGGTGACGAGGAGAGGAGAGTAAAGCACAACATAGAAAGAATGAGAAAGAGAGAAATAGAGATAAATGCAGAAAGAAAAAAAAAGAGAGAAGATCAACGAAAGATAGACAAAGAATAAGAGAGAGAGAAAATGATAGAAAGAAAGAGGAAGAAAGCATCGCGTCGTCTAGCGACTAGATACCACACCACCTGGCCAAGCCGCGCATGCGCAGTAGCTAAGCCACGCCTACCGACGGAGACATCTGCTTATCTCAGCTGTATGTATGTGTGTGTGTGTGTGTGTGTGTGTGTGTGTGTGTGTGTGTGTGTGTGTGTGTGTGTGTGTGTGTGTGTGTGTGTGTCATGTATGTATGTATGTAGAGACTCGGCAACGCTGTCCATGTGGTCTACGTGACATGTGTTTTTGTATTGAATGGAATAGAGAAATTTATTAAAGCAGTTCTTTCTAATTATTGAAAAACCAGAAAGCCACAGCCACTGAGTCATCACGGCAAGCTTTCCCCTGCGAACTCAGCATTGCTACCCACAGCACGTACTGTCATGCTGTCTGCGATGATTCGAAAGCGCACTGGCAGTCCTAACCGACGAATGATCAGCACTTGACGGCAAACAGCACACGTCCGCAGCGATCTCCGCTTATATATATATATATATATATATATATATATATATATATATATATATATATATATATATATATATATATATATATATATATATATATATATATATATATATATATATTCCATATTCATTCTGGCTATCTGTCCCCGTCCCGAAATTTCCACAAGCATCGTGCCTGAGATTTTCAGCTCGAAACCTGTATCTCCAACGTTCTCCGAATCAAGAAAGCCCCAAACATCAACCAGGAAAACCAAATCAAGACGTACACTCCACGCAGCCAGCTACACAAGAGAGTCTAGTTTATTTTATATCATCGATCGGCATACGGAACGCGACAGAATAGAACTTAGGGCGGATTTTCTCACGCATCGTTATGACGGATGTGCAGCTCATGACTGGCCCCTCGATAAAGTCCCGTTTGTTTACGCGTCCATTTATTTGTGCGTTTGATCTTTTTTCCCGCGATCTCCTCGCAGCCTCGATCAGCAATCCGCGTGCACACCCAATAACGTCTTCGACGCCTAAGCTGTCCTCGGTGAAATCCGGATGCAGAGTACACACGTTTGCGGCTGCCTCGCTGCACAAACGAATAAGAACGGTGCTGAGCGTCGGGCATACCAAGGAGTTTGGAACAGAATTCAATTCTGCTTTGTATTCCGTAAGAAGGAAAGCAAATATGGAAACGGCACATATACAAGGAAGGCAAAAGAAAAAAGAAATATAATCCTCTCTGCCCGTTTTCATCACTCGAAAGACGGTGCGAGCGAGCACATTCTTCGCAGGTTGGCGCTTCGCGGACGTGACCATGCGTGCATTTTTCGGTTTGCGGTGAAGGAGCTTGGGGGGGGGGGGGGGGGGTGAAAGAAAATTTTTTCCAAGAACTCCCGGAAAACTTCCTCGG
This sequence comes from Rhipicephalus sanguineus, assembly GCF_013339695.2. Lineage (NCBI taxonomy): Eukaryota > Metazoa > Arthropoda > Arachnida > Ixodida > Ixodidae > Rhipicephalus > Rhipicephalus sanguineus. Next base: position 91,979,255 of record NC_051177.1, on the reverse strand, counting down.
CCAGATGTTGCGCAGGTATTTTGCGCTAGCTACTCCACAACGAAAAAAAAAACATATTAAACTGTCCTACCGTAGCAAGCGCTTCTTCATGGAGGAGGAGGAAGGGAAAGACGGAAGGACAGGGAGGTTTTTTTCTTTTTTCAAGGATTGCTTCCGGACCGCCTCCCATGCACGTGAACGAGGACACGAATGTAGTGTCTGAATATTCTTTTTTTTTTCTTCCGTTATGCAGGTCTCGAAGTGATTTTTAAGAGCTCCGTTGAAGAGAATATAAGCGCCTATACTTGGGGCTCTACGTATAAGAATTATCATATCATGTTTCGGGGAACCAGGGCTCCACTCGGAACTAAAGTTGCCGCGTAATCGGCAGAGGTGATACTGAAGCTACGTCGTACGAACGATAACCCGGTGCGAATGTTTCCACCGCGAAAAACTAACACTCGATTGCGCACGTTTCACCTATTACAGCAGAGCTGTTATGCTCGAGGTTTGCCGTGTGTAGTAGATAGAAAATTACCATCATCATGAACCGGCACGCGCTCTCTTCTTCATTGTCGTCTTCCGCTTCGCTCCCTGAACGCGTGCGCCAATTTCTCCGCCGTTGGAATGCGATAACTCTGATGAGCGAGAGAATGAGTAGAGAGAGAAGGAAAGAAAGAGAAAAAGAAGGTAGAGAAAGATAGAAATTCCTGACGAAAAAAAAATTTCTTGGCGAGAGCAAGCACAGCTATTTATAGTATAGTACAGGGTTACGGTAAAGAGAAAGGTGAGAGCGTAAAAGGCAAGCCAAGCCAGGTCCAGCTAGGTGACCACCAGCTCTGTTGTTACCGCCGTAGCTGTGACCGAGCCTTGCGCGACTTAGTGCGAGGTGCGGAATTTTTTTGCAATGCGTTAAAGAAACCCAGGTGGTGGAAATTTCCGGAGCCCTCCACTACGGCGTCCCTCATAACCACATCGTGGTCTTGGGACGTTAGACCACAGATATTTTAATTATTTTTTTTTCAATGTTTCTTCTTGCTTTATTGGTAGCGTCGGGATTCTTCCCCACCAATAGAATCTTTTTTTTTTCGTCCTGCCTGATCTGCATTGATGACAACGACTTCGTCACAATGACCGATGCCGCGGAATGCAAAAATTCACACAGTTCCTTCCGCATTCCCCTAAGACGACTCGAAGGCGAAAGCCTTCTTCTTTTTCTACTCAGTCGATTGTATTGACCCCGCCACCCCAACCCCGCTCCCGGAAGCTTTCAGCCCCTTACGTGGGTCTGCCCTGCCTCCGGGATCGCAGGCAATGCAAGCTTTCTTCACCTCATTGGGTTTTGCAGTGCCTCCGGGATCGGCGTACCTTAGACAAACGACGATGTCATGTGATGACGTCATGGTGGCGTCACAAATTTTTGCGATCTGTGACGTCATGACGTCTTCACGTGGTGATTGTGTGCATCACTCGCGTTGACGCTGCCACCGCCGAGGTTAAATTTTCGTGTTTGATGGGGCATCTATGCTCTCGCCTTAGTGACAGCTCAAGATCTGCTTCCTGAAGGTCTTTAACAGATTTTCCGCATCAGAGCAATGACTGGCGCGTCAGGAACGAGCAGGTCATAGCGGCGAACTGAGGTCAGTTGTGTAGCACAGAAGAAAAAAAAAGACCTTAGCGTGGCTTTCTTTCGGTTCACCGCACACGCCGAAGCTGGCAAATCCGTGTCGAGCGTGACAGTGCACAAGCAAAGTCAGTAGCTTGACAAGGAGACGAGAAGTGAAAGCCAGCGCGGCCATGGACCGACAAAGAGTGACTGAAGTAGTAGCGTATAAGTCAAAGCACATACGAGCGCACAAAGTCAGTCGGCGGTGAGGATTGGCACCGCCGACGTGTGCTTAGCTTTCCACGCCTGTCAGAACTCATGACAGGCGCCCGCGCTGCTTACCGCTGTCGAATCCTTCCGGGTCGCCTAGACACGGGGGCAAAACCGGAAAAATAAAATTGAACGGAGATTTATTGTCTCTCCTCGTAAACAATCTTCGCCATTCGTGAGCAACGAAATGAGAATTCCTTGTCGGTTGCTTAGACTTCTTTTTTATTTTAAGTGAAGTTTTTTAGGTGTATCTTGATTGCGCTTTAGTACATCAAGGCACCGAGCAAAAGAACAGCCACGATGCTCGAACCTGGCATGAAAGATGACATTTCTACGTAGTATAAGACACAGAATTGTTGTTGTTGTTGTTGTTGTTGTTGTGTTGTTGTTGTTGTTGTTGTTGTTGTTGTTATTACTTTGAATAAAATGATGTAGCAATGCTGTAGGTAATCTACCACTACAACATGAATTTATTTTTTTATTGAAATGGATACAAAAAAATCTCTTACACCGTTCTTTGGGCAATTGGGGCAATCATTTTCACTACATTTTCCTTTCACTTAGTCGCCCATATTAATTTCCCTTTATTTTGTTTAACCTCCACTTTACTTTGTTTCACTGCTTTCTCATAGAGAATAAGTAAACCGTCCGCTGCGCTAATTTCCTTCGCGCTATTTTCCCGTTGCGACGGGAATCGAACCACCGACTTCTTTCTCAGGACCGGAGCTGCGCGGAGAGCAGAACTGCCGATATACGGGGCAAGGAAGAAAGCAAAGACAGACAGACTCTGCATGAGTGCGGGCGTTATACTCTGTATAAAACTGCGGCTTCTCGTCAGCACTTTTCTCTTAACCGTCGACCGACCGGTTCGAACGACCGAGGAAAGACAAACGAGCCAGCGAAGTCTGCGAGGATCATTAGCAGGGGGATTCATTAACAGAGGCACAATACGGGGAAGCCGAGTCCCACCTGACCAATTAGCCAGGCGTGTGCCCGGCCGCTCTCGCTCAAGCCTGGCCGCTATTTCCATTCTGGTTAACCTGGCCACGCTCCCACACCCTCTTTGTTCACTGGCTCTTTGCCGCGATCGCTCTTTGGAAAGAAAGAAAAAAAGGTGACACTCGGAAGGAAGCCTTTGCGGCATCTCCTATTGCGCCAGGTTACTGCGAAGAATAATCACTGCCTCCGAATCAACGCTCTAAGCTGATGCTACTCGTCGTATCGATATATTCAAAGTCAGTAGTATGCGTAACGTCGTGGCCCTGATCATTTACCTGCCTTCCATGTTCTGAGCGAGGCGAATACCTCCTTGACGTCTATAGACTTTGTTTTGAATGATTCGCCTCGGTTGTACACAGTGGTTATGGTGCTCGGCTGCTGACCCGAAAGTCGCGGGTTCGATACCTGCCACGGCAGTTGCATTTCGATGGAGGCGCTATGCTTAGAGAGCCGCGTACACTGCGATGTCAGTGCGCGTTATATAACACCAGATGGTCGAAATTTCCGGAGCCCTCCACTATACGGCGTGCCTCATAATTAAAGGGGTCATGAACCACTTTTCCAAGTAATGATCTAATGACCTCAGTATCGGAGCTTATACTGCCTCCCGAATCGATTGCCGCAAAAATTTCTCGAATCCGTAAAGAATTGGCGGAGTTACGGGGGTTTGGCGCACGCTCCCAGCGCTTTCTCTCTTTTCTCGTGCCGATGAGCGCACTGGAAGCTAGACAGGGAGGGATGGCACGGGGGTAAGAAGTTACGTCAGCGCGCGTCATGAAACGCGATCTCTCTCCCGCTGTGATTCGCATGCGCGAGTGCGGCTACCGTGTACTGAGGAGCGCGGCGCCGGCAAGTGGCGGCACCCCGTGGCAAGAAGCGCATCTGATCCGAACGCCGCTCTCGATTTAAGTCGTCTATCGGCCAATGAGGATGCTATGTCTTTTGCGACGTGGAGATGCAGATCGCCACGCCAACGGGCAGACCGACGAGAGTGAGAACCGGCCTCTGTTTTAAAACAGGGCGCCTGAGAAAACAGCAACTTCGCGTTCCGCTTGTAGCCTTTACGCGGCGCACACGACTGCAATATTTGGCTGAGCAGTTCATAGCCGTGTCAGCTTTCCGCAGGATGTGTTTTTTCAACAAGCCCAAGGGGTGCTTCATGACCCCTTTAAATCGTGGTTTTGGCATATAAAACGCCACATATCACTATTGTTCGATATATTCAAAGTTAGTACTATGCATAACGTCGTGGTCTTGTCGATTTTACTGTCTTCCGTGTTCTCAGCGAGGCGAATACCTCCTTGACGTCTAGACTTGGTCTTGATTACTTACTTTTGTAATGACCGCGAATGAATGGCCTTGTAGACCTCAGAAAACCATGGCGCTAATGAATACCACCTATTATCACTGAGTACATGAGAATGAAATGCTGGGAAAGGCTGCTTCAATCCATATATTACGCTGCTCCCCCACTAAAGTGTGCCTCATAATTAAATCGTGGTTTCGGTGCACGGAACTAGAAATCTCGCTCCAGCATAGCAAAAAAACGCCAGGCCTGCGCAGAAAGCGCAGCATAGTCACAGCGAAAGCTGGAAGAGCGGCATTTCTAGAGCCCGTGATAAACTCTCTTGGGGCTACTAATACAAGTACAAAAGCAACGTACCCACTACTATACAAATCATAATTTTTGCTTAGTGGGGAAGCACCCTTTACGCCATTATTCGTCATTCTGTGGAGGAGTGAGGTACCATCTGTAAGGCATTATGTGCGCTTTGTTGATGCGACGCCTGATGACGATGAAGAATTGTGGCAGAGCCCTTTGTAATGGGTTGGAAGCATTCAACAACCCACTCGTTGCGCAATTCGCATTGTGTGACGCCTGGTTATAGAATTCGCGTGGTGTGACACCTGGTTGTTATTATACTCTTCTATCACGCTGCATTACATATGTTAATGTGGTTCCTTCCCGACATGAAGCCTGTATAGGGTTTTTTGCAAAGCAGTTTCAATGCTCTGAGGTAAAATACTGGGCTCCCACGCAGAGGGCCTAGGTTCGAACCTCGTTCATCCTTGATGTTTTTTCTTTCATTTCGTTTTTCGTTTTCTTATTTCGCGCGATAGCGGTTACGGACACCGGCGTCGGCGGTGGCGGCGGCGGCGGCGGACAACTACGGCGCCAAAAACGGCCCTTGTTGTGATCTCATAACAGCTTTCGCTGTAAAACGCTTCAACAGGCTACGAGAGAAGCTTCCAACGCTTATATCAGATTTCTAAGGCGCAAAATTCCACGTACGAAAAATGATACAGCATTTGTGTGGTCCGTGCATATATCATCCAAATCATGGCCGCGGACGAACACGCCATTTTTCCGGGGCGTCCGCAGCCGAAAAGATAGCGGCCATGCACCGGGCCCGCAAACGCACCGACGGTGTATAAAACTAAAAGAGGAAGGACAACGAAATCCACTACGTCCGTGCGAGGTGTGTTGAGTGCAGAGAACGCGTTGCATAAAGTATGCATGCGCCGAGCTTCAGGTAAAATTCCGCGGAACACGCCTTGGCCAAATGTACGTGCGTGTTGCGCTGACTGCACACGACCGTCTGCATACTCCGGACACCTAAAGTACTGTGCACACCATTTAAATCCATGCAACGCAACGGAAACTGAAACCGACGAAGTAGTGTCAGTGTTCGGTGTCCACACAGTCGTTGCTACGGAACGTGATTGCGGCAAGATAGCGTGGTAGGCTTATAAAAGAACCGATAGTACAATCAAGGTTTGCAGAAAGTTTTCCAAATCATGTAGGATCCAAAAAGGCTCCAACTGCCGGCAAAGAGTAGTTCGTCATTAGCGGTTAAACAAGCAGTTAAACTGCTTATTTAACTGACCTGCCACATATATCTTATGCCATATCTCCTGACGGCACGCCAAATTCACTGCTTGTTTAATCATCATGCTTTCGAGCTCAAGTGATACCGAGTAGCTTGCGAATTCCGGATCGGGACATGTATTCCCCAATGCCAGAACAGCCCGTCAAAAAACAGGCCCGTCCTTTCTGTCCTGAACGTAAAGCTTCTCATCCTTGTCGTCTACTTCGCTTTCACAGTTCGCCCACACTGACCTGCCACATATATCTTATGCCACGTCTCTTTAAAGAGACACGCTAACTCCTTTTTGGTTCCCACGATTCTCCGAAGAGAGTGTAATGACCTCCGAAGAAAGTTAACGTGCCTCTTGAAGAGATACGTGGTAAGTCAGGTAAGTCATAAACATATACATGGTAAGTCAGGAGTATCAAAAAGGAGCCAAAGGAACTTTTCTTTTTTTTTTCTTAGAATGCACGTCACTTACTGCGAACTTTCCCTAAATGAAGGAACTTATGGGTTTTGAGCTTCTTATATCTAGCTGCTAAAGTAATCAAGCTATCCGCTAAAAAAGTCGCCCGCATCTTCCCACGGGGGGAACTCGAGTAAATGCGTCGCATAGTGGTGGGGGTATCGCGTGAACGTTGCGTATAGTTTGCGTATAGTTTGCGTTGCGTATAGTTTGGGAATGCTTAATTGTTACACGATGCGCACACCAAGTACGACTTGAACGGCTCCAGCGTGCACGAAGTTCCGGGTCCGCAGCTCGCTTCAAACGCTCGCGTTCAGCGTCGTATGCTTGTCTCTTCGCAGCCTTGTCTTCTGCGTTACTTGCTGTTGTTGACGCCGACGACGGTGAAGGTGGGGTAACGTAACCTTCAACGAGTGGTGGGACGCTGATTGAAGGTACTGTTGCTTCCATCGCATCTACTCGAGTCAAGCAAAGCGTCAAGTCAAGTGAAAGCCAAGTTTGCGCACGGCTTTATCTATATTTGCGCACGGCTTTATCTATATTCTACATGTCCTGCGGGTATTTTCGAGTGACCAACCCACAAAAAAAGCCGGCAGATCCCACGCATTCTGGGAATCGATGAAATGCGAAGCAGCCAGCAAAGAGCTGCATACATCGTCTTGTATGTCATTGAGGAAAATGCGTGTCATGGTTTTCATGTTAACACCTATTATTTATGTTCGTCACACAGTAACGTCGCGCAATACCAACTTCGGGGTAATCAAGCTAGAGAAACGGCCGCCAGCGCCCCATGAGCGTGGCACGTAAGTCATGCTGTACATGACATACGTGTCATGACTTTCATGTTAACTCGTGTTATTTATGTTCCTCACACGGTCACGTCGCAAGATACCAATTTTGGTGTATATCAAGCTAGCGAAACGGCCGCCAGCGCACCATGAGCGTGGCACGTAAGTCATGGTGTACATGACATGCGTGTCATGATTTTCATGTTAACTCGTGTGTTATTTATGTTCGTCACACAGTCACGTCACGCAATACCAATTTCGGGGTAGATCAAGCTAGCGAAACGGCCACCAGCGCACCATGAGCGTGGCATCTAAGTCATGCTGTACATGACATGCGTGTCATGATTTTCATGTTAACGCGTGTCATTTATGTTCGTCACACAGGCACGTCGCAAGATACCAATTTTGGTGTATATCAAGCTAGTGAAACGGCCGCCAGCGCACCATGAGCGTGGCATGTAAATCATGTTGTACATGACATGCGTGTCATGATTTTCATGTTATGACTTGTTATTTATGTTCATCATACAGTCATGTTACACCATACCAATTTTGGTGAACATTCGATTAACCAAGCGACCAGGAGAGCACAAAGTCGTAGGCGGCTAGATAGATAGATAGATAGATAGATAGATAGATAGATAGATAGATAGATAGATAGATAGATAGATAGATAGATAGATAGATAGATAGATAGATAGATAGATAGATAGATAGATAGATAGATAGATAGATAGATAGATAGATAGATAGATAGATAGATAGATAGATAGATAGATAGATAGATAGATAGATAGATAGATAGATAGATAGATAGATAGATAGATAGATAGATAGATAGATAGATAGATACGCTCAAAGTCGCAGAAGTTCGCTAAGAAATGCTTCGCATTTAAAATCAGACAATCGTGGCTCGCCCACGAGGTGTTCAACATTTTCTGAAGGGTGTGGGGAGGAGGGGTAACTTACAAATTTGCAGTGACGGATCAATTCATTTCTGCGTGACTAACGATCATCATCATCAATCAAGTGTCCATTACATCGTTTGAAAGAATGGTAACCCAGGCTGCGTGTTAGTATACTATACACCAGCACCAGCTCGCACTACCGTGACGAGATTATTGCCGAACATGCAAGCTATACGAAAAGTTTGCGTAAGTGGTCTGTGGCTATGGCAAGTGCAACGGACCGCGGAAGGCAGTGGTGCCGCGCGTATGCCACCCGCGTCCGCTAGAAGCGGCAGAGGTAATGCACTACAAAGCTGACTGTTGGCCTGCAGTCACGTCAGCTTCTCTATGGAGAATGCACTGGAATGGGATTCTGACGCCGCGCGAGACCGAAATAGAGCTTTCAGCAGTTGCAATACCGGTTCCACGGACTTTCTTGTTTGCCTTATTCGAATATATAACGCGGCATCACGTGTGCCTGCGCATGTTGTACGCAGCAGCGAGAAGACAGCAGCAAGGAAACGAAGCAAGGGAGGTTCGAGTTAAACAAAACGTATTCATTCATTGCTAGTTCAGCATGACTTGTCGGGAATACATGTACAACAAGATGGCGTCTTCAATTCATTCGCTATGATTCTTGTGCTCTTCTAATTATCCAAGCAGGCAAGCAGCCGCAGTGTTCATGAACGAGTTACCCAGCTATCTGAAAGCTAGATGAACGAAGAACTGAGCCAACAAACGGTAGTTTTAAACTTTCGTGGTGCACATACAGCTCATATACGAACCGTCGAACAAACGTTTGATAAACTCAAAGTTTTAGCATTAATACAACAGAAGTTCGAACTGTGTTATTTTGCAAGTCCCTCGACTTCCACGCAATAAAAAAAACGAAAAAAAAAAACAGTACTGTTACCGCAAACTTTTTAACCCAGTCACAAGGAGACAGAAAACCGCGGTAGTTCTAGCGTGTCGTCACTGTTCATCTTTCGCACTTATCCGCAGAACTACGAAAAGTTCCTCACATTACAACGACATCCACATTGCGCCTGTACAGAAGAATGCCTCATCGTCGGAAACAGCGCGAGCACACGGGACTAGGAAGACAGACAGGACTTTGCGCTGGCTGTCAACATGAGCGTTTATTTCGTGCGAACACATATACGCTTCCTTGGAAATAGATAAACAAGAAAGGATGAGGGAAAGGGGAAGCCCTACGCCTGCGCCGTGACTAGTGCGTGAAAAAGCAAAGATCAATCACGGAGGTAATTAATTTCCTTGTTGGTTAGTGCGATGGACGGTGCGCTTACACATGATGGCCCAATGGAATGAATCGTGAACGCTTCATATATTTCCCGGGCGTGGCAGTCACGATAAACGCTCATGTTGTTAGCCAGCGCAAAGTCCTGTCTGTCTTCCTAGTCCCGTGTGCTCGCGTTGTTTGCGACGATGCCAGCAAGCTCGAGATGACAACCTCCTAAAGAAGAATGCCTGAAGCGGCGCTTGCACACTTTGAGCCGTCGACTATCGAAAACGTCCATTTGTGTAGATCACAACTACACAGGCTAAAACAAGCCATCGTTGAACGGAAGAATGAAGAGACGCTAACAAAGACATCGCCGTCGAACGCGTTCATTATCTTAATCATAATTCCCTACGCCCATGTAGAGGAGGGACGCAGACCATTCCGGCAAGTGCCCACATTGCCGCAGTAGCACTTTCGCTGAAAGTGGAAGTTTCGCGCCCGCGCAGTCTCGACCGTACGAGCGAGCCCCTAATTTCTGCGCCGAGCGCTTTGCACACCGTCACCTGGCATACACAGCGCGCCGTTAATGAACTTTCTTTGGGCCACGGACAAAATGGCCACGAAGTACTTCCCTCGGCAGCGTCGCTCCATCACTCAAAGCCGCCACTCAGCTTCGTGAGACGCCTACAGCGCGTTGGTATAGCGAGGGCCTAGCTCGCCGCACCGCTGCTCCGCGTAGTAGACACCTTTGTATCGTATAGAGAAAGATTACATCGGACTGAATGGAAGAAGCACTAGGAGCGAAGGAATGGGGGGGGGGGGGGGGGGGGTGGACCTGAGAAGTTCAGCAGAGACGCTACAAATGTTCGCCGAGGACTTCTCTCTGTAGCACAGATGGTGCAAACAGAGACGGTGCGATACGGCGTTCAGATTCCCGCAGTGCCTACCGTAATCCGCTTCATCCAACTTTCACCTCGAGGAAAGTTCCCGTCTGTACTGCGCCAACCTGTTGGAAAGCGCTTTTCTGCTTTCTCTTACGCTGTATGTTCTTTTATTTTTCCGTTCATAATATCGCAAATGAATACTGATGTACCGAGACGTCATCAAATCCTACACTCGCGGATGTTATATGGAGGCTCTCACAGTAAGGCTTACTCGGTTAACATGCCTTGTTCGTAATTTAAGTACGTTCCAAGCTAAGAAGACTCGTGCTTACATCGAAGTACTGCCGAGGTAGCATGCATGAGCGAGCGGTATTTCGCGTTAACGTCCGCTTCTCGTCATGTTTAGTATAACGAGCTGCTGTACCTAATTGTGAAAGCGCCTCGATGCAGATATTCTCAAGGAAGGGTATCACTCAAGAATATCATTAATGTGTATACACTGTATACACACCAGTTCACTGGGAACCCACTTTGAGCCAGTATATAGCTCTGCGAAATATTCAAGTGCACTAAATAGGCGCACAGATCCGTCACAAGGAGCACAACGGTCTAAAAAGAAAACAAAAATTATGTGTTACTCTTTTCTATTAGTCTTGACTTGTCACGCACATGACTCTCTTTAAAGAGAAGTTAACTCACTATTGGGTCCCACGAACTCTCCGACGAGATTATAATGATGTCCAAAGAGAGTTCACGTGTCTCTTCAAAGAAGCTCATATACGTGACAAGTCACTCTCAAGAGAGAGTAAAAGGACTTTTTTTTTCTTGTTAGGGAGAAGAAGCTGTCGAATGTACCAGTCCGTTGTCGTCCGACCCACTGAACACTGCCCAATTTTTGTGTCAGCTAATGAAATACCTTCCACTCAACTCTTGTAAACTATCAATCGTTAATAGTCGTCAAATTTATAGGAAGGATGACGAATAATGATGCGTTGATCGCCCAATCGTTCGCTTGCTGAGAGTAAGGCGACCTGTTCGGTAAACGGGAGCAGAACGATCAACGACAGATTTTTCATCAAACGCACGCCAAGTGCCCCAAGAAACCGCAACCCAAACTGTTTCCGAGAGGTTACGACTCCTTAACGATGACGTGGTTCCCAAACCATGGAAACCCGTAACTTGACGTTAACGTTCAGAACCACTTTAACGTTATCGAACCCGACTCTCCATTGCGTTGAAATCCCTCAGCAAAAAGGAAACTGTTCTCGTCGAGGATTGTCATTACTATACATATAAATGGGGGTTCTCAATAAGCTTCGACAAGTGGCGCTTCAAGTTTCGCCAGCTATATACATGCGACTGAATCTATGTCAAAGCCATTAGACAAGTCATTAGGCGTCGTTTACTGGTTGGCGCTCGTCTCGCCCAGCGGATAATATTACTGCGCAAGCGAGATCATTCGCCAAAAAATCGCCGCGGCGGACTGTCAGACAGCCTGCGATCAATGAATGCCGCTTTTTGTTCCGCCAATGCGCGGCGAGCTTATTAATTCTTGTGACATAACGATTTTTTTTTTTTCGTAGAAGCTTAGGCTGCTGAAGAGACGTGTGGGGAGCGCGCGGGAACTTTGGTTAGTATATAAACACAAATTGCGCTTATTTGTTTGTAAAGCTTCGGCGGTGATGGATCGCCGTTTTCGTTCGTCGCAACGCGCTCTGTCCGGCATTCATGCGCACTCGGTGATGGAGCGCATTTCCTCAGAAAGGACGCTCAATGAGAATGCAAATGAAATGTTCATTAAGCCGATGACTCACTAGCTCAATCGCGCGCCTCGCAAGCTTGCAACTATGCTGCACTCTCATATATATATGTGGTTCGTGTAATGTCGCCTGCGCACAGTGTGATAGGCTAAATGAGACGCGCTGGTTTTATAGGTGCTCGAGAGGACTTGAACAAGCACAGCTTCCTGAGATAAAAGAGCACAGCTCACGCGTATCTGAAGAGACCCTGATTGGTGCGGAAAAAGAGACGCGACTAAACACAACTTCTTTCTTTTTTCCTCCGAAAAATATTACACAAGGAATAACGATTGGAAACATATATGCAATAACGACAATTTTCCCGTGAAAATGAATGGGTCCGCATTCACAAAAACGTCGTACGCTAAAAATTTTCGTAAAAGAACATTCCAGCCAATCACGATGCGGGACATATCATTAGCGAGGCTGGCTTATACCATTGGAAAAACGCACTTACTGAAGAGTTTTGTGAGTTCGGCCCCTGTTGAGCTGTCTGTCAATCAAGTAGCGATATAGAAAAGATAAACGCACGCACGCACGCACGCACGCACGCTCGCACGCACACACACACACACACACACACACACACACACACGCACGCACGCGCGCACGCACACACACACACGCACGCACGCACGCGCGCACGCACGCACGCACGCACACACACACACACACACACACACACACACACAAACACCGTAATTTTAAAAAAAAGTCGTACACTAGGATTGTTCTCATGACAATGTTTCAGCCAATGCTGATACAGGAATGATCAGGGAAGCCAGTCAACCAACTGCAAAATGCACTTACGAAGGTAAAACATTGCGAGTTGAGCACGTGCTTAACAAATTACGTGCAGCTAATTACACGCAATAGCTGCGCAAAGTTCGCCTAATGATCGTAGAAACAAGCATATCCATTTGATTATACAAGCGTACTGAAAGAAACAGTCAGCTCGTTCGATCTTCTGCATTTGTACATCATTCACAAAAGTGGGAATGAAAGGGCCGTTAGTGAGATTGATCACATTTTGCAACACTTTCCATTTTGCAACACTTTCCATTTTGCAAATAGTTTCTGCACCGCCTACATCTTCGACTGGAGGAAACGTAACCTGCTACGTTGTATCGCGCACAGGTATCGTACGAAAATAAGAGAGATTTTACTCGAGCGATATCCGTCGGTCTGTGCCCGTTTTTGTTCGGAAAGAGTCGGGAAGCCTTTCAAAGCACCGGCTTTACTTGACAGTTCCAAAAGTGCCACCAGCAGCAGCCGTAATTAAGCTCGGATTGCGTGCGCGCGGATAACTTCCGAGCCTCTTTGTACAATGTGGCCGTGACATTACATGATCCAACAAGTTTTTTTTTTTTTTCAACAAGTTCCCAACATGTTTCGAAGACCTGTGCAGCCAAGTATGGTTTCAGAGCGCCGTCCGAAGTATCGGATGGTTTTGATGGCAAACGGCCATTTTTCTTCCTCACGTTCCTTGAAAAATGGAGCCGCGCTGTCGCGTTTCCTGCGAAATTGAACGCGCACAAGTTCGTTGAGTTACACGAATCTTAACGTATGATTTTGTTTAGGTTTTGTACACCCGTCAATCAAAAATTTAAGATGACTCTGTGTCCTTAAGGGCCCTCAAAATTCTAAAATTAGATATGTATGTGTAAACTTCATCGCACGAGTAGCCATCGCACGCTGCCCGTGCGATGGAGTTTACATACATAGATATCTACAGGGCGTCCCATACGCCGCACGATTTAAAAAAAAGGAGAAACGCCGTTACGCGAAGCACGCCTATAATGCATATTGTTCCCAGTATACTGTATTAGCCACTTCTAATTTCCTTGGTAATAAGGTTTAGTTAATTAGTCCCAATTATGTTTTAACTCGCCAAGTATTCACCTAATCATTAAAATGTCAATGAGGCATATGTAGGCATGCTCAAATTTTGAGCAACGTACTAATTACGTGATAATTTTTTTCGGCTGATAAAGAAAGCACGCGAAATATGAAAAATAACCAGTGACAACGCTCCCTTCCGCAAAAGGTGGGAGCGTAGTCTTGACTTGCTACCTCACAGTGATCCTCTTTGAGGGCGCTGTTTCCTGATGCACGCATGCAGTCTAGTCACGCGCCGTTTTTCAGATTCCGTGGGCTTTCTTTATTCTCCAAGAAAAGCGAGCAGGCAATTAGTACGTTGTTAAAAATAGCGCAGTTAGAGGTCATTTGAACATGCCTACATACGCCTCATTGACATTTTAATGATTAGTTGAGTACTTGTCGAGTTAGAAACATAATTAGGACTAACTAAATGAAGCTCATTAACGAAAAAATGAGTAGTGGCTACAACAGTATACTGAACGATATGCACTACGTGTGCTTCGCGTAACGACGTTCCTCTTTTCTTTTTCAGTCATGCAGCGTGATATTTGGGACACCCTGTATAATTTTGGAACGCAGCCGAGGACGGCAGTGAGTTAGGTGGAGTGATGAAATTAAGAAGTTCGCTGGCATGAAGTGGAATCAGCTCGCCCAGGACATGGTAAAAATTGGGAATCAGTGGGAGAGGCCATGTTGCGATGAGTTGGAGGCGGACCGTATATCCACTGTTGTTAGTCAGGCGGGAACACAGCTGCAGAATTTTGTGCGAGAATGTATTGACGCCGTAGGGCAAACTAACGAAATACAAACAAAATTGGTAGCGCATAGCTATCAGAGACAGGAGAAACAACAGGCAAGGACAAGCGTATGGGAGAGGCCTTTTGGCCCATAGTGGACACAGGACAAATAAAAAAGAAAAATGGAGAACAGACACCGTTCTTGTAGCAGAGTTCGGCTAATCTAAACCCTTCGGCTGTTGCTCTTCCCACCGGGTGTATGTCACTTTAATGTATGCAACAAGAGACACTGATGTGATTAACTTACGAAGCCTACAGTGTCACAGCTGTGGGAGACGTTGTAATTGATAATAATAATATCTGGGGTTTTACGTCCCAAAACCACGGTATGATTATGAGAGACGCCGTAGCGGAGGGCTCCGGAAATTTCGACCATCTGGTGTTCTTTAACGTGCACCTAAATCAAAGTACACGGGCCTCTACCATTTCGCCTCCATCGAAATGCGACCGCCGCGGCCGAGATCGAACCCGCGACCTTCGACGTTGTAATTGAGGTTCAGTGTTAATCATGGATATCTATTTTTTTTTCTCACTAGCGCATTTATTACTTAATGTTCTGTTGTTGTTGTCATTCACGTTTCGTTCCCTTGCTCCACATCCTCCCGTCGCTATGGAAGCGTACGCCGTGGAAAAGAATAAAAGCGAAAACTACATGACAAGAACCGATGTAGTTCAGCCGTAAGGCGTTACATGTGTTCACGCCCCAAAAATCGCGGTAAAGAATTGGCAATGACACTTCCGGTGATCTGCGCACGGATTCACAAATCTGTTTTGGGGCCAATGACGGGTCTCCTAAAATCTGCCCTGCCGAAGAGCAACAGATCACAGGCGAGATGCATGCCTCAGAGATAAATTGCGCGCTTACGCACGATGAACTTCGAGAGCGTCGGTTGTGTTTTGACTCTAGTCTAATTTCTCCTAGAAATAAGTACTCGCTTGGAAGTTAGGCGAAGGTATGCTGCAAGATTACGGCAGAAGAGCTGAACAGCCAGCTGCAAAAGTTACTGGTCAACCTCTCAAAACAAGGCGTCACTGAAAACAAGGTTTGAGAACGGATATATAGTTGGTATTCCATTGTTAACTTGCGCACACCGCAGGCAAAGACGAAAGGACAAAAAGCACAACAAAGAAGAGAGCTGACTTCTAAGGTAATACAGAAACAATCATTAAAGCAGCAGCAATCGCTGAAGGGAACTTTTAGCAAGCCGTCAGTTGCATTAACGGATAAAGAACTGGCGTTCTTGAAATCGCACATGCCGCTTCTCGTTCGTCGTAGTATGATGGCTGCGCTTCGTTCAGTTTTGTTTCATTATGGTGCACACTGATATTTGCTATCGTGTTTTGGCTCGGAGCGTTCATTATCTCGTGTACATAGTTACTTATACATGCACCTAAATATAAGTACACGGACTTCCAGCATTTCCGCGTCCATAGAAAACGCGGCCGCCGTGTCCGGGATTCGATTCCACGACCTGCGGGTTAGCAGTCGAGCACCATAACCACTAGACCACCGTGGCGGGTGTCAGTTCTAACTTAAGTGACCCGACACCTCAACACTCAACACTGCGCAGTTGAATCAATGTGTGTGAGATACCATGCTCAGGGACAATCACACCTTAGATATATAAATAGAGGCTCATTTGAGCTCCCTTCTCGATCCAGTACACCTTTCCCTTTTTCCGACAAGACTTGGCGCCCTTCATTCTATGTGAAACGAAGTGGCTCAAGGATGGTGTACTAGGCGTAATATCAGCGTATACATCTGTACGAAGTCAAACGCAGGCGCATCATGCAAACGACTCACCGAAATACGGGAGCCAGCAGAGGCACCAAATGAGTGCTGCGACTCTTGTCATCTTCAACTCGTTTGCGAGGTGATGCCGTCGGTTTTATCCGGGTTCCTCTGAACGGTGCCACCCAGTCAGGAGCATCGACCGGCGATGGGCAGCCTTCGATGTGGAACAGTCGTAGTCACGGCCATCATTTGCACACGTGGTACGACCTTCCGAGCGATGAAACGCAAAGTCCGAAAAGTTCTGGGAAAAGTTTCTGCCCTACGAGAACTTTCCTGCAGCGAATGTTTGTCCGTCAGCCCTCAAGCTCCGGGTGTCCACCGATCACACGCAATACGCACAGGGCTAAATGCTCGCAATTGGATAGCTACAGTTACTATTTGTTTACTACTCTAGCTGTTCTTTGTCGCATACTCCCACTCACTCAGTTTTTATAGCAAAAGCTCCATCTTTACACGGTTGCAATTTAAAGCGAACAACACTTTTTTTTATCGGTAGTAACGCTCACGTCTCGGTATCGCTGTCTCAAAGAGGTGCGTAAACCACCTCAAATTGTAATATCTTTACGACACGAGCTCAGCACCAAGAGCTGTAAGATCAACTGTATCACCTTTAGGTCGTAAGTGCACAAAACACCATAATACATCTAACAAGAGCAGCCTTCCCATGCGGTCAACGCGCCTCATGCGACGAAAGCGTGGTCCTAATTTTCATCACCGAGCGTAGTATCAGCGCAACAGACTAAACGCAACAGCTCGAGTCCATCTAACACCTATCTTCCAGTCGTCAGCAGGGAGGGAAGAACATTTCAAGCTACGTTTCGGCACCACAAGCCGCGACACGCTCGACGCGGCGCGAAAGACGCGTCTGCGCGCACACGCGTGACCGGGCGCCTCGCCGCCTCCTCTCCCGACGATTCCCTCCCTACTTCCCCAGCCGAGTGAGAGAAATGGGGAAAAAGCATAGAACGCGGAGAGCGGGCGAAGAGGCGTACTCATAACTAACGGTAAACGACTTTTAAAAAAGCGGGTTCTCGAGTGCAAACGGAAAAAGAAAGGACATACAACTGTCGCTGCGAAAACAGCGCACTATCCTTCCTACCGTACACGATTTCTTCGTCAATATGTATTTCTTCTCGACCTTATGTCGACAAGTTTCGTGCCTCTTTCGCTGTCGCATTTGCTCTCAAGTTCATTTACTGGCGCCATCTAGGGACACAACTTCGCTTTAAGAAGGATTCAACCACGGCCTCCAATATTCGGGGCAGCGGCCACAAACCTCGAAGGCCATGAAACGATTTCCCGCGGCGGCGACAGATTGCTCTGGGGCGCTTTTCACGTCCGAAGTAATTCGCGATCTCGAGTTTCTGAACTTTTCGTGCTCTAGTCGCGTGGAACATTGTAAGAAAGCGCCAGTATGCTCTAGAATGCTGCAGAATATAACAGAAAATAGTGTGAATTCCGTGAGCTTCACGAGCTTCCTGAGAAAGCGACAGAAAGAGAGCTTGCTGCGTGAGGCATACGATGCCGGACTGATTGGCGTATAATGCCACAATGAAAGAATATTAGGACGTGGCGGAATTCTGAAATGTACAGAATAGCATAGGCGTGCGCAGGGTTCCCCATCAGGGGGGGGGGGGGGGGCGAAGGTTCATCGCAGCGCCCCCCCCCCCCTACTAAGTCAATGTATGGGGCAGGTTTAGCGCCCCACCCCTCTTTGGTGACTAGAAGGGTCAACGTACGGGGCAGATTTCGCGCCCCCCCCCCCTCTTAGGTGATTAGGGGGGTGGGGGTGGACGTCCCCCCTGCCTCCCCTGTGCGCACGCCTGTGGAATAGTGTCATCCAAACGAGACAGAAGCTCAGGGGGAAGTGGAGGCTTGAAGCGGTGTGATACCTTTGAACAGGGAAAGCCAGTGGAGCCAATGTTTCGGGCAGCAGTCATAAAATCGTTGAACAGCAAATGTTGTTGGAGCCACGACTCACAGGCCGATTTCTAATTACCGTAATAGTACAATGCGAGACGTCTACAGTGAATGACTTAATGCACCCGTCGCCTGTGAGTAAGAATAAGAAGCGCTCTTTTATCTCACGCTGACTTCCTCGTTTTCTGAAATTTTCCACTTATTAACCGCCGGCCTTTTGTCTCAATCCTCCATAGTGGGTAAGCGTCATTTGTTCAGGAGCGAGCAAGCAGGATTGCTTATCAGGACACCGTCAAATACAGCCATATTGTCAAATTTCGTAATGGCGGCATTTAAAGCCAATCAAAGAGGCCATAGCAGCCCTCTCTGCTAAGGAAATTGACCAATGGCGTAATTTGGCAACATGACGGAATTTGACAGTGTCTAGAAGAGCAACCAAAGTAAGTAAGCAAGCAAGCAAGCAAGCAAGCAAGCAAGCACGGCGGATGTGTGCCATGAGTCCGTTCTTTTTCGGGCTTTCGTTTTGTTCTTGATTTTCTCCGTCCTGCGCTTAGAAAATAAATTTCGCTTACGCTTTCTCCGGCCGCCCGATTAATAGATCACCCCCGTTAAAGGGAGCGCTGAAGTAAGGTTGATCGTAATTATCACCATCGTTTCCATCATCATCGTCGTCACGACTAGTGAGAAATCAAATTACCAGAAAGAGGTTCAAACGACTGTTATACTTAAAAAACAACGAAACAGCTCTCATACAATCAGAGGAGTACTGGCAGTTACAGTTCCCATGGAACACCACCAAATGTCTTTCACGTGAATGCGAGGTGACCCTCACAAGCTTTCGCTGTAGAGTTCCCCGGTTAAATTATTACCTGCATAAATCTGGCTTTTCCTTAAGAAATCTCTGCGCAGTTTGCAATGAACCGGAAACAATAGATCACTTTTTTCTATCATGCCGCCGTTTCGCCTCACTCCGTAGAATGTTTCTGGAAATGCCGACTGGTAGGCTGGGCTTACAATTTACTTCTTCTGGCCTGTTGTCGTTTGGAGCGAATCAGTTTGGGGCAAGCCTCAGTGCTATTATAACTGCGCTACACAAGTTCATTCAAGCAACAGGAAGAGTACGCTGCTAGTGTTACCGACCACTGAGGAGGAGGAGGAATAAACTTTATTATCAACCAGTAATTTAAGTTCCTTGGCCTAGGCCTCCCACGTGGGGACGTCGATGTCTTGCCTCTTCGCCGCCTCGCGGGCTTGCTGGATGGCCCATAGCTGATCATGTTACTACCGAGACCCTCTCGTCGAGATGGTGCGCTGCCCTGTGCAGCTACCGACCACTGAAACCAACTTTTTTTTTTCCTTTTTTATTTTTATTATATATATTTTTTTTCAATCGTTATCCTATGGCTTTGTTAATTGCTTAACTCTTTCATTTTTTATTTACATCGCGTTTCGTTCTTATTTCTTTTTGAAGTTTCATAGGGTTTACATGTCCCTATATAATTGTCAGTGTGGCCAATCCCCCTCATGGGTATGAGCCAGTCTCCTTAAGGCAAACAAATAAGCAAAATCGAATGCCAGACGCCATGACTCAGCTTGAAACGGGAACAAGCCTCTACGTGGCACTCATCTCGGCGATGTTGATCCGCCTGGACACGGTGAACGCCTCGCAGGTCAGGTGCCGGCCCGAGTACCGGAACCTACCGAGCGGTGTCATACACACAGCCTGCAAGGGTCCGAACCCGCGCTGCTCGCTCGACAGGGAGCTCAACGGGTTGAGCGACCAGGTGAAGCGGCAGGCTTTGCAGGCGCACAACGATTACCGCTCCAAGGTTGCAAAGGGTCAACTGCCGAATTACCCGCCGGCGAAGAACATGTACGAACTGGTGAGTGCTAATACACTATGTTTTGAAGTAAAATGTTGACCAACATGCCTGATGTGAAATACTAGATTTTTCGAAGCTTAAACTCGAAACAGAAACGAACTTTTGTATTCCTGATTACTGTATGCCATAGAGCGAGTCCTGTACAAGGGCCAAATGGGGCTCCTTGGTGAACGCGGAAAACAATACATATAGTCAATATCGGCATACAAAGCAGGCTGCTTGTGCTGTGTGACGTCTGTGCTTGTGACCGTGAAAATAATTAATATCTGGGCTTTTACGCGCCGAAACCGCGATATGATTGGAGCACGCCGCAGTGGAGGGCTCCGGAAATTTCGACCATCCAGAATAGCACCCACAGTACACGGAACTCTAGCATTTAGACTTATTCGAAATGTGATCGCCGCGGCCGGTATCAAACCCTCGACCTTCGGGTCAGCAGCCGAGCACCGTAACTGCGATGCTCGGCAGTTTCGTCGCAAATAAATTCATAAACGTGAAAGACATTGACACATCCATGGGCGTGTGTTAGCCAGTGTTTCTACGTAGTCAATCAACTGGGAACGTCGCTGTAGCAAATGTTTCGACTCGAGAACTTGTCTAAAGACAAGTCGTCTTAACGAAATGTTGGCTTCAGCGACATTCCTCGTTCAACATTTTCTCATCACTTCAGGCCTCCATGTTCCCTTGAACCGAATAATAAATGTTGGGGTTTTAAGGCCAAAAACCCCGATATGATTATGAGAGACGCCGTACTGGAGGACCCCAGAAATTTCGACCCCCTTGTGTTCTTGAACCTACACCTAAGTCCAAGCACACGGGCCTGTAGCTTGTTAATTGCCATCACCGAAATGCGGCCGCCGTGGTGGGGATTCGATCCAGCGAGCTCTGGGACAGCAGAGGAGCACTTTAACCACTAGACCACCGCGGCCAGATGGTTTCCCTCGAGCTTTTGTCTCTTGTCTTTGAGGAGAGGAAGACCGGCGGTTATAACGTAGCCGCTGGAGGTTAAAGCGTTGGCTACGATAAAGTGACGCTGCGCAGAATGACGTCATTCAGATTCAATTTCGTGTGCTCACCCGCAGGAGTGGGACGACGAGATGGCCGAGGTCGCGCAGGCTTTCGCCGAACAGTGCGACTACACCAATCCCGATCGCCCCGAAGCCCGAACAACGAGTGAGCTTTGAGTTTCTCGACATGAATAGAAACTTATTGAAACAGAACATACTTAGCCCTCATGTACTCTTGAAGGCATAGAATTTCCCATATATACACTAGAGGGAACTCTGGCGCTAGTGTCTATGGGAGCTGCAACGGATGGCGCTTCAGCCAGCATTGGAATGATGCGTAGTACACGGATTTTTATGAGCTTCGTTCTTTCGGGTCCGTTTGGCTCCGCGTCGCCTGCATCCGCTTTTTTTGCAAGGCGAAGTTCAGCAAAAGTCAGCAGTTCCACTTCCCCACTCTAACCTTTTTAGGCTCACCAGTTCAAATCTGGTCACGAAGTTCACCATGGTCCATTATTTTATCCGAAACGAACGCCAAAACACAGCAATAAACAAAGCCACAAGTGCGTTCGAAGCCGTAAGCATGAAGATTAGGCAAATCCGTGAACTACCCATCATTCCCATGGTGGCTGAACGATCGCAGCGCCAGAGTTCCCTCTAAGTAACTGTACTAAACTACGCTTGAAGGGCCTTCTATCCTATTTGTGACACGAGCGCCAAGTTAAACTCTTCTTTCTCTTCCAACAATATCCGGTCGAGCGCTTACTTCTATATAGGATTTTATTTTCGATGCATGGGCCCCGCCATCTTGGACTGATAAGCGATTGTTCTACTCGTTTTCTATCTCGTAATACGAAATGATCATGGTCATGAAACGTTAAGAATGTACCGGCCCAAGCGTTTTCGTGCATACGAGTTCACCGTAGCACTGTTTGTTTATTTGATACGGACACAAAACTGCAACGTTATCAGACCGAGATGGCGGCCCTTGAGCGTGTCCGGAAAATGGTGTATAGACGGGTACAACTTCAGAAGGCAGCGGCAGTTTCCCCTCAAAGGGGGATGCGCACGAGCCTCCACCAGTAGGCGCGCACTTCAGATGACGTCATGAGCCGGACGGCCGGTGACCCCGCCGACGGAGAACATGCCTAACATGGCCGCCCGGGACTATTACTTTAGTCGCGGAGGCAATTCGCTGCTTCGCATCGGTCCTCTTTGCGGAGCCTCTCCTGTCTTCTAAAGTTGTACCCGACTACAGTTTTTTGAATATGCATAAAAAGGGCTTATAAAAAATAGAAATCGATTTTTCTAGTGAAGTTAAGAGTTATACTGGATACATGTGATATCGGATCGTAACTCAAGATACGTGTCATTTAACTGTCAGGATAATGACTGAAAATTATTTGAGTTCATTGAAAGATTATGAGCAGCTGAGTTCTTTGATTCACCTGGCGGAGCAGATCTTAACCACGCGCTTCTTTCTATGTGGCCTCCGAGACCCGCGTCGGCAGCTCGCGAAACGCATTTAACCAAAAGAATACACCAGGACACACGAACGCCGACGTGATTGTGCCACTACTGGACGCCTACGTGAAGGATTCGGGTCACCTCCAGATTTTTAGTCCCTTTCCCTAGAACAGGTAGTACTTATGGATCCTTCCTGGTAAAGGGTAGCTTGCTTGATTGGTAAATGGTTATCGCACTAAAGTGGCAGTGCGTAATAGAGCAGGAAGTACTAGATAAACCATTCCACTTTCTTCATCTCTTCACGAAAATAAGCAGTGTTAGGACACTTCCTGGCCTGTTCGTTTCGGACTGCATTAATTGCCTTCAACAAGTTGGTCAATTCTTCCCGATGGCGTCTTTCGCACCCTAAGTAAACTATGTACTTTCTTGGGCGACAAACGCTCCACACTATACGAGAAAGGTAAGAAACAAATTATGCAAAAGTTTTCTTCTCGTTTCTGTCGACACGCAGGCAGGTTCAAATCTGTGGGACAGTGTCATGGCTGGGCTGTCGACACGGCAGTGGAGAATAACACCGATGTCAAGACATGGATCGACTACTGGTTTAGAGAATGCGTAGACTACAGCCCGAATGCGGTCGCTTCCTTTGATACGACAAGTGCAAAGGGCGTCGTAAGTCACTTTACGCAGGTAAACTACCCTACACTTTCGTGTAAGAGCCGCACTTATGTCCCCAGTCTCGGAGACGTGTGGCCTTCATACGGGAACCGGCAGTCTCTTTCAAGTTTTTTCTCCTTACTGACCGTAACCTCCGTAATCTATTTGTAGTAAGAGAGCCAAAAATATCATTTTCATAATTCAACCTCTCCTTTCCACTCGCCCGCAACACTCAGTTCTTCTAGCGCTCCCTACTGTCGCAATCGCCGTAGCTCAGGCTCGGCTCAGCATTGCATATGTCTGGGGCATTAATGCTCTTTACAAGAATATCCTAAAACAGTGCAACATGCACGCGCTGTGCAATGACTCCTATTGTAATTATCTTTTATTTCTCACTGGCAAGTCATATACGTGCAACTTTTGCACAAGTACCACTTTTACGTCAGCGCAAGCGGTCGGGATCGAACCGGCGATTTCGGGTCAGTAGCCGAGCACTGTAACCTCTGTACCACCATGGTAGACCTCAAGCACTGTGGTCATAGTAAAGGACAATGCATATCGGGCCCGATCTCAGCTGGAGTTCGCTTTGAGAAATGTTATGCGGATGGAAGGTCTTTATAGGTCTGATAAGAAACGCATAACTTTAATACAAGTAGATTTTTCGTTACTGTTAGGTATCGTCGGCTCTGTCAGACAAATCTTTGTTTTCTAATATCAGAGTGCCATTTTTCCGAGTGCCAAAGAAGCTTTGTCGCGAACGGACGGATATGGATTTCGATCGAACGCTACTACGCTACGCAATTAAAACAACCCATTCCGGAACGATATCATTGAATATATATTCACTTGCTTTCTTCCACGTCTTCCCACGGTTTCTACGCGTCAGGTGATATGGGCAGAAACACGCTACATCGGCTGCGGATTCAGCAACTTCCAGCACGGCAGTGGATATGCGAGAATCTTCGTATGCAACTATGCCCCAGCGTAAGTCGAACCCCGTTCAGTCATGAAACAAACCAGAGGTATACATCCAGTATACCTCTTCAGGCCATCGTAGCGGTACAGCCTTGCTAATTCATACTACCTGGCTTATCCTGATCTTATCTTGATGAAAATACTGTGCCTAAATAGGCCAATTTTCTGAGGCTGCAAAATGTCAGGGCCCATATTCACAAAAACGTCTCACGCCACAAATTCTTGTAAGACAGCACTTAATATTAATCATCATGATCAGCATATCATTAACAAAAGTAGTTGGCTAATAGAACGAAGCACACACGAACGAAAAGCATTCAGCCCCAGATTCGCACGCTGTGGAGCTGCAATGGTGGTCGAAGGAAAAGCTGCTCATGTCGGGTACAGGCTTGCGACGGCTTCACGATAGGGATGACGGATCGTCACAGTTCTCGCCAGCGTAGCAGAAAAGACGGACAAAGCGACTTAGTGTCGGTTATACCGGCATTGAAGGACTCCGGTTATACTTAGCTGCTGTCAGTGTCAAACAACATGCACGTCAACACTGTATACGGCTAGATTATGCACCTGCAGAGTTGATTCTGTCGGAGCTGTAATTCGCGAGTCATCGCGCACCACCACGGGATTTCTATTCTATGCAGTGGCAACCATGACAAAAAACCCATCTACTTGCCCGGGAAAACCTGCAGCGAGTGTCCGGCTGGAACCACCTGCATCCCAGCCACGGGCCTTTGCAGCGTGAGTGTATATGCCGTCACCTATGTGCCACACCGTGATTATAGCGAAGTTGAAAGAAAACAAGTGTGCGTCAGAAAGATCGGAATCGATCGAAAGAGCCTCGGTCTGCTGTAACCTTGTGGCTACAACTCTTGACATTGGTTTTACACGCTCTTCATGCCTGTCCCTATTTGACCTGTGCTTTTCATTCCTTTAAGTATGGTCGGTTACAACTAAAGTCCCTAGATTTTCTCTCTTAAGAGGGAAAATTCTAGGGATTTTAGTTACAACCTAAAAAAATGCCAGCTCCGCCCACAGCCATTTCTGTCATCTCCCAGGGAGAATTTGAATAAATGCTCCATTCAACAGCGCTTACTTTAATGACGTCAAACACTTCTCTAGTGTCCCAGACAGTTGGCGTTCCCGTACAGACACACGTTTGTGTCGTTGGTTTTCGGTCGGAACCTCAGATTGTCTTGGTAAATTGGGTCAGGGATTCTGGCAATGCATGCTTCTCAGCCAAACGTAATGCTTTAGGTAGTAACGACGAACCTTTTAACTCTTAATAGGCGTAGTAGTTGTATTTACCTTCCGCGAAAAAGTACTTACGGTTCGAGCGGAAATCAACTTTAGCACGACTCTCCTTTTATAGGTGAAGGCAGAGGCACCGCGCTTTTATGGGCGGAGCTTGCCTTTTCTCTTAGGTTGTAAGTGAGTATAGTAAATCACTATAGTCGGTTAAAACTTTATGATAAATGCAAGCATCACCCACAGCCATCACTGTCCCACCCAGAGAAAATTTGCATAGACGTCCCATCCAACCACATTTGCTCATTTCCGTGACGTCTAGCACTTTTCGTGCGTTTCAGATACTCGACGTTCCCATACAGACGCATGTTCGCGTCGCTCGTTTTAAGACGAAAACTTGCACGTCCTGACAAATTTAATCAGAGATACGGACATCGCTGCTTAGCCAAAGATATTTTAGGTAGGAACGATGAACCTTTAGTTTTCGATATGCGTGGTGTTCACATTATCAGAGGAAATGTACTCACGGTTCGAAAGGAAACCAGCATGCTCGACTCTCTTACACAAGTGCGTCGTGGTTCTTTGGGCAGAGCCTGTATTTATTCTTACGTTTTAACCGACTGTAATCTGACCTTGGCCATTGAAACGCAGAGCGATGGCGGGTCTGAACCAGGCGGAGGGCCAGCGAAACCACAAGTAGAACATAACCAAACCGGAGTTAGAGGAAGTGCAGCCGGAGGCGTAGTCGGCAGTGAAGGCGCTGGTGGTCTTGGCTATCGAATCGGCCAGAAAGTCAACGCCGTCGACGAGGAGACTCCGGCCGTCGGCTTCACACTGTTGGCTGCTGTTACCATGTTCGTGGCATTCCTTCTCGGCCTCTGCGTCGGCGCCTGCGTTGTCTCTCTGTGCCGACGCAAGACACCCAAAAACTACAGTGCTGGCGCCATCGCCAGCCAGAACTCGGGAAACATGGAGATGTCGTCTATGAGCACCATGAATTATTGACACATCGACGTCCAATAGAAATAGCATGCCAACTTCTGTGGTCGTGCTCAATTTCAATGTTCATGCCCGCGCGTAATAAATCCTACATGCACGTATATAAATGTATGCTTACGCATGTGTGATGCAAAAGATTGTACTTAGTTTGCCCCGTGCACACCTATTTACTACTGGACAGTATCCATGTGGTTTATCACACAGCACAGTGCATTTTTACAGTCTTAGAATATCTTCGACAATTCTGCTCACGTCGCCTACGGGCGTGCCTTAATAGATTTTAGCTAGTGTACGCTCTCAAGTGTTCACGACAGTGTCCGTAATGCAAAAGCTTTGGCGAAATGTTCGCTAAACCGAAAAAGCTAGAGACGCGGCAGATAGAAACAGAAGTAACCTAACGTCGCGTAACACCATAGGAATACTCAGAAGAGCCATATGATTTGAATCGTCGAGAGTGAATACTTGAATACTTGAATACTTGAATAAGGCACTCGGGTAGTCTCGAACATAACACGAACGCGTTCATACAAATAGTCACAGTTTCGCCGCAAGAGCGAAGCAATGAAGGCGATGGCAGCATATTGGAATGTCAAACAAAGAACAGCAAACAGCTCGCGGAACTTTAAGCGCGCAGCTCAAGTACAAAGGACGCACGAAAAGCACACAGGATGGGCGCGAACTAACAACTGTCACAGCTCGACGTTTGCAGTGCGCTCCTCAAACACAAAGGACGATCGAAAAGAACGCACAGGCGTGGCCGCTACATAAAAACTATGCAGTGGCTGTGGCACAGATATACACAGGACGAGCGCGAACTAACAACTGTCACAATTGTTACTTACTTGTGTTTGAGCAGCGCGCTGCAAGTGTCGACTATTCACAACCATATTTTTTTTGGGGGGGAGGGGGGATGAGGGGGTGACTGCGGCACGTGGAGCGACTCCTCTGCGTCTACTGCCGCGCGGTGGCGTTCGATGCATTATTACCCCGAGGAGCCGGCTTATTACCACCGTCCTATTGCCGTCGTAAGCATTTCGTTACCTTAATATATAACAAAATTTGCACACTGTATGACATACTGCCGCTAGCAAAAAACATACACAGAAGAGAGACACGAACAGGATTACAAATAAAAGTGAATGAGTGTATGACGACCATGAATGGCAGATGTCATGACAAGAATATCGTTACTTGCGTGTCTTGTCTGCCGCCTGCTTCGCGTAACATCGATTCCCACAGCACGTCGGAACCAGTGGCTCGAAGGCATCGTTTTAACGTTAGGCACATGGAGCGTCCAGTCCGCGTTTGCTGCCGTGCGGTGGCGTTCGACGAATTTTGCCCGGCGTTCCACATCTCGAGTGGGTACAGAAATGGGCCACTTTTTAGTGCGCGTCTCAAGGGCAGTTTTCAAACTGAAAGAAAATCTCGGAGCAGAAAAGTTGAAGAGTGAAGAATCTAGGAGCGTTGGGAGCGACGATTTTTAAAGCGCGTCCTTCGCGCCATCTCGCGGGTGAATCCACTGACGCACCTCCGAGCTATGCGTACCACCTGCGGTAAATAGTTCCGGAGGACACATAGCGCGTGGTAGACTTGTCTGACGCTGCGCGCCGCGAAGCGATTGGTCACAGGTTCGAATCCCGGCCGGGAGCTTCAGAATTTCTTCTATTTATTTTTCTTTGTGGCTTTATTTATACAGGGTGTTTCAGCTAAAAAGCACTAAGTATTAAAAATATTAAACATACGTGCTACGCGTCTCCAATTAGCGCAGTATTGTTATGAACCATATATATATATATATAGAGCACGTCAGAATATTTTTTCCAATCCGCCAAGCTCGGTAATTAACAAAGATTGCTTAATGAACTTTTTAAATAGTAACTCTAGAGAAACATTTCCAATACAAAAGTTGTAACGCTTGTTCAGAAACATCGAATTTTTTTTATCTGTGCTAAGATAACTCCCCTGCTTAATTTTCTTCCGGCCTTTCTTTAAAGCGCACGAATTTTAAAAAATACCACGTGACTGCCGCCAACCGCGCGGCGCATTTAGTGCCCTCAAATGTACGTTAAACGAATTATCAAAGGCTGCTTCGCGCACGCAGATCGATGGAACAGGTTATCGGTGACTGCGATGGACTGCGATGACTGGTGACCGCGGTGATAGCCGTGCTGGCGTCCCGTGTTCGCTTGTTTCAGTGCTTTCAGGGCTGTTAGAAAGTAGCGGTCTCAGCTGCTTGCTTGCCGCATACCCGGAACGGCAGTGCAGTGTATAAAAATTCGTCCGGGTGGCACCGCGCCGTCGTTGGGTGCCCGAACAACGAGCAAAAAAGGAAGCGGCTGATGCAACAGACTTGCGACGTTCACGGGAACTCGAGGGGCTTGTGTTTGTGCAGCGTGCATTCTAGACGTTTTCAAGGCCCTTGATTTCAATAAGTAATAACTCAGCTGGTGCTCTTGCTCAGGAGGCTATATTTTCTACCTATTCAAACGGCTGCACTGCAAGTAAATTGGTTAAAACAGGACCGCCTGCTGGATGAAAAATGTTAACTGAATTAGCTAGAACGGCAACGACGAATCTTGAATTGAGAAAGACAGTATCCATGCTCTTCACCAGATATTTTTTTCAAACTGCGAAGCCAACTAACAAATGTTGCTCAATTTTGGCTGAAAACTTACAGGCGCCACCGCAGCAACACGCGGGTGTGTAATTTTGCTTCTGAAACCCAAAATGCGGCCACCTTGGCTATAAATTTGTTCAAAAAGGCACAGGTAAACCTCGATGTAACGAACTGTTTCACTTTTTGCAACTTCATGTCCATAGAACATATTTATTTTGAACCTCACAGCCGCGAGGCATGCCTACCTGTGGTTTCATAACAACGAAGTTTTACTGTGACAGCAAAGGAAGGCCAAGGCGATAAATCCTGATCCGGGTCATTCGTGATCGAGAGTACCCGTGTGACAGGCAGGGGCGATCCATCAATTACAATTAAGTATATCCTGACCGAGGCATGTCGCGATAGAAAGTCCACGCGTGTGCGCCGCTCGGTCAAGACCGAACTTAATTATTATCTGTCTCAAACGTAATCTTCGTCGGTTTTGAACAGGATTCAAAACACCTGTGCGAAGGGGTATTTTTTTAAGAACACAGAGCTGGCGGGCCGGCATGCGCGCTGCGTCTACCTTTGCTGCAAGAGGCTTCAGGCACTACGTCAGATCAAATTTCGCAGTAATCTCGCTTAGAAACCGCACGTAATCTCAGCTACACCGTTCTGCGTTAAAAACTGACATAATCGTCTAATGAAATTCATCCGTTACATTTTGCAAGAGAACACAGAACAGCCATCTAGCAGCACAGAGTCGGACGGTAGCGCGGCACGAAAATATCTGTCGCTGCTGTTTTTCAGAAAAAAAGATACAGCTTACCACGTTTCATCTGGCCATTAGTATACGCAAATGTGTAACTTTAAAACGTTTCTTGATATGGCACAGTTCTAAAAGAAAAAAAAAAGAATGGACAACTGCACGGTGTTGCACTTGTTCAAACTTTCGTGACGATGTTGCTGAACGTTCTCGCGATGTTTGACAAGCTCCCTGGCACAATTCCATTGTTCGAAAATGTAGTTGCATAAAAGAAGATCCATGTTCCGACATTCAGAGAAGATTGAGGTCAGATTTACGGAACCAGGCGTTTTCTGGGTTTGCGCCTGGATGAGTAGAGCTATCGCTACAAAATGTGTAAGCGCTGTCCTGCGCGGTAAAACAGTGAAAACGTGACTTTCGTGCGTAGTGTTATACTTACGAACTGTACAAGTTTTGGAGGAAACTAAGCAGTACCGATCTCTGCTACACAGTTCTTTTTTTTGTGTGTGCTCAATAAAACGCGCCTTTATCATCAGCAGTAATGCATGCCTCTATTTCGATGTGGAATTTGAAAAATGTGAAGACTCGGCGACGTAGACAAGGCGATTATATGACAAAGAGGATGTAACAGTAGACGTGGTACAGCATCAATACAGTAGAGAGAGAGAGAGATGAAAAAAGGAATGCCGGGATCAATACAGTAAAGGTGCGCACGCCAAGGAGGATAAAAAAAATAATTTTTAATACTCCTTGGCTAACGCGCACCTAGAACAGCTACAAAACTACATCCCTACCAGATTAACGTGGCACACCAAGGCTGCCAGATTACGTAGTCTCACAAAATACAAAACGGCGACAGCATTAGTATGTTTGTTTGTTTGTTTGTTTGTTTGTCTGTTTGTTTGTTTGTTTGTTTGTTTGTTTGTTTGTTTGTTTGTTTGTTTGTTTGTTTGTTTGTTTGTTTGTTTGTTTGTTTGTTTGTCCTTCAGCACTATGGAACATAGCCACTCCGGGGGATTGGCCAAGAAATCGTAGCTTAAAATTTAGAAGTTAATTTGCACAATGTTAAATCATTAAAAAACATTAATAAAAAGGAAATAGTAGGTAATATATCAAATAAATAATGCAGTTATATTAATATGCGACTTCGCTCATAGACGAGTACCGGTTTGTCTTGTCTTGTCTTGTCGCCTAGATCTTGGCTCATACCCACAAGGGGGATTGGCCACACTGTACTTTATAATGTAAATGGTTAACACAACGCTTGCTAAAAAATAAAAAAATTAAAAAAGAGAGAAATTAGATAAGAACTATAATAACATTCCTTAAAAAAAAAAGTGAAAGGGGCAGAAGCTTTCGATAAACCATAATATAAAAACAAATTAGCAAAAATAAAGAAGGGGGTCAAAGAATTGGATGTACCGGTTTGCTCATGGTCGTCGTCGTTGCCCGTGCCATATCCACGTGACGCGCGTGTAACCGCGCCCCGCGTGCCTTCACTCAACGCGCCCCATCGCCACAGAAAACAAAGAAGAAGTGTTAGTCCGCTTCCCGTACGCGCCGCGATTAGCGCGAAAGCTACCCAAATACCGATCGCTATGCATCGACTCGGAGCGAGCGCAGGTTTCTTCGTGGCTCTCCTCACGGCGACATTCTTCCGCCTGGACACGGCGAGCGCACTGCAGTCCAGGTGCCGACCCGCGTATCGGAACCTCCCAGGAGGTGTCATACACACGGCCTGCAAGGGTCCGAATCCGAAATGCAAGCTCGACAAGAGGCTCACTGGGTTGAATGAGCAGCTGAAGGATCGAGCTCTGCAGATTCAGAACAACTACCGTGCCGAGGTCGCAGGTGGCGCACGGTACAATTACAAGCAGGCAAAAGACATGTCCGAACTGGTGAGTGTTGGTACACTTGTGTAGGGTTGGTCTCTCCAGCCCTCCCTGTGCTCGCGCCTATCCACAACCACACAGGCGAATACCACGCAACCACAACGTTAACGTCAGTCTCGCTTTGATTCAGCCGTCAACTGCGCGTGTCCGTCCCATACTCATAGGTGTGCACAGCTTTCTCCTTTATTGGAGGCCAAGTTTCGACCCAAGAGCATCCCCCCCCCGGGCCTATATAGTTCGGATATGGACACAGGGGTGCGCGTGGAGGGAAAGGGGGAACGGGGATGGGGCGCCCCTCCCCCTGCGCCGCCCTCCCCCCACGTGCACGCCTGTGCCCATACTCCAACTATATAGGCCCCCTGGCACACAACATGAACGGCGCTCCCCACAGGGGACGCCAGCAGTTTGCTAGCATATACAAATGTGCTGCCTGTTAATGTGTACGAAGAGGGATAGGAGGATGTGATGACGTCGCTGGAAGATGGAGTTGCTTTGACGTATAGCCATGGCATTTTTGTTTCGAAAAGAGACTAAATATTGCGCGTTGTTCCGCAGGAGTGGGACGACGAGTTGGCCGAGGTCGCACAGGCCTTCGCCGAACAGTGCGTCTACAGCAAACACGATAAACCCGAAGCCCGAATAACGAGTGAGTGACTCTTGACGCCAATCGAAAGGCAATACAAGCAGAACACAGTAAGGCATGCGCTCTTGGGGGGCTCCTCGGCACATCTGAGCGTGTTTAGTTAACTTAGTGCCGGCCGCTTAGTATTGAGGAGATGCAACTTAAGTTTCAATATATTACCACCAATGAGTACCTGAAACCCTTCCTCCTGAGCATACGGAGAAAGTGTGGGTTATAATGTATAGGCAACGCTGAATCAACCATAATGCGTTAGTCTCGCTCGACCATCACCTAAGTCCCAGAAATTTATGCCCGAGAGAGAGCTTTCATCTTTTCTCAGCAGTGCCGCAAACAATGCCGTGAAACAATGCCGCAAACAATGCCGCTTGCCACTAAAACAAAAAACACCAGGCCTGCGCGGAAAGCGCAGCACAGTCACAGCGAAAGCTTGAAGAGCGGCATTTCTAGAGCCCGTTATAAACTCTCGTGTGGCTACTGATACAACTACACTAGCAACGTACCCACTACGCCACAAGCGATAAATTTTGTGAAGGTGGAAGCACCCACCACGACATTACTCGTCATTCTGCGGAGAAGCGAGGTACCATCTTTAAGGTATTATTTGCAGTTTCTTGATGCGACGACTGATGATGATGAAGAATTATGACTCAGCCTTTTGTAATCGGTTGGAAGCTTTATATGACCCACTAGTTACGTACTTCTCATTGTGTGACGCCAGGTCGTTATTTCATTCTCCCACCACACTTTATAACATACGCTAACGTGAGAAAGAGACAAAGGGAATTAACTTTATTGAGACCCCGAGGAAATGGATCATGGGAGCCTTATGGGCTTCCTTGGCAACCAATATAAGTGCACTTGCGCGGAACCCACTACGCTATAAATCATAATTTTTGTGAACGAAGGAAGCAGACACTACGCAATTTTTCGTCATTCTGCGCAGAACCATGGTATCTGCTAAACACCTGTAAGGCATTATGTGCACTTTGTTGATGCTGTGGCTAACGACGATGAAGAATTATGGCGGACCCCTTCGTAATGGGTTGGAAGCATTCAACAACTCACTCCTTGCGCAATTCGCATTGCGTGACGCCTGGTTACAGAATTCGCATTGTGTGACACTTGGTTGTTATATTACTCTTCTACCACGCTACATTACACATGTTAATGTGGTTCCTTCCCGACATGAAGACTGTATAGGGTCTTTTTGCAAGGCAGTTTCAAGCACCGGCATGGCTCAGAGGTTGAATAGTGGGCTCCCACGCAGAGGGCCCAGGTTCGAACCTCGTTCCATCCTGGAATTTTTTTCTTATTTCGTCTTACAGCGAAAGCTGTTATGAGATCATTTCACCGGCCGTTTTTGGCGCCGTAGTTGTCCGCCGCCGCCGCTGCCGCCGCCGCCGCCGCCGCCGGTGTCCGTAACCAGTATCGCTCGAAATAAGAAAAAAAAAACGAAATAAGAAAACAATTCCAGGAAGGAACGAGGTTAGAACCTGGGCCCTCTGCGTGGGAGGCCCAGTATTCAACCTCTGAGCCATGCCGGTGCTTTAAACTGCTTTGCAAAAAGGTCCTATACAGGCTTCATGTCGGGAAGGAACCACATTAGCATATGCAATATAGCGTGGAAGAAGAGTAAAATAAGCACCAAGCGTCGCACACCGCGAATTCTGTAACCAGGCGTCACACAATGCGAATTGCGCAACGAGTGGGTTGTTGAATGCTTCCAACCCATTACAAAGGGCTCTGCCATAATTCTTCATCGTCATCAGGCACAGCATCAGCAAAGTGCGCATAATACCTTACATGCGTTTAGCAGGTACCAATGCTCTCCGTAGAATGACGCAAAATGGCACAGTGCCTGCTGCCCTACTTCTCAAAAATTACAAGGATTGATAGCGTAGTGGGTTCCTCGCAAGTGCACTTGTATTGGTTGCCAAGGAAGCCCATAAGCGCATGATCCATTTCCTTGGGGTCTCAGTAAAATTACAATGATTTATAGCGTAGTGGATTCCTCGCAAGTGCACTTGTATTGGTTGCCAAGGAAGCCCATAAGCGCATGATCCATTTCCTTGGGGTCTCAGTAAAGTTCTTCGCCCCCCCCCCCCCCATCTCTCTCCCACGTCAACGTATGTTATACAGCACGACGGGAGAGGGAAATAGCGACCGGGCGTCACCCAATGCAAATTACATAACTGGTGGGCCATTTAAAGCTTCCAACCCATTACAAAGGGCTGAGCCATAATTCTTCATCGCCATCAGTCGTCGCGTCAGCAAAGTGCACATAATGCCTTACAGACGTGTAGCTGGTGCCCCGCTTCCCCGCAGAATGACGAATAATGGTTTAGTAGGTGCTTCCCAATTTCACAAAAATTGTGATTTATGGCGTAGTGGGTACCTTTCTAGTGTACTTGTGTTGTAGCCCCAAGAGAGCTTACAACGGGATCTAGAAACGCCGCTCTTCCAGCTTTCGCTGTGACTGTGCTGCGGTTTCAGCACAGGCCTGGCGTTTTTTTTTCTTATTTCGAGCGATAGTGGTTACGGACACCGGCGGCGGCAGCGGCGGACAACTACGGCGCCAAAAACGGCCGGTGAAATGATCTCATAACAGCTTTCGCTGTAAAACAGTGCTTTTTTCACCAAAACAATCTCGACGTGAAATGACACATGAAATCATTCTTGGCCAGTCAGCTATTGAGGTTGTCGAGTGCATAAAAACATTGGGTATATACTTCCATAAGCATACGCTCCGGGACACACATGTCAATCATGTAACCAAGCAACTTTCGAAATGCGTTGGTGTCATGGCAAAACTACGTACACTACTACCGTCAAATATAAAAATTAAAATTTATAACGCATTATTTATGTCCAACTTAAACTACTGCTTTCTAGTCTGGGCCACAACCACATCATCTAATTTAAATCACCTGCATACACTTCAGAAAAAGGCTGTTCGACAAATAGCTGGTGTACCATAGGACGCGCATACAAAGGAACTGTTCATTCAGTTCAATTTTATCTCCATGCGGAACCTTTAGTCGTACACCCTTTGTACAATATACAAACAGTGTTTAAGAAATAATGAACAAATATTACTTGCCCTAGCGGAATCAAAAACCAGAACACCCCTGTATGCTACGCGTAACAATGAATTTTGGCAAGTACCCTTTTCAAGAAACAGATACAGTGAGCGAAGCGTTCGATACACGCTACCTGTATTGTTAAATATGTTCTTTCAACGAGGGATTGATATTACTAATATCACAAAAAAAGATCTACGCAATTGGTTTGTAATAAAAATATGACATAAAATGCTTTATTACCCACTGATGTAACACAAACAGATAACTAAGTGATATGAAGCACAATTTCACGAATTATTTTGTCATGTTTGAAAGCTATATTTGTATTTTTCTTTCTTGATGTATGTAGTGATTATAGCAGTATTGTTTGACTTCTACATGCAAATTCTCTGTACTTCCTGTGATATTGAATACGCTATATGTACATCTGTCAATTTTTATGAAAGGGAACACGCGAGCTCGTGGCCTGTGCGCTCCGGCGACTGCTCGCAGCGCCTTCAAGCGGGAGCGAGAGCAGCCACAGCCTCTTTTCGCGTCATCTATTGGCGAGCAAAACAACCAGTCATGTGTGATAAGGAACAGGCTGCAAGATTGCAACCCCCTCCCACTTCAAGGCGATTAAGCAAGAGGCTGGGCCGGCGGCGTGTCGTCTGCTGCTT
This sequence comes from Rhipicephalus sanguineus, assembly GCF_013339695.2. Taxonomy (NCBI): domain Eukaryota; kingdom Metazoa; phylum Arthropoda; class Arachnida; order Ixodida; family Ixodidae; genus Rhipicephalus; species Rhipicephalus sanguineus. Next base: position 91,943,142 of record NC_051177.1, on the reverse strand, counting down.
GTGAATTGTGCTTGGCACGCGAGCGCAGTCGAAACGGGGAAGCTCTGCTTTTTGGCTTTCACGCGTTACCGCTTCGGCTGATTTAAAGCGCTTTAAGCGACAGCGGCGCAGTGAGCTCAACTTTGGTAGGTAGTTTGCCGTTATGTTGGTGGTTTTCCGGTGACTTTTGGAAAGCGCGCTGGCGGGCCGGCCTTTACACGGACTCTCGGCGGACAACCCTTGGGCTGTCATCAAGGAGGAGTGGGAGAAGTTAAGACGGGAGTCTGGAGACGTCCCTAACGGCCGCTCTATATGAATCCCTACAAACTAAAGTGGCAGTTGTCATGGCTGCAAATGGTGAAACCGCTAAGTATTGAGAAATGTCGCAATGTGGTACTTTTTTCTGTTGAATCTAAACGAAAACGACAATTGACGTATTTTTTCAGTTTCAATAAACACATTTAAAATATTTCTTTTCACGTTTCATACTCATCTCACTAATGTTACTAATAAATATCGATGAAAATCCTCACAACCACCAAGAAACTGTTTCTCCTTCTGTTTGCTACTCAGCACCATCTCGCGCTATCATCACGACCCCAACGGCTGTCGCTGTGCATGACTTTAAAGCATCCAGCGCGGTCATACTAGTGCTTTTTGTATTGGCAGGCGTTGCATTTCCTCGGCTAAGTGGGATTCCACCCAGAAGAATGTTTTCAACAGCATTCGATGAGTGATTTTTAAACGGGAAACTACCCGTCGCTTAAAGCGTTCTAAATCAGCCGAAGCGGTGACGCGTATAAGGCAAGCAGCAGAGTTTCTCCGTTCCGAGTGCGCTCGCGTGCCAAGCACAATTTGAAAGCAGCAGACGACGCGCCGCTGGCCCGGTCTCTTGCTTAATCGCATAGAAGGGGGAGGTGCTTGCAATCTGGTAGCCGGTTGCATATCACACATGACTGGTTGTTTTGCTTGCCAATAGATGACGCGAAAAGAGGCTATTGTTGCTCTCGCCCCCGCTTGAAAGCGCTGCAAGCAGCCGCCGGAGCGCGCAGGCCACGAGCTCGCGTGTTCCCTTTCATAAAAATTGACAGTGTACATCTGTGTATTATATGTCTCTTTTCTGTATGCCTTGTACAGGGGGCCCGAATCTTCAAGTGGGAATTGCCACTTTTTGTTCGGGCCTTCCTCCATTATTATAAAAATAAATTGAAATGGAAATTGAAATTGAAACTCAACAACGTTACTCTTGTCTAGGGTGACGCTTGTAGTCTTTATGGTCGTAGTACAGATGAAGGTGTAGGGCGTAAGCTCACCACACTTAAACAGCACTCGCACTCATTGAAGTCAGCATATATATATATGCTGACTTCAATGAGTCAGCATATATATATGCTGATATATATAAACAATGATCGGTACGTATGTATGTATAAGCCATGGAGGAAAAGCAGAAGCACATTCCGGCGGTTGTTTACTCACTTCCGTTTTGTACTTCACCTGTTTCGCTGCTCTACATTTCTGGTTAGAGCCTAGCTACAGAAGGCAGTGCCATGGCTGCTACATAAATGTGTGTTTATGTAGCGGCCGTGGCAGCGCCGTATGTAGTACGTGTTGGTATCCATCATTGGATAACGTTTTAACGCGATAGCGTTAAAGAGCTCGTTTCACAGAAAATCCGGTCTCGGCGTCAGCTGGGAGCGAAAAATCGGCGTTGTCTGTCACCGACAAATTGAGAAAGATGCAAATAAAATAAATAATGAAAACCTTAGGTCCGAGTGAGAATCAAACCCGTGCCTCCTGCGTGGCAAGCCGATTTTCCACCACAGAGCCACGCCATTGCTGGAATCCGCTACGGAAAAAAACACTATATGAATGTCACGTAGTGGGAGGAGTCTCTTAACGCATGTAATATTGCGTGGCAGAAGCGCAGACTCGCGCCAGGCGTCAAAACATGGGAATTGTCAGAATTGCTCAACGAGTGGGCGTTTTAAAGGCCCACTCACTACAAAGCGCCCTGATATACTTAATCATCATCAGCAGCCGCAGCAAAAGCAGAAGAGAGAGAGAGAACAAAACCTTTTTACTGAAAACCAATGGTTTCCTTGATTGTGGGAGGCAACAACGGTTAGTCGGCCAGGAGCCCCTGCTCTTTGGCGGCTGCCTCTGCCCGCCCCGTGATCCAGACCTGCACGGCAGGGTCGGAGCTGAGCAGTGTCGCCTCCCACTGCAGCGTAGTGGTAATTTGCAAGCCCTGTGGGCCACGATGCACAGGTTTACTGGGACAGCCCCAAAGCAGGTGAAAAAGGTCGGCCCGGGGGGCCCGGCACAGCTTGCACTCAGGTGTAAATATAGTAGGAGAAATATATGAGTAGAGAATTGGCGTCGGAAACGAGCCCGTCTGGAGTTGCCTCCATAGAAAAAGCATCAACAGAGTGAGCAGCTGGGTAGGTTCGCGTGTAGGTACGTGTAGTATGCCCCTTCGCTGATTCAAAACGATGAATTATGGCGCAGTGGGCACCTCGCAAGTGTACTTGCAGTAGGCATTTTAGGGCATTTTTAAACGGCCAATGTTACTCGCACAGACGTTCGTTTCCTTGTGGCACGGTTGAGGCATGCACCGAGAACCTAAGCTAGGCTAACAATTGAGAAGGCGATGCACCCGGGGCCCGATTATGCTATCGCGCTATACTCTTGAAAACGAAGCTCAAGAGTCCTCCAACTTTTTAACGCAAGCGGACTAAGACAGAAAATGAGATGCAGCACACTGTGTTGCCTAAACCTCACTTTTTGACCTCGCGCGCAGGCTCTAGAAATGCCAAGCAAGGCCTCCACACGGGACAGCGCGCACAAGACAGCGCGCACTCCACTCAGTTCTATAGCGAAATGCTCTGTCCTTTTTGCAGGCCTCGAGACAAGTTTCATTCGGTCAGCAATCACCATCACGCCTAGTTACAAAAGCAAAATTAGTGAATTGGCCCAAGCAGACACTGTCTTCAAAACTTGCGTGCTTTCGAGTATAATAGAAGCACCTTAAAGAACCTCGGATGCTCAAATTCAAGCACGAAGCTTTCTTCAGTTGCATGCCTGAATGCGCCAGTCTATTAGTCATTTTGTTTTGACATAAGTCAAGAGCAGTCATTCGAGTATCTCTATCAATCAACCCACTGAATAACGTCATTAACTGAAGGCCGCCGAAATTTTCATTCGGTTCCTCTTGACATGCAGCCAAGTTCAAATCGGTGGGACAGTGCATCGGCTGGTCCGTCGACACGACGAAGCAGACTATCACAGAAGTTGATCCGTGGATCGAAGAATGGTATCGGGAGCACTACAACTACAACCCCGATTTTGTCTCCTCTTACAGCACCAGAAGAGCCACGGGCCGCGTAGACCGCTTTGCGCAGGTAAATTATGCGCAGGAACTTGATCATTGCATAGGCCCTGCATGACGGGGTTCTGTCATTAAAGGAGTACTGACACAAAACGTTGAACGCAAGATAACTTGTGGGATAGATCTATGTGGACACACACGCATCATCTACGAAATATCAGCGAATAATATAGCCGAGAACATATTTAAAGTCAACCTTAGTGTGCGTGTCGCGCCACTGCACGCGAAACGCGCCTTTGGTTTTCATGTGAACAACCAGGGATTGGTTGTTCACATGAATACCAAAACAACCAATCCTTGGTTGTTTACATGAAAACCAAATGCGCGTGCCGGTCAGAGTAAGGGGAGATGCTACTCGAAAAATAAGTTTCTTTAATCTGCAGCCTAGCGCACTGAACTTTTAGTTGTTTACATAGTTTTTTAGGGGCGAAGCTCCTTATGCCGTGGGTCTGTCCATCCTCCGTTTGTTTGTAGCGTTGTAGTAGTTATGTAGCGGCCGTGGTAGTAGCCACCTCTAGCTCGTGAGAAGCGCGCGTTCTGGTATGCAGTAGAAGAAGAAGACCACGGTGAGTGAGACTCTCGTGCGTGTTCGCCTGTGTGGCATTCTTTGTTCTTTACTGCGCGCGTTCTGGTATGCACTAGAAGACGACGACGTTGACGAGTGACACTCTCGTTGCGTGTTCGCCTGTGTGGCGTTCTTTCTTCTTTACTACGTCTCGTGTTTTCAACGACACCCGAAGACAACATTTCAGAAGTAACGCGCCATGAGGCTCCCTCTTGGCACGCTTTCTCTTTAGCTCGGAGTCGCCAGATGGAAGACAAGGCTGCGGAACGGAGGGCACGGAAGGCGGCGGCAGCGCGCGCTCGCAGACAGAATCCTGAGGCGAGAGCCCGCGAGGCCGAAGCTGCACGTCGACGCTGCGAAGCAGATTCCGCCGTTCGAGCCCGCGAAGCCGAAGCTGCTCGAAAGCTGCACGGCTGCGGTGAGAAGACCCCGCCGTTCGAGCCCGCGAGCCGAAGCTGCTCGACAAGCTGCAGGGCTGCGGCAAGAAGACCCCGTCGTTCGAGCCCGCGAGGCCGAAGCTGCTTGACAAGCTGCACGGCTGCGGCGCGAATCGGATCTTCAAAATGTGAAGGACCGTGAAGCGGCGAGAAAGCGCGCGTACCGGCAGGCAGAGCCCGAGGCTATGCGAGCATGTGAAGTGGCTGCAAAACGCATCAGGCGGGCTCTGCCCGAAGGCGCCGACGCGCGCTTCCAGCGGGACTTCCTTGATAACAGTTTCGGCCTTAGTTGCGGTGTGTGCAACAGATTGTGGTTCTTAAACAATCTAGGCACAATATCTTCCATCAAGAAGGACCGCGCTCGCGCCAATGCCATCGCCGTGCTGCAGCGCGAGTTCGCTTCGCCCCACTCATCATAATTCACCACGTGGATATGCTGTGATTTTTTGAACTGATTTTAAATATATAATTAGTTTTATAGTAATTTGCATAGTTTTCGTTTTTGTACCATGACAATGTAAAATATAGCTCTTTTTGGACACACTTTTTCCGTCACTAAACTTTGATGATTATGAGCCATTAATGGCTAATATTGCTCCACATTAACTGTACAATGCAAATAACTAACTAGAAAGTGTGTATAAGACATTTTAATGAACAAGAAAAATTATAATATGGGAAGTCTTAAAATGCTCAACTAATACTAATTGCTTACTTTAAAATTGTAATAATTATAGTAGTGATATCAGGTTTGGAAGCACATAATTGAGCTCTTCACATGTTAAGGAATCTGTGGGAAAATTTGATTCTGATCTGGCCACCAGAAGTACGAGAAACACGATGTCCAAACTCAAGAAGTTGCCCAAAATTGCATCTTGAGAAAAATATTTTTTAAAGGTAGAAATGAAAGCTCATCCATGTGACAAAGATATGCTTTTTAAAAGTATTTCTTCCATCATGAGAGCTTGCGAATCATTGTTATTTTGAGCATGTGTCTTTGGTGAACTCCTCATCCGAAATGCAATGGCAAGCAGCCAGGTGACATTTTCCAGGGGACTCTAGACAATGAGCTTTGTTTAGTTTTTAATAGCCACCTTGTGCTCTTTAAAAGTGTTTTTAACCTACTTCAGGCTTAAATACAACGCTGATTTTTTGTCATGAAAGTAGAGAAAATAAACTTGACAAAACAAAAACAAACATATGTAATTTTGGAAAAACTTCCATTTTTCGAGTAGCTTCTCCCGAAATGTCAACTACTACGAATATCGGGGCCAACCGTATAGTTCGCTCCGTACGGATCTTCTTTAGAGTGCTAGTCTAGAGAAGGCGACCTTAGCCTGCAAAAAATCGGTAAAAGCTGATTTTCAAGTATTTTGGTACCTGTGTTAGATTTCAGCCGGCTGTACCGTGGGCCGATAGTGCTGTGTCACGAACCGGGTAACAAAATCTGACCACATTCTAAATATTTACCATAGCCTATTCCTTACTAACATACTTCCACGTATATTCGTCTTAATCTTTTTTTTTTCTCCCATTCTCACGACTCGTACGAAACAGCTGATATGGGCAAAAACGCGCTACGTGGGCTGCGGATTCAGCAACTTTCAGATGGCTGGACAGAACACCAGAATCTTTGTGTGCAACTACGCCCCAGCGTAAGTGAAAGTGCATTCTGATGTCGAATGATTTGGAGGTGCAGACAGATTTCTCACTATAGCACTTTGGTAGAAAACAAATCGAGCCGGCTCCACTCCGTGAAAGCCGTCAAAACATTGACGCTGATGCCCCCTTTCGTCAGGCTATTGCATTTCTGTTTTGCATGTGTGTTGCATTTCTGTGTTGTATCGTTGTTTTTTATCTGTTACTCTATGTGAAGCTGTGTGGTGGTAGTATAGTGCTTCATTGTACTACTGCATCTGCTGTGGCTCCTTTCGTCAGGCATTGCATTTTTCTCGAAAGTTTCGCCAGTTTACACTACAAGGATTTGTTTGTTCTTCAGGTTAAGTCATGTGAATCCCGCGCGACAATATGCTCGTTCACGGCTGCGCTTGAACGCTACGGTAGCGTTCTAGATAGATAGATAGATAGATAGATAGATAGATAGATAGATAGATAGATAGATAGATAGATAGATAGATAGATAGATAGATAGATAGATAGATAGATAGATAGATAGATAGATAGATAGATAGATAGATAGATAGATAGATAGATAGATAGATAGATAGATAGATAGATAGATAGATAGATAGATAGATACGCTCAAAGTGCCCAGGGTTCGCTAAGAAATGCTTCGCGTTTAAAAGAACAAAAATTGCGTGCCCGCTGAGGCAAACGCCGCTGTTGTCTGCTCACGAACGCTGCTACAGAGAACACGCGCGGGCGGGCTCGCCCGGTCAGTACCGCTTCTTTTTCTCTTTGTTTTTTTTTTTGCTTTTTTGTTGTGGTTACGGCTTCGCGTCGCAAGACGCCGCCAATTGAAGTGTCTCCGTCTGCGCATGTTATTTTTGTATTTGTTGTGACGTTATCTCGACGCCCCCCGGCGCCCGTTCTAACGGGAGTTTCGCCTCCTAAATAGTTCTTGCTCCATGCTCCGGACTCCTGGCCATGCCTCTCTGCAGGGCAATGAACGCACACTCTGTCGCCCACCAAACTTCCCTCCGTGCGGCCCGGATGGCGAGGCGACCAGTTCAGGGTGGGCGAGATCCTCTTCTCACAAAGACAATCTTCAGCGCGCCACCGCCATCTTTCTCGCGAGAAAAGGCAGTAGCGTTGCGCCAGCTATAGACCAACACTTTCCCAAATTTTGTATCTCTAAGTAAGTTCTACCCACACTGCTGTGCAGAACATTATCCCCGGCTGCGGAAACTCGCTCACGACCTTCCACGTCACGACTGAATGAACTGCAAACATCTTCCCTCCCTTGCCAGTTTTCCTTCCCCCTTTACGTAACAAGGAGCTGTGGGACGATGCTCTCCGCGATGGACCTCCCGATGTCCTCCGAGCCGTGATAAAGCGGGCCCTACTTGTCGCTGGAGTCATCCTAGGGACCCCGGACTAGGGGTTTCTCCCACGCGCTCCTTCTCCATTCAAACATAATAAAGATGTTTTATTCTCTCTCGCCACTCTCGGTGAGGCGCAGCTCTTTCCCCTTCCTACCGAACGTCACTCTCGCCACACCTCAAGGCCACGTGACCAGCGTGCGCCTCTCTACTTGACTCGCTGTCGCCACACTATACCGAGCTCTGCTGAGCGTCATGCCGGTTCACGGCGAAGGATCAACTAAGAACAGCTTCTGTTTTAAAAAAATCCGGCAGATCCCACGCACTGTGGGAATCGATGTAATGCGAAGCAGCCAGCAAAGAGCTGCATACATCCCTTTGTTTATTTTTGAGTCAAATGAAAACATTCATGCCATGGCATCTAGTTCACCATATATCGCATGTTTGCCATGCACGCGTGCATGTACAATGTGGTATATACCATGCCAATGAAACGCATATTCTGGTACATACACTGCATGACCGGTCAACACGCACTCCTGTCAAGCATAACAATTTTGGTATATATCAAGTTGTCTAAACGGCCGGAAACGCACCATAACAGTGTCATGTAAATCATACCGTACATGACATGCATAACATAATTTTCAAGTTACCACCTGTCATATATGTTTGTCATACAGTCACATCGCACAATACCAATTTTGGTGTATATCGAACGAGCGAAACGGCCGCAAGCGCATCATGAGCTTGGCATGTAAATCATGTCGCACATGACTTGCCTGTCACAATTTTCATGTTACCACCTCTCATTTACGTTCGTCATACAGGCGCGTCGCGCAATGCCAATTTTGGTGTATATCAAGCTAGCGAAACGGCCGCGATCAGACAATGGGCGTGGCATGTAAATCATGCCGTAAATGATATGCATATCATAATTTTCAAGTTACCACCTGTCATATATGTTTGTCATACAGTCACGTTGCGCAATACCAATTTTAGTGCATATCAATCTAGTGAAACGGCCGCGAGCGCACCATAAGTGTGCCATGTAAATCATGTCGAACATGACACGCCTGTCATGATTTTCATGTTACCACCTCTAATTTACGTTCGTCATACAGGCGCGTCGCGCAATACCAATTTTGGCGTATATCAAGCTAGTGAAACGTCCGCGAATGCACCATGAGCGTGGCATGTAAATCATGACATGCATGTCATGATTTTCATGTTACCACCTGTTATTCATGTTCTTGATACAGTCACATCGCGCAATACCAATTTTGGTGCATATCAATCTAGTGAAACGGCCGCGAGCGCACCATAAGTGTGCCATGTAAATCATGTCGAACATGACACGCATGTCATGATTTTCATGTTACCACCTCTAATTTACGTTCGTCATACAGTCGCGTCGTGCAATACCAATTTTGGTGTATATCAAGCCAGCGAAACGGCCGCAAATGCACCATGAGCGTGGCATGTAAATCATGACATGCATATCGTGGTTTTCTTGTTACCACCTGTTATTCATGTTCTTCATACAGTCACATCGTGCAATACCAATTTTGGTGTATATCAACCAACGAAACGGCCGCGAGTGCGTCATGCGCGTGGCATGTAAATTGTGTCGAGCATGACACGCGTGTCATGATTTTCATGTTACCACCTCTAATTTACGTTCGTCATACAGTCGCGTCGCGCAATACCAATTTCGGTGTAGATCAAGCCAGCGAAACGGCCGCGAATGCACCATGAGCGTGGCATGTAAATCATGACATACATGACATGCATGTCATGGTTTTCATGTTACTACCTGTTATTCATGTTCTTCATACAGTCACATCGCGCAATACCAGTTTTGGTGTATATCAACCTAGCGAAACGGCCGTGAGTGCGTCATGAGCGTGGCATGTAAATCATGACGTGCATGACACGCGTGTCATGATTTTCATGTTACCACGTGTCAGTTATGTTCGTCATGTCGAAATGTCTCGTCATACCAGTTTTCATATATATCCATTCATTTAAACGGCCGCGAGCGCCCCGAGACCATGTCATGTAAGTCAAGCCGCACATGACATGCGTGTCATGAATTGCACGTTAGGACCTGTCATTATGTTCGCCATGAACTCTTGTCGCGTCATACCAGTTTTGGTATATATGAAACTAACGGAATGGCCGCAAGAGCCCCAAGGCCGTGGAATGTAAATCATGCTATTCATGACATGCATGTCATGATTTTCATGTTATAACCTGTCATTTATGTTCGTAATACGGCCATATTATTCAATACCAATTTTGGCATACATCCGATTAACGAAACGGCCAGGAGAGCACAAAGTCGTAGGCGGCTAGATAGATAGATAGATAGATAGATAGATAGATAGATAGATAGATAGATAGATAGATAGATAGATAGATAGATAGATAGATAGATAGATAGATAGATAGATAGATAGATAGATAGATAGATAGATAGATAGATAGATAGATAGATAGATAGATAGATAGATAGATAGATAGATAGATAGATAGATAGATATGCTCAAACTCGCAGAGGTTCGCTAAAAAATGCTTCGCATTTAAAAATGGATTCAACCGTAGTATACCAAGCTGTCTTTTCAAAATCCCCAAAGCACCGTTCTCGCCGCAGAAAGCGCTTGGTAAGCGAGAAAACGCACGAAAGCGAATTACAACTGGCTTGAAGTTTGAAGCGAAGTACAAGCGCCTTGAGATTCCACCACCAACTTGCCAGGAGTCAGTCATAGACTTTGATACCGTCTGCTAGGGTCTACGCAATTATTTATTGGTAAAAGACGAATGACATCGTGTTCGAAGGGAGCCAACACAGCAAGCCTCAAAAATCCCTATAATGCAAAAAAAAACAAAAAAAAACTTCAAATCCGGGACGTCACACTGACATTCGGGCGCTAAGATTTCGGTTTGAAATTCGGAAGAGGAAACTTCTATTTCAATAATGAGCCTATGATGCTAAAATTGACGACAATAGAGTGCTGTAAGTGATTTATTCATATACACTGACAGAGTGTTTCACTTTAGTTTTTTTTTTTTAACTGCTGTCCATTGAACGCAGCAACACTGCGCGCTTGCGCAGTTCCTGCTTTACGGCGCCGCACTGTAAACCGCAATTCCCCACTGCTGGATTCTTGTACTCTGCAGCGGCGCCAAACTCGGACAGCCCATATACTTGCCCGGACTTACGTGCAGTGGATGTCCGCCGGGAGGCACCTGCGTATATGACCTCTGCGTAAGCGATGCTTGCACCGCCACCTAGCACGCGTCACCGCGATGCAAAAAAGTAAGGAGGCCAATTCATAAAGAATTTCGTTTGTAAGTGCGCTTTGCGATTGACCGGCCGGCATCGCTAATGATACGTCCAGCATCAGGATTTGCTGGCAAAATTTTCGAGTGAGTTCTAGCGTGAGACGTTTTTGTGAATACGGGCAGATATGCGTGACGTCAGAACGACCCTTTCCACTGCTTCAGAAAGGACTCGTGGCGTGTTGTTCCGTGAGCATCGTCGTACGCGACCCTTCTTGGGTAGCATACTAACCGAACATAATCAGAACGGGTAAGAGGATGAATTCGATAACGTCGCTTATGTTGACAATGTCTTGAAGGAAGGAAAAGAGAACAACGTTTTTCTGAGAGACGCAACAACGGTAGACGAGGCGAACAAAGACACAGAACAAGCGCTGATTCAAAAGTACAGGCTGCTCGTCTGTAAGTCGATAAAATAAATAAAAACAGCAGCGCGGTGCAATCAACAAGAGCAGCACCAGCGCTATTTTCTTTTTTTTTTCTTATTTTGTTGTAAGCTCGGTTCCTATGCCATGATGCCTTAGCGAAAAATCACGGCCCAAACACCCTATGGAGACGGTTAACCAGTGAAGCTGAAAGGGGCGGAGTCCCAGGGTCTCTTACGCATTCGCCTAACACGACTCGAAGGCGAAAGCCGCCTTCTCCTTTTTCTTCCCACTCGATGCATTGACCCTCCCTCGCCCCCACCGAAAGCTTCCCGCACCTAACGTGGTTTTACCCTACGTCCGTGATCAGCCCACCTTTGACCAAGCGACGATGCCTTGCGATGATGTCATCATGTGGCGTCAGTATGACGTCACAAATTTTGGCGATCTGTGACGTCGTATGGCGCCATATGGTGACGTCATGACATGATTATTTTTTGCATCACTCGTGTTGACGCCACCAGACAACGCCGACGGCCAACTTTCACGTTTGGTGAGGCGTCAAAGGTTCTCACCTCGAGTGCTGGTCATTCTATAGAGCATCTTATCGTGCAGGGCGGCAGTCGCTCATGGGATTCCTTTACTGATGACTCCACAAACACCCATGGCCTGTCGAAGGACTTTGCAGTTTCTCTTTATTTTAATGTTTTAACACCCTCCCCACATTCTACGACGAAGCGCGAATAACCGCATATTTTGTTCAGTTTAGCGATGACTAAATAGTAATTGCTGCGAGCCAGCGCCGTGTCGGTGTGCGTCCGGTTTTCCGTCATCCAGCTGAGTACGCTCTGAAATCCCATGTGCAATTTGCCAACTCGCCGTAGCTTTCACTTTCAAAGAAGTTTTCCCAAGCAGAAGTCCAGACTGTTGTGACAGGCTGGACTTGTGAAAGGGAAGCGAGAGGGAGGAATAGTGATGTCTGTGTGGGGAGGAGAGAGAGAGAGGCTTCGCTGTTTGCTCAGTGTTCGCGCCACTAGTGCGTAGCTGTCCCTATATTTTATTATTATTATTATTCGACAAGAAAACCACTAATTGGCTTCTATCGATACTCGCAGAGAGGCGGCACTCCCGTGACAGAGGGGCCACCTTCACCACAATCAACTGTACGACCACCAGTAGGACCGACACACCAGTAGATCCGGCGGTACGACTTCTCAATCCAGCTTTTCACTTTCACCTTCCTGACCTTCCGTCGACACACATGCCCAAGTCGCCAGGGGCGACATTCTACTACGCCGTCATCAACGTTTACAGACAGACAGACAGACAGACAGACAGACAGACAGACAGACAGACAGACAGACAGACAGACAGACAGACAGACAGATAGATAGATAGATAGATAGATAGATAGATAGATAGATAGATAGATAGATAGATAGATAGATAGATAGATAGATAGATAGATAGATAGATAGATAGATAGATAGATAGATAGATAGATAGATAGCGAAGCATAGGATAGATTAGGACGTTCCTAGAGAATTAAGCTCACAAATGGAAAAACTGGTATCGTAGTGCGCAAGCACGAAAGAGGGAAGAAAAAAGACTGACAAGAAAGAGCGCAGTTTTTTCCTCTTCCCTCCTTTGTGCTTGCGCAGTACACTACCATTTCGCTACGAATCAGCCATCTCGCGAGAAGGTCTAACTTAACTGGTACGGTTTCATACAGTTCTCGAAAGGGTACCTTTTTCTCTCAAAATGAGAAAGTGGGAAACACTTGGAAATGACGTCGCTGACGTCACTGGTGTCGCACATATCTTGTGTGCGTAACGCATACTTCTCGAGAGAACACGGACAAGTAATATGCGTCCACTTCCGTTACGCGCCACTAATATTGGAGAACCAACCGAAATGCCTTACGCCATGAGTCAACTCGAAGAGAGCGCGGGTTTCTTTGTGCCTCTCCGCGTGAAAGCTTTATCCTGATGTTTACTTAACTAACTCATGTACGAAATGTGGCGGTTTAGCCACCTTACACCACATGCGCTGGGAGTGCCCCTCGGTACGTGGCACTGATACAGCATCGGCCAGCAAGTGGGGCTCCGCTCTGAGGAGTCCGGACATTCAGTCACAACTTTGGGCTGTCCAGAGGGCCCACGATGCGGCGGTAGGTCTCGGCCTGACTGTCCCGTCGTGGGAGCCGCCCGCCGTGTGCTAAGGCACACGCCTCCGGACTTTGTTAATAAAGTTCTTCCAATCCAATCCAATCCAATCTCCGCGTGTACACGGTGGGCGCTATGATGCAGATCAGATGCCTGCCTGAGTACAAGAACCTTCCGGGCGGCATCATACACACGGCCTGCGAGCCTCCGAACCCTCTCTGCATTATCGACTACTCGCTCACGGGCCTCAGCGACTAAGCGAAGCAGGAGGCTCTGCTGGTGCACAACGACTACCGTTCCAAGATCGCGAGGGGTCGACAGGATCGTTACCTGCCGGCTTTGAACATGTACGAACTGGTGAGTGCTGACCCGCTACGGCGGAATCTAACATATTGAAAAAAGTGCATGTGAGGAAACACTGCATTTCCTGGCCCTTGAATTCGAAAATGAATTTTCCTTTTTTGTTTTTCAAGGCCCGAGGGCTCCATAATGGCTCATATGAAAAAGCTAGAGGCTTTGGTTACCTTAACCAGCAATCACGATAAATGAGATTATTTCGCATGCTGTCGTTTGTATCAGGGTTTCTCTTACAGAATGAATGAAAAAATCTGATCCTATCCGACATTCCATGAATTGTTGTGTGAAGAGAAAATTTTAGACCAATAGTATCAGATAATGGAGGTTATCTTGTAATTATGTTAGGCAACATATTTTCGGAAAGTCTCTGTACTAACCATTAAAAGAAACTTTTTCAGGTTGCAGAAATGAAGTTTTCTGCAGTTGACCAACGCGGCTGTACACCCCTTGTTCAAAAGTATAGGATCATTCATAATGCAAGGAAGGGAAAAGCGCTCATCTTACAACTGTTTCTTTTTTTTTTTTGCTAAATTGCAACAAAAAAAAAGCAAGATGTTATCTTGCGAGCAATTGTTTCAGGGAAAGGGAACCGTGAATTTGCTGTATAGAAGCTAGCTACCTGCGGAGCTGCTTAGCTTCACTGAAGTTTACCGAACCCTTTTTCAAATGGCGTAACTCGCAGACGCTAGTTCAGTTTATGACAGCGGAAAATCCTGGCGGATGTGTAGTTTTTTTATTATGGATATTCAATGCCTTTATTAACGTCAGCCGCGTGACGGGTTGTCAAACTTCGTTAAAGAATGTATTAATGAACTACGGTACGAATCAGTTTTGACGCGCAGAAAGTGCGGCGTTTCGACGTTTTTCTTTTCTTTTGGTTTTAGTTTTCTTTTTTTTTGAAATCTAGCAGGCCTTATCTTGTCCGTGTTTGCATGCTATACTTTGTGGGTTTGCAAGCAAACCCACCGACAAAGCCGATTTTCAACATCTGTCGTTTTGTTATGGCACATTCAGAGGAGAAATTTGGATTTGCGTAGGCGTTCAGGCTGTGTTTCGAAAAAGGTTACACATTTCGTCGTACAATGTCACGCGAGTGATATTTTGATTTTCTTCCTTTTTTCTTTCCGCAGCAGTGGGACGAAGAGCTGGCCGACGTGGCGCAGGCTTTCGCCGAGCAGTGTGACTATAGTAGTAGTGACAATCCCGAAGCCCGTATAACAAGTGAGCTCAGATTTATTTACGTCATTCGAATGCAATACGCAAACACTGTGAGCGATATTCCTCGTGAAGGGACCCTTAGCGCGTTCCAGCATGTTTAGTTAGCTAAACGCAGCCAATGGAGCACTGAGTGCACTTGATATGAGTTCATTCCTGCCATTCAGTGCACTAATGTATTCCCTCCGAGTGTCGCGTAGACAAGGGCCATGCTACGGAAGGAAGAGCGGAGTTATCTTAAGATGATATTGCATTACAGTTCCTTACCTATTTCTTGGATTTCATTTCGCTCCGAATGCGCGTGAAATCGAATCCAACCTATTTCGAACAGATCTCAGCAGTGCAAGAAGCTGGGGCCGAATTCACGCAACCCGTTCATAGGCTATCTTTTTAACAGCGATGTTGTTCTAGCTCAGCGTAATGTCGTGACCCAAAAACTATCATCTCGATGGGGTATGCGCCACAGAAATTGGGGAAATTGAGCCGATTTGTCCGGCGTATAGCAAGGGGATGAGAGAAAGATAGAAAGAAAGAGAGAGAGAGAAAGAAAGAGAAAATCTTGAAGAATTCCTCACGAGGCGGCGGTATTCGAACCCGTGTACCCACAATCCGAAAGGCAAGCGTCTTAACCACTCGGCTAACCAGGCACGCTGACAGAACATAGCATAGCCTTGTGTAGTATCGTATAGCAAGGGGGTAGGAAAGGAAAGTGAGGATGAAAAGGAGAGATGTTAGCGGAAGGAGGTGGGGAGAGAGTAAAACGAAGCATATAAAAAGAATGAGAAAGAGAGAGAATCAAAGAAGAAAAAGAAAGATGAAGCGAGTGAGAAAAGAAAAGAATGGAAATAAACAGACAAAAAATGCGTTCCTTGAGCAGCAACTGCGAACTTTGATCGTAAGTTTCATTTCGACGGCAAAGAACGTGCGAAAGCTCCAAGGGGGCTTTCAGCATCCTGCGACATCGACACTACTGTGACGTGTTCGGTGTGGCGCATACTATCCCGAGTGACGATGCGCTAGTAGCGATGACGTCGACGATCCGAGTGTTTTTATTGTGGCGCCGACGCCTGGAAACGCTCACTCTTCATGCCTGATCTTCGACACACCGCTTTGAATGATTTCACGAAATTGCAAGACGCAAATCAACAAGACAGGCGAAAGAAGAGAGCATGATTAGACGTGTGTTCGTCAGTCAGCATGTAGGGAAACCGTTGTGAGCTGCAGTTAAAATTGTGTTGGAAGCGCGGAAAAAGCGGTATGAGTGTGTCGTTTTATTACACGCACGATACACGCCAACGCGACCACAAGCTATGAAAGTGGAGTAGCGTGTAGATATAAATATAATCGCTAACAAGTAACACGCAGGTAGCTTTAATAGTGAATTTTAGTTCGTCCGTAGGACTCCTTTGCGCTAGCGTAGTACCGGGTTACTGCAGCCTAACCGTGAGAGGCCGGATAGGTGGGGCCATCTGGTGGCGCAAAGAATATTTCTCCACTGGTCCATAGGGCCATTGCGTATGCTGGAATGCCGTGCACGCTAAAATTCTGATACAGCTAATTGAGACACACCAGCGAGCATGGCCCAAGCGTGCGTCTCCGGGCACCTCCTGGTTGCTGCTTGGAACGGCGTCGATTTTTGAATCGCTGTTATTGCAAAGGGTCGAAGCGAAAATTACTCGCGGCGTCGCGCATCTTGGCGATTCCAAGTTCTAGAATGTCGTCTTCAACACTTGTCGACACTTTTGACGGCGACGACGGCGATGTTGGTGACAAGGCATGACTGAATGTGCGCGCCTAGCAGACGAAATGTTAGCTAGGCACGCATTTCGTCTGCTGTGGACAAGTGGCCAGCTGGGGCGTGGTCGGGAGGTGACCGTGAAGAAGCGCTGCCAGCGATAAAAAATTGTGGGCTTGCCGGCTGTTTTGAATCGTGCTAGATACCGGTGATATAAATCAATAAAGCACATAGTTATTCGTCCCTCAGTTGCATTTTGGGTCGCAAATCACTACTAAGGGGTCGATAACTACTCGTGGATGCAAAAATCTTGACATGCGTAAATTTGATGACAGTGGTCCTTTAAACCAGCGCTTTGTAGAGTGACGCGAGATCGGATCCAGAAGAGTTAGCTGCTAGCCTAACTTCGTATAACAATGCAATTTATTATTATCGCATTATTATTATCGTGTGTGTGTGTGTGTGTGTGTGCGTGTGTGCGTGCGTGTGTATGTGTGTGTGTGTGCGTGTGTGCGTGCGTGTGTATGTGTGTGTGTGTGTGTGTGTGTGTGTGTGTGTGTGTGTGTGTGTGTGTGTGTGTGTGTGTGTGTGTGTGTGTGTGTGTGTGTGTGTGTGTGTGTGTGTGTGTGTGTGCGTGCGCGTGCGCGTGCGCGTGCGCGCACGCGGGCCACGCGTGTTTATAGCTTTGTTTTGGTGTACTCGGGATTAACCCACAAGCACTGTTAGCAACGTTTGACGCAGACCGCGCCGTACTGGTTGAGAAGCTTCACGACTGTTTGAGATCATTCGGTTGAGATTACGCGCCGGACGCGAATAGTAAAGTTTATTCGAGAGCTCACGCGAGCACCAGCGATAACGCTGCAAGGTTCGATGACTGATGTATAAAAGACGACGCTTTCCACCGATGATCACATTACTCGACGGCCGACGACTGTTCTCGCCGCTGTTAGTGCGTTTCTGACAGTGCGCCGCTGTCAGTGTATTTTGCGTTTTCATTTTCTGGGCGCAAGTTCGCCCGAATAGAGAGCTCTGTATTTCCCGGTCTTGCTGCAGCATTCTTCGCCGTTACAACCACATGAGAATACTTTCGATAGCGGTGTGAATAATGATGCTGTTGCTGGCTGGCCATAATGCCAAAATATTTTCGATAGCCTACAATCAGCTCCGCTTAATTTATGAGCAATTTTTGGCGAGAGAAATACATTATTTCTGCACTGAAAATGGCAGAAATAATGGCATCAATAAATTCACATTCAAAAGTAACCAGTTACACCTTAGAATTAACAAATTTAGTTCTTGATTTTTTTTTTTGAAATCATAAAATGCAATATAAATTTGAAGCCGCGCGGTTCCACCACATGTAATGGCTTCCTTTCCGCTACAGCTGAACAGTAGGACTTTATGATCATGTGTCAGCCAAGCATTCTGGCGAAGGAACGCATACATGTCAACTCGATTGAGGAGAAAAAGGCTTTCGCGATCGAGTCATCTTAGGCGATTGCGTAAGGGGCCTTGTCAGTTTTGCTATAGCAATTATATGGATACTTACAGGGACAAATATATGGACGCGCGGTTTTTGTTCTCCCGTGGCTTCTTTTTACACGCAGCTAGGTTCAAAAGTGTCGGACAGAGCTACAGCTGGGCTGTCGACACAGTAGTGCAGACCGATTTCGACGTCAAGCAATGGATCGACGACTGGTTTAATGAGTTCCCATTATACAATTCGTACTATGTCGCTTACTTTGACCTTAAGCAAGCAAAGGGAGTCGTAACTCACTTCACCCAGGTAATTATATTTTCGTTCTTTTTTTTTTTAAGTGCGATAGCGTTAAAGAGCTCGTTTCGCAGAAATTCCTGTGTCGGCGTCGGTGACGGCGTTGTTGGTTGTGAGCAAAAAATTGAGAAAGATGCAAGCAAAATAGTAAAACTATTCGGGTCCAAGTGAGAATCGAACCCATGCCGTCTGTGTTGCAAGCAGGCGTTCTACCACAGAGCTATGCTATTTCTTGAAACGGCCTCGGAAAATAAAACACTATAGGAATGGCATGTAGTGGACGGAGTTTCCTTAACGCATGTAATATTTCGTGGCAGAAGTGAAGAATTGCGCCATTCGTCAAAACGTGGGAATCGCACAACGAGTGGGGAATCGCGCAACGAGTGGGTGTCTTAAAGGGCCCCTCACCAGGCCACATAGCAAATTTTAGTTAGACGCTGGAAGTTCTTGTGTGCCGAATGAAGAGCAGTACGCCGCAAGAATTTTTCAAATCGGTTGATTACGAGCGGAGAAAAACAATAATTTGTAGCGGCGCGAAACCATGATGCGAGGAGGCGAGTTTCAAACCCTTGCCACTCGTCCCGTGTAGCCTTAGCGAGCCAAATCCCTTCCCTGTCCTCTTCACTTGACACATACGCATGAACACGTCATGCGTATGCATGGTCACGTGCGCATGACGTGCCCGAGCCAGCCCGAGGACGCGAGCAGCGTTGCACGGCTGCTACCTTTTTTTTTTTGTGTAGCGGCCGTGGGCGTTTTGTCGGCGTTCTCTGTGGTGTACTGCCTCTTTCTGCGGGACGGGCATGAAAGTTGAGACATTTGTACGGGCACGAAAGTGGCGGTATCATGAGCCAGTTTACTTGGACGCGGTAGAATAAATGAGCATAATGAGTGCTCGAACGCGCCGGAACATTACTTTCGTTTCCAGGGCTGGCGTCTGCTCGATGCGCTAACCGCGGGGACACGAACGCATGGGAAACGGAGGCACATTAGCCCCGCATCTCGCTGCAATTCACGAAAAAAAATTAAAAAAGACGCACACCTTTCCTTTGTGCGTCTCATTATTTCTCTCAAGTTTTATTAATCTATTCAAGCAACAAATTACACAAACTACACATGTGTCAAATAATTATCGCAGTGTCACGTGCTACTGTTGGCGACGTCAGAGCACAGTCGTCTACGTAGCGGAGCGACGTAACAGCACTACCATCTACGTAGGGCCATTTTCTCATGTACGTCATCCCCTCATTCTCTAAAGCGCGCGCCCGCGAGAGGAAGGGCAAGCAGCGTTCACCTGGAAATTTGACCCATTTCCGCGGCGCGTAGCGTTGCAAATTTTGGCAGACGTGATCGCGAACGCCCAGTGTATGCATTGCGCTCGTTAGCTCAAAATTGTCAAACATGGTGAGGGGCCCTTTAAAGGCCCACCCATTACAAAGCGTGCAGAGGTATTTATTAATCATCATCAGCAAAAGCATCAACAAAGTGAACAGCTGCGTAGGTTCGCGTGTTGCCTTACGGACGCGCAGTGGGCCCTACGCTGATTCGCAAAAGGAATAATTATTCCTTAGTAGTGGGCACTTAACTGAACTTACAGTAGGCATTCTAGGATACTTTGAAACGGCCAATGTTACGCGCACAGTCGTTCGTTTCCTTGTGGCACGGCCGAGGCATGCACCGAGAACCGAAGCCAGGCTAGCAATTAAGAAGACGATGCGCACGGGCCACGATTACGCTATCACGTTCTACTCTCAAGCTCAAGCTCAAGCTCAAGCGTCCTCCAAGCTTTTTTTTCCTTTTTTTGCGATATTCAAGGGATAAGCCCCTTACACAAAAACCGGCAATCTCCGTACATATTAAATACCGCGCATAATCCCCGGCCGTGATCGATTTGTACCTGAGGAACTAACGACGTTGCGTTCATAATGCTCTCATTTGTTCTCGCATGCTGCCTACATATCTGGTGCCCGCATTCCCCTCGCTAATGTCTCTGGCACCATTGCTCGGGATTGTCTCAGCCGCGCACTCGTGCCTATACAGTTGTTCTCCGTACGATACAGAGTGTTAGACGTGCATATAAGATATATTAGGAGACTGTGCATGACACATCTATAATAGCAGAACACTTATTTGCATTAAGTTGTTTGCAAATGTTTCGGTCTGGCTACAACGAACGATCTTCAGCTAGCTTCGCGATATCCCATGCGACGTACTGCTCCTATAGCGTCGTGAAGTGCCCTGCCATAAAAACGGCAACGCGTGTTTCGGAAGTCCCAAGAAACTGTGTCGCATGATTTGACATTCGCGTCTTATTTATATAGAAAGTTCCAGAGCGTTACACCGAATAGAAAGCGTAAGCTTGTTAGGACCTTTCTCTCACGGTGCGGTCAAGCTGATTCTGCAAGCTGATTTACGTACTGCAGCAGACTGGTGCGACTGTTGGGATACGTCACCTTCACAAGAAAACATCCTAATATTCCGTATAGGTATAAAATTCATCGTTCAACTCTAAACATAGTCAAAATATTTAAATATCTAGGCGTATTTTTTTAACTTCGGAATTACGATGGAATAAGCGTGTTAACTATATGGTAAATGAGGCAGCATCAGTTTTGGGATTTTTTCGGCGCAACTTCAGTCTCTTACCGCGTAACTTAAAAACTCAGCCGTATTTTAGCCATGTAGTACTTGAATACGGATGCGTTTGTTGGGATCCAGACACATCCGAGCTCACAAATAAACTAGAAAAAATCTAGTACAGGGCAGTTAGACTTGTTCTTGGTAACTATAACCGGTAGCTGAGCACGAGAGAATGTAAACATAATCTGGGCGTTTGTTATACAGATCTTCCTTATCTGTATATTATCATCATCATCATCATAAGTTTCGCTCTACATCCCCATATTCGCCGTGCCTCATCATCAGCATCGTGTCTGGGTGTGCCGTGCCTGCTCACTGATAGGTCCTAGAGCTAAGTAAACGTCTGGCCACCTAAGACGTCATAATAAACTTAAATGGCAGGAATTGAGGGACCGTAGCAGGCATATCAGGTTAAAAGTTTCGCACGGCATCTATTATCCTAAAACAGGCATAATCCGCAAACACTACATAAAGGCACCCCGCTACATGCATATCAAAGCGACGGGGCCACTGCTTGAAGGCAAGGGAATTTCCTTGTGGAGGTGACGTCTTGCATTATTCACTAAGGATGAGCGTTGGGCTAGTTGGTGCAGCATAATTCGATGTTTCACAGCGCATGGAACGAGGACGACATTGTACGGCGCACACTATGTGCCGTTCCATGTCGTCCTCGTTCCTTGCGCTGTGCAACATCGAATTTTGCGTTAGTCCTTTTTTTGCAAGAACTGTTCGAGATTGGAACAGTCTGCTATCGAGAATTGTATATATGACATCAAATGCCTTTTTCCATGCGTTGAAATCATTTGTTCATACACCTAGTTAAATATGAAACCCCCCTGCTGTAATGCCGTACGGCGCGATGCAGGTAACTAAAAAAGAAATAAAGATAACGCTCATCTTGATCGATCTCCAAGTGTAGTGTTCGCTTGATACGGACGTTACGCCGATGTCCAATCATTACAGATCAGGTCTTCAACCGCAGAAGTTCAATATAGGCCGATTTTTCTTAAAGAAGTACTGACACAGAATTTCGAAGGCGTTATAAATTGTGAGATAGATTTGTGTGGACAATCATCATCTAGAAAATATCAACGACAAGCACATATTCAAAGCCGATTTTAAAGTGTGTGCAGAGCAACTGCGCGCGAAACGCGGATCCCCTCGCGACATCGACATCAACTGAGTTTGGTTATAAACAATCAACCACCAAAGAGGATTGTTTTTTTTTTTAAATGTGGAATATGTGCCTCGAAAGTGAAGCCAAGAATCTGTTGTCTTACCAGTGGCAAGATAAAAGGTTAACGTGTAGCAGCGAAATCCGTGCTGTGCAGATGAAGTTGTGGTGTGAAGTTAAAAAATTAAAAATCTTTTGACCATCACTTTTTTAGTTGTGGTGTGAAGTTAAAAAATTAAAAATCTTTTGACCATCACTTTTTTCTTCATCTAAAGGTGAACTTATGATGGCGAAATCAACGACTGTAGAGTTCTAAAAAAAAAACAGTTATCAGACTAGACTGATTCAGCGCTTCGCTTTAGTGTCTTTTTAAAGCATAGATGTCTTTGTGGTTCCGCTACGACTGCTCTTGTTTGTGTTTGCCCAGGAAGCTGTGTCGATAATGCTGAATGACATATATTTCGACCGCGAGCCGCATAACTACAAGTGGCAGGTTCAGAGCCAATGGCATTGAAAGTAGGGTCACTCATTTTATTTTTCTCCTTTCCTCCCACGATTTCTGCACGCCTCAGTTGGTATGGGGACAAACACAATACGTTGGCTGCGGCTACAGCAACTTTCAGGTGGGAGGCCAGATCGCCAGAATCTTCGTATGCAACTACGCCCCTGCGTAAGTGGACCGAACAGCATTCAGCTGTCAAAGAGCGCTGAGCTGTATGAAGAGTGGTGGTGGACATTTGTTGGTAGCACATCGTCGCGGTACATCGTAAACGGAGAACCAAGATGTTTAGTACAAGAGCAAACGGCCCGGTTTATGCACCAGCATAGGCAAAAACATAAACATAAGCACGCCTTCTTCGGAGAACGTCTCGTTCCGCGAGACCGTCAGAGCGCGCATCATCTTCGTTGTCGATACAGAGAGCGGACGCGGTATTTGCCCCCCTCTAAAAGAGCTTCGCCCCGATGCTATAGCCAGGTCAGTTGCGTATAAAGTCGCTTCGTACAAGCGACAGTCCCTCGCAATGTCACTCGATTAGGTACGGCTTTATGCGCCCTACGTAGACAAATTCAGGTCAGTGCTGGCGGGGCCTTGTACAGTGGGGGCTATCCGGGACGACTTTATAGGTGACGTCACTTGGTCGTCGCAGCACTCGATAAGGTTCGAAGTACCTTCTGAGTAGCTTTCCGGATAGTCCCCTCTGTACAAATGGCGCTGATACACTGGACTACAAGAGGGATCCTTTAGATACTCTGTTGACTCCGCTTCTGTTTTCTAAGCTGGGCTGCTTTCATCATTCAGTTACTCGTTTCCGCCCGTGCTGCAGCCTGCTTGTCTGTTCTAGCTGTGGCCAGGGACCATATCACTGCTATAGGTTCCCAATGCATTTGGGGAAGGATCGGTACATACTAATGCCCATTTGCGAGAGAACCACTTTTGCCATTAAGGTATAACATTTAGCGAATGAAACTCTTATAAGAGACCCGCATGGCGGGCAACGCTTTTTTTTTGTCCACTGGTGGACGATGCGTAATCGTGTGAAGGTCAAATGCCGTCACAGTACAGGACCAATACTCTAGCTCTAATTGTATGCCATAAATAGCCATCTAAGTGTCCCTACAGCTCCTGCCGGTGGAGCAGAAAACCGTCGACTGCCACGAGTGCCAGCCATTGCGTTTCAATTACTGAGTACCGCACTGTCTACATGCCCAGTGGAGCCTATACCGGTGAACGAAGTTGCCTGCAGGGTAATATGGCATCCACAAAGTCGTTGGAAGAGGTAAAAATGGCTTCGCATTAAAAAAGAACAACAAAAATTAGGCAACATAAGTAATAAAAATAACGAATGTTATGTCTAGCCGTTCGGAAGACTTTACGCACGAAAAATATCAGTCTTGATCAGCCGGGATAAGCACAGCGCCGATGTGCGCGGTTACCTGAAATTCATCGGCAACTTCTCGCGCGAGCTGACTGAGCCCTGCGATCCGTGCAACTTCGCCAGGGTGAATTTGGTTTGTCCTTTTTGGAAGGTCACTTTCGCCACAAGAGAGAAGCAGTGAATGCCATCGCGGCAAACCGGAATGTTATGCGAAGTAAGGCGAGCCGCTGACTCTTTAGCATCTAACTTGGCGTAATTCAATAAAGCGCTGGCGTAAAGAAACGCGACCGCTGCAGCCAGCGAAGCGACCTTCGTGTTGTCTGTCACTTCATTGGAAACCGAGCGGTGAGAACAGCACGTACAAAGGCATGAACCCTCTGCTGATCGCTGTCAAGACAAAGCTCGCGCCACCGCACCCAGCCAAGCAAAGGGCGGAGTCTCTGCCGAAGTCACGCTGGATCCGCGATCGACAAAGGAAAAAAAAACAATGAAAAGTTCACAATAACCTAGTGCTGAGAAAATTGTAGAAAGCGTGGTCGGCCGAAGAGCACTTGCGGCGAAAAGTGCAGCTTGTTCAGCCCCCGCATACAGTTTTATAATAAAGGGTGTTAAATAGATAGTGAATGGATAGTTCAGATTCAAACACAGAGCTCTCATTTCCGAAGTATGCGATCCAGAACTGATTAAGGTGGTTTAGGTGAACCGACAAACAACGCTACTGACCACACCGCCTCAGTACAAGCGAGTTAGTAAAACGAATGGAAGCCCTAACCGAGACATCGGGAAACCCTGAACTACTTGCTGTCCGACAACCCCCACAGAGGACCTGCGCCTCCCCATGTTCTAAAGGACTTTTCAACAGATCAATCACAAACTCCCACTTTCTATGTCGTTTCTCTTGAAGAAGACTACCTAATTTCAAAACTAATTGCTTTGAAGCAAGCAACCTTGCGCATCGCTACAGCAGAACTCGGCAGCTTCCTGTCAGGAAGGTTTTAACAGCGAACTGTTTAAGGCAGCCGTAATTTGTGCTGCCTATCCTGTGGGGCCTGCCCTGTGTGGCCTATCGCAATGTGTCCCAGGAATTGGGTAAATCCCACTACTCACCACTGGTCCACTAAAAATGAAGAAAACAGTTAGCCCAACAAACGGGCATGTGCCACAGAAATTTGTGCGGCCTATCAGAAAACTATCGTCGTCATGAACGGGTATGCCGCAGAAATTGGGTACGTCCCACTACTCACCACTGGTCGACTAAAAAAATCACAGCATATCCACGGAGTGAATGATGATGAGTGGGCGAAGCTGCGGAGGTTCATCGGTAAACCGTGAATCTTCCGTGAATTCTGCCCAGTACATCATCACCGACGTGAGATCGGGCGCGTTTATACTAAAGGTTCGATGAGTTATGACGACTTGCAGCTCACTTTAATTTTACATGTACACTGTGAATTTTCATTGTTTAGAAAACCATTGCTTTAGAAAACATCTGGCGTCTTTCGTTAAGCAGCTGGCGTCTTTTCGTTTTGCTTTATAAACATCTGGCGTTCTTTCGTTTTGCTTTTAGAAAACATCTGGCGTCTTTCGTTGGTTTATTTCATCAATCAACGGCATTTTGAACAAAATTTTTATTGTTTAATCACGCACAGGAGAAATCTCACCAGGCACTACCTTGGAGGTAAACAATGGCTGCTAATGGGAATGAGACAAAGAAGAAGTCGCCTTTTAGCTAACACTTACACTTCTGCTTCTACTAACGTTTCCTACTGGAACATGCCAATGGCTGCTAATGGGGAATGAGAGACAGAAAAATTCGGCTTTTAGTTAACGCGCACGCTGCGAATTTTTTATTGTTCAACAACGCACGGGAAAAATCTCCCACCGGCACCACCTTGGAGGTCAAGATCTGGTACTAGCGTTACGACTGGTTACGCACTACTACGAGGGACGAACGGGTGCCGCCTTAAGGAGCTTCGCCCCTAAAAGGAAGAAGGCAACAGTTAGCACAAAACACTAGGGACCGGGAAAGCCAGCGGCTGCTGCGATAAGACGCCAAAGCGATGGAAGGCCTACGCCAACAACGACATGCCGGTAGATCTATCAGACCTTGCGAACGCTTGGCTTCAGCGCGAGTTTGTTTGTGGAGTCTGGACATTCGCGTCGTGTCTGTGACTGTCTGCCATTTAACTCGAACCTCTCTGCGCTGAGAACGTAGAAACAACCTAGTATCACCTAGCTGAAGCCTAGCAACGACACGAGTAGCAACCTAGAAAGAACCCTCATCACCTAGCTAAGGCCTACGAATAGCCTAGAAGCAACCATATTAGCCTTCAGAGTCCTCCAGTTTCACTGCAGTGTCAAGCCTTGCGCGGCTTAGTGAAAGCTTCGCCAATTTTTTTAACACGAAATTGTTTTATGCCGGGGTCCACAAAGATTTCAGTGATGTATTTCCGTCACGGAAATGACGTCGAAAAATACACACCATCACACGGCAAATAAAAACTTAAACGAACAAATTTATATGAACGGGAGTCGAAGCCACGACCTCTCGGTTCGCGACAACAGATGCCGGACATGCTATCCACTGCGCCACCGTCACACACACTGGAGCCTTTACAAACGCGCCTTTTATATATCGCACTTTCCTCTAGCAGTGCTCTTGGTCGGCGGGGTGGTGTCAGGATAGTTAGGTGGGCTAGTTTGTATCAGATTATGATATAAAACTTTTAGCGCAAATAAGCTTCTTCGTCCTGCGTCGTTTATTTGCACTAAAAGTTTTATATCGATAAAGCGATAAAGTGAAGCAACGCATCACGACCGTAGCCTTCGAGATTAGCTCCTGCAACGCGTCGTTGCTACGCGTCCGTCCCAATCGGTGCGTTCCCCATGGCATAAGTGCAATTTTGTGAATGCTTTAACAAACCGCGATGTGGCGACTTAGCCCAAGCATCGGCCTCGCTCATAGCATCCGCGCCTGCCTCTGTAATTCCGCGTTCCCTGCTTACCCTCGCCCCGAGAAAAATCGCGGCCGGGCTAGAGGGCAGACACGACGCGCGTTGCGTTTCTTCTTGTGGGGCCGTGGTGTTCTCTTTAACATGCCGCGGAACGGCAACGAAATGCACCTTAGTCGACGCTCTTCCGGCTGTCACATCGCTTTCTCCGATTGCGCTCTCCCCGTTAACTACTACAGCTACCGCAGAGGTTTGTCTAATCGTTCATCATGGACGTTAGTCGTCAGGATGGAGATGTTCCACCAACGTGAACTTGTGTAAACGGTGCTATAGCTGCCAACACCAACAGACATTGAGAAAGCTCTCTTATATCAGTGTACAGTAAACATTGAACTACTTCAGTAAGGACATGTTTTACTTACGTGTTATACCGATTCCTATGACGGAAGAGTCAAGCATATTTTTTCATAATGTCGGCCCAACTCGAAACCTCTGACACACTGCGTATTGACACACTGCGTACTGACACACTGCGTATATGTTTGCGCGTCTGCGTTGATGCTGTTCTGCATTCACTGAACGGACGCGCGCTCGTGGGTAACACCATAGTCCCTCAATTGAGGGACTATGGGTAACACGAATTGGGCCTTCACGGCGTCAATACATGCGTCCCGTTTTTAGACGACACGGCGTCAACACGTGCATGCGGCAACGCTGCCCTGCTGCACAGTTCATGCCTTCCCAAATACACTGCAACATGCAACATTGCATTCTCTGCAGCGGCAACATCCCAGGAAATGCCATATACAAGGAAGGCGTGCCGCCCTGCAGAGGATGTCCGTCAGGGAGCAAGTGCTACGAACCCAGAGGCCTTTGCGTGAGTGCTTATACACGACCGACTAGCCCTCTTTGAAGCAAAAGTTACATTTGCTTGAATTCACAAAGCTTTTCGTTTGCAAGCGACTCTGCCCCTGGCTGCAACAGGCTTCTCTAATGATAATGCCAAGCATCAGAATTGGCTGAAGCCCTTCTCTTAAGAACACTTTCTAGTATAAGTTTTTTTTTCTTTTTTTGCAGCGGAGCTGTATATGACACACCTCTATGATTTCTTCGTGTCGCTGTTCGTATGCAAAAACCCCTGGTACCCTCTAGGAAGCAGTGAAAGCACAATAATGCATTAGTTCTTCCATGGTCCATGTAGGGCAAGAGCTATTTTTATAGGTCGGCAAAAAAAATTGGAGCTCACTCAAGAAATATATTTTGCTCTGAGGGCTCACTCGGACTCACTCACCAAAATTTTCCTCAACCGGACTTACTCGGACTCGGACTCACTAATCTTTTTCTCAACCATACTCACTCGGACTCAGTCAGTAGCACACTACTGAACCAGACTCACTCAGACTCCCGGCTTGACCTGAGTCTGAATGAGCCTGAGTGAGTCGACCAATTAGTCCGTTAGGGTAAAATGTGCTGTTTCGATCACGGTGTCAATGCTTTTTAACGCCAATCTCACATAATCGGTGCTCCACGATGCGCCATTTGATCTTGTACCGTCTTATACGAGCTCTCAGTGGTAAGGACATTTTTATGAAATACGCAACTCACGACATTTTTATATCATGAACTTCCCGTAGAAGAGTTTGCGGGGGAAGTCATGGCACTCCCACCTCCAGCTCACGCCTCTAATCAATAAACATTTAGATGGTGCACGAACGCTAGTACGTTGAGATATATGTGAATAGACTTGAGTATAAATTTATGCCTATATAAGGCATAAGTTTATACTCAAGTGTAGTAATGCTGAACATGAGTTATTTGGACCGTAGGTCGGTAATAACAGGTGGAGCTCACTCGGACTCACTCAAGAAATATATTTTGCGCTTAGGGCTCACTCGGACTCGGACTCACGAATATTTTTTCAACCGGACTCAGACTCCCTAAAAATTTCCCTCAACCGGACTCACTCACTCGGGCTGAAACTCACCAAAATATTACTCACCCGGACTCAGACTCACGGCCCGATCTGAGTCTGAGTGAGCCTGAGTGAGTCGACTCATGAGTGAGATTGCCGACCTATGGGTATTTTATCACTTTAATGGTTCAAATGTGTATTTGAACGTATAAAACCCCTGGCGATCTGTGGGGAGCGGTGGAAAAAAAATAATGCATTCAGGTGATCAATACCAGTCTGCACGTGTTTCGCCACGTCAGCCGTGTCGAGGCGCAGTTGGCACGGTGGTCCGTAGCAAGTATAAGGCGGCCGCGCATAGTGAGAATGACCGAGGAGCAGCGTGCTTGTGGAAAACGGCGACATGAGCAGAGGCAGGAGTACGTCCGCCAGTTCAGCTGGGCACCCACCTTCCCAGAGTGGAACGGTGTCGAGGGGCTCCCAGTATGATCTTCAGTGAGCGTCGTGAACTCTGCCCTGCTGGCGTTGCAAACTATCCACCGGCACCGCAGCAGCTCGGAGTGTATGATAATAGCTGATAAGATGCTGAATTCGCTAGCGGGGCTTATTTGAAATGCCCAGAAGGAAATACATTGCGCAGAAGCGATCGACGATGACTGTTGAAGTATGCGGAATATCCGTACGCTCGAAGAACGTCATTCACTATAACAAACGAATGCTGAGCACGACGGTCTACATTTGTTGCAGTGAGGGTATGCGCACTATGCTAGTGCTCGTAGTTTCATGCTGGAATTTTGTAGAGGACAGAGCTACTATAAAACAGGCACATCAATAGCTAGCAGAACTTACTGTTGGGCTAGTTGGTAAGTCGTCTTAATGAAGGCGCAACTCGGCACTCCCTCATTCACGCACACGTCCACACACTTGAGTGTATGCGTGTGTGCGTGAATGACGGAGTGCTATGTTGCGCCTAGTTTACTTCATTAAGCCGCAGTATAGACAGCATGTACATACATATCGAACAGCTGCAACTGTTCACGTTATGCGACGAACGCGCCCCGAAACATGCATTATTAAGCTGTGCGACAAGCGAAGAAATATATCACGCTGTTTCCGGGATCGACTTACTTCACTATGACAATTGCTGCAGGATCAGGTCACCGACTACAGTGGGCCGATCCTGGAAATATAGTGTTAGGAAGTACCTGCAAGTCCCCAGCGAGTAGTTGTAACGGTTTTATCAGTCAGCTTTCTTAACGCCTTGACCGATGGATCTGATGGTATTCCAAGTTAATGGTTCACACAAGATTGCTCATTAGATGACATTTGCTTTCGGCAAGCGTATTGTGTAGGGTGACACTATGGCTCCGGCGAGAGAGGGTTATAGCTATGAGTGACGTGATCATGTCTGATAAAGGAAACCGTACATGGTAAGTCGACGTTAAACCACAGATATTGTAATTTTTATGGTAAGTCAAGCACTGCTTGTGGCGTAATACACTTGTGGGAAAGCTTGGCTTTGTTTCCGGTCGAACCACATTACAGTAACTGATCTCCATCGGGGTACATACATGGTTTATTTAGCTTACGCTGTCTAGAGCGTTCTTATCTTCACCGGCGCTCATTTTGAGAAGCAGCGACGCGGCGCCGCACCGTTTCGCCGCAAACTAATACGTAGCAATGAATCGATTCGCGGTGGTAATGCTTTATTCGGAAATTTAGTTGACCTCACAGAGAGAACGTTAAGAGAAGACGAGGACCATGCTTCTCCTTATCGAATTTCGTGCCTTAGTTGTCAGTCCCCTTGGCTTTAACGTACTTCTAAGACCTTGTACGACAAATGCAACAAAGAGCTAAAGCAACATCTGCAGTCACGCAGGCGGCAATAACAAAGAGACTTGCGTCCACGTCCTTTAACTTGCGCTGTTTTGCAGCAATTTATGCGCGTGAGGCTGCCTCGCAAATGCGAAAGTGTCACACACGGACTAACACTTTTAAAAACGTCCGTCACTGCATGTGTTTGTGTATATTTGTCACCGTGCGCTCTTTCGCTTCTCATTTCGTCACTCTCTTGCTACTACTTTTGCTCTGCTTGCTGGTCCTGGCTCATATGCGTCAAAATAACGCCCACGCTGTTGTTATCAAATCAGCAATTCCTTTATTGATTATCTTGCTTTGTTTATGCAATGAAAGACGACTTCGACTTAATCTATTAACGCAGAGAGGCAAGCCACTACCGACAACACCACGACGAACGTTGCCACCAACAACTACGGTACCGACAACAACAACCCGCCGAACAACTACGACTACCCGCCGAACAACTACAACAACCCGCCGAACAACTACGACAACCCGCCGAACTACTACTACAACCCGCCGGACAACTACAACAACCCGCCGAACAACTACAACAACCCGCCGAACAACTACGACAACCCGCCGAACAACTACGGTACGGCCAACAACAACCCGCCGAACGACTACGGTACGGCCAACAACAACCCGCCGAACAACTACGAAACGGCCAACAACAACCCGCAGAACAACTACGGTACGGCCAACAACAACCCGCAGAACAACTACGGTACGGCCAACAACAACCCGCAGAACGACCACGGTACGGCCAACAACAACCCGCCGAAAGACCACGGTACGGCCAACAACAACCCGCCGAACGACTAGGTACGACCAACAACAACCCGCCGAACAACTAAAGTACCGCCAACAACAACGCGCCGGCCACCTCCGGTACCGCCGGTACGTACTTTTCAATTCAGTCTCCCTCTCTCGTCAAGCAGTCGAACTGTGCGCAACGTTAAAGGGACTGTCTACCGCTCGGAAAAAAAATTGATTGTGGTGAAAATGAGAAGATCGTTCATCACATTGGCGGCAACGAGCATGCATTTGCCTCACAAAACAGTCATTATATTTTTAATTTGATGTTGAAAATCGTGAAAGAATGACCGCTAGCGTCAATCAACAGCGATGTGTTCAATGTACTGGTAGGACAAGAAATACTCGCAGGTAGACTCGTTTTGCTTGAAAACAAACATGTATATCTTGAAATTGTATTTTACGCACTCGAGGCAGCTTTTGGTTGCGTCAGAGAGTAATTTTTGCTTTTTCTTTTCTCACGCATCCAAAAAGGCGCCCGGTGGCGCTGCTTGCGGCACCGTGTTCGATTTCGTCTGCTTGAACTCATGCGCTATGCGATGCGACCGGCCCTTTGCGCTGGTCGTACTGTGCCGCTGTATTATTGTTAGGATGTCTCACATGTGCTTTGCTGTGAAGGCGTGCATTTATAGTCTCTTTCATGAATAAACTTGGCTTGGATAGCGGCAGCAGTGCTAAAATCAACGCATAGACTGCGATTACAGCAAAACAAGTGTTCTGTAATCGTGTAACAAGGCTTCATTTAACCGCTAGCGCGCTGAAAACGACTGTTACATTCATTATAATAGTGTTCAGCGAAAATAAAGTAATCTTACAGAAATCACATGTGCTTTCGGTTTTAATTCGTACCGGCTCTACAATCGTCATCACGTCCACCAACCAGTGTTGTGGGCATGTTTCACGCCAATGGAAGAAGACCGAACGCAGATCGAAAAATTCTGTTTTAAAATTTCTACTCACTTTCCAGAGAAACCGCTGCAAGGTTGGACACTTCTGACGGTACGCTTTCTATTGCGGTACAAAACAGAACAGCGATGAAGGACGGTAGACAGTCCCTTTAATGTCACCTTCCTGGAGGCTCCCCTTAAAATACACGCCCTCGTCGTTTGGGCACCCCCTAATAAGTGTAATACCGGGATTGTGCGCATGTGCGTTTACCACGTCAACGCCACTCAAGAAGGACAAAGATCGCGATGTCGCAGGCGGTCGGCTTTTGCTTCTGGCATCCCTCTGGCATCGTATTCTCTTTACTTCATCATTGCCAAGAGTTGTTCCGTCGTATGTGTTCGCTTTCTTCAGTTGTATATACGACCAAATGAGAACTCCATATCCGATAATAGGAGAATATTATAGAAAGCGTAAACAAAACAACAAACCGCGAGAGCAATCATCCTTGGCAATAGCGTATATTCCCCGCTTAGGCGATCTTGAAAGAAACGACCTATAGCATTAACGTGTAACAACATGCGTAGGAACTGGCTGTCGTATACGTGGCGATCTCCGACGATACCGTTTTAGGCTGCGAAAGACGACATTTTGTGTAAGTTCTAAGTTGTAACTTGTAAGTTGGCGAAATTCAGCACTTGTATTGCGAACTTGTGTTTCTCGGCTTGGTCTCGCTCTCTAACGTAAAAAAAATGCACCCAAGAATGTACCCCAGCTCAGCCTTCAAGTTTTGCTCTGGGAGCAAAGCGGACATAAACTAGATTATGTGGCATTGTAAAAACCACTGCACTACCCTTAACCGTTGTACTGCTTCATGTAGCCTGGAGCTATGGGAAGCTGCCATGCTCAGCTACATGCAGGCTACAGCCCGAACTTCAGGAGGCTGCCCTGAGGTGGGCTGAGGTGAGAGGAGGCCCACCGCGTGTAGGACAACCTCCCTCACCTCTTTCTCGAAGCTGTTTTCTCTTTAAGATGGGATAAACACAGTTGCTTCTCTCTCTCTAGTCAAGTGAGGACCAGCTCGCTTCAGACTGTTCTCTGTGATTACCTGTCCACATTGCGCAAGTCTTTGTTCAGCTGATTTTTGTTTTGAATTAATGTTGCGTATAGCTGATAACAGTCAAACGTTTCATTTGATATTTGCCCTTAGCATCTAACTTGCTTTTTTTATATATATGTATGTACTGCTGACCACCACGCAAGTGGGGCCGACGCCGTCTTCAAATTTCTATGTAGGCATCCAGTTCCCCGAAGCCCCAACTTCCCTGATTTTTAGCTCCTAGTCGTCACTGGCATCGTCGTAGGTTGTGTCCCTAACACACCCTTCGCGACATTATATTTTTAAAAAAGGCGCTCTTTTATTCTCGGAATGCGCAAGGAGACAAAGCAGACAAAATGCCCTAAGCTCGAAGAGGAGAGTCTTTCCTGGCATTAATCGCGATAACACTGATCTACCTGATCTGTTGGGCGCCCCGTTTCAGGCCAGGTGCCGGCCTGAGTACAGGAACCTGCCGAGCGGGGTCATACACACAGCCTGCAAGGGTCCGAAATATGGCTGCGCGCTCGACAGCGCGCTCACTGGGCTGAGCGACCAGCTGAAGCGGCAGGCTCTGCAGGCGCACAACGATTACCGCTCCCAGGTCGCAAAGGGTCAACTGCAGAACTACCCTCAGGCGAAGAACATGTACGAACTGGTGAGTGCTGACCCGCCAAACTTTAATGTAAAATCTTGAGCATAGTGCCTGAGAGAAAATATTGCATTTGTTGACAAAGTCGATCCAAGACTCAAGTGGAGTCCTTTAGCTTCTACGTCCCGAAAATGAACGACATGGTTGGCCGCATGGAAGGGTCCCATGGGGTTCTTTGATGGGCATCACATGTTTGTTCTTTTTGTTTATTCTTGTTGTTGTTGTCGTTGTTGTTGTTGTTGTTGTTGTTGTTGGTGCTGTCATTGTTGTTGTTTTGCCTACTTCCGCTGTTCAAAACGGGGTCGCTACTTGGAGTAATCGAATCGGCGACCTTGTCATGAGCATCGTAGAGCGCCGTTGCCGCTCATCGACAGCTGCGTATAGGTTTTGAACCTGAACTATGCGAGCAGACGCCATGAAACTTTCTTCTCCACTGCTGAGTTCCACAAAGATTATGAACCTCTCTTCGGTTTGATTATTCCGCTCTCTCATTGTTTGCCTTAGTGTTCTGTCGCAGCGGAAGACGATGCAACATGAAACTGCAGCCTAAGCATCAGGTGCACGGAATTCAGTAAACTACATACTCGCACTTTCCTTCACTGGCAATGTGTCCTCCACATGCACCCGATCTTGCCGTATAGTTTTTTTCTTCGCCAATACGTGCGCCAATTGCATGCTAAGACGTTATCAACGGAGAGGACTCCCTCCTTTCTGGACTGTTGCGCGGGAGTACAAATATATAGCTGACGTCACAGCCTCGGCAGTGAATTTTTGGGGGGTGACGCAAATTAACAACAGACCAAAGAGAATTATGGTGGCACGCTGGAAGCCTTCTTTTACAAGGTGCTTTCCAGGTCTGTAAAACATTACTTTATGTAGACGCGGACTTGGTGAGCACATGAAAATTGATTCAAACGCAAAGGCAGATTCGTTTAAAGCAGGAGTTTCAAACATGCGGCCAAACCCGCCCATGACTGTCTTCATCCCATTTTTTTTAATTTCTTCTATAAGTATATTCATGACCTACAAGACGTGACCGGTCTCAATGATTTTTTTTTTCGTGAGGCACCACTTCTTAAAACATAAGCCTCGAACAAAAACTCCATATTTCAGAATCTGCGTGCAGATTTCAGTCATCCTGGAGATAGTATCGATGCGTTTCACGAAACCTGACCTGAAATCCCCTCCAGATATGAACTATACATGAGATATGGGAAGAGGCCGTCTTTCAAATGGCAGCGTTAGCTGACATTCTGTTCAAACTACACCTCATCACCCACGCTCTAGCCTTCTTCAGTGTCCCGGCCCTTCTGGGAGAATAAATTTCGGGACCGCAGCCCGCTAGCTGAGGTGAGGTGAGGTGACTCCTAGTATAGAGTACTGGCGGAAAAAAGCAAACAGAAAAACGTTTAGCAGGTTGATAGAACAGTAGCAATTAAAGGATTATAAGTTGATCTTATTGAGTGTATGAGCGCCAGCGAGACCTAGTTCTTTCAGCTCCCCCATACGTTTCCCGGTAGCATTCAGAATACCGTCTAACCATCTTGCACGGGGGCAGCCTCGTTTCTTTCTTCTAGTTGTACTTTGGCTTGCATCACTTTTCGCTCCATTGAAGTGGTAGCTCGCATGACAGGACCAAAATGAGAGAGCGTTGGCTTCATGGCATTTTCTCCGACAGAATCTTGAGGATCGACCTACATGTGTTCGTTTGGTAGTCCGTGGGATTCTTAGAACTCTTCGCCAGTACCACAGCTCGAAAGAATCTAGCTTTCTGTTGTTGTTGTTTTTTTTACATTTCTGCAACATACACGACTTGTACCCACACAATATCATTATAACAAAATGGCAAGTTGGGCTATTTGGTGCTTGCTGATATTCAAAGAAAAAACAGCGCACAAAAAAACGTATAGACAAAAAAAAAAGAGAGGCGCTCGTGCGTCTTCCCTCTTTTTTGTCTACCTCTATTTTGTGCGCAGTCTTTTCTTCAAAGATGAACACGTTATCATTAAAGTGGCGAATTGGGCTTGTTGGTACATAATTCTGACACACTTCAGCAGAAAAAAAAAGACATACACGCACGGCCGGAACACAAACGATGGTGTTGCAAGTTCAGCACAATAAAAGCTGTTGCGACTTCAGCGTTCGTCGTCGTTGTTTGTGTCCGTCCCTCTCTCTCTCTCTGTGTGTGTGTGTGTGTGTGTGTGTGTGTGTGTGTGTGTGTGTGTGCGTGCGTGCGTGCGTGTGTGTGTGTGTGTGTGCGTGTGTGTGTGCGTGTGTGTGTGTGTGTGTGTGTGTGTGTGTGTGTGTGTGTGTGTGTGTGTGTGTGTGTGTGTGTGTGTGTGTGTGTGTGTGTGTGTGTGTGTGTGTGTGTGTGTGTGTGTGTGTGTGTGTGTGTGTGTGTGTGTGTGTGTGTGTGTGTCGCAATCACGCCTTGGCGCACGCTGACGTCGATCGTGCGCGTGGAGGGGGGTGCGCCTCTCTCTCCCTTTCTTGCTCTCCTTAAAAGGGAGGTATAAACATGGTGCGCAATGTTCCCTCACTGTTCGCTCTTCGAATTTTACTACTGTGCAGCGCTGCTTATCCCACTAAGATGTTTCAACTAACCCCAACACAAGCTCTTATGAGTGCATTTCGGGCTCCGACCCGGTTCTTATGCAGCGAATTGGCTAGCGCTGACTTCTGAGAGAGCACTCGCAGTGCCAATAGAAAGTTAAGCGCACGATGTTGTTCTCGAGGAAGCCGAAAACCACGGTAATGTATATGGTGTCTAGCAAATGTGGCCGCAAGCATGATGCGCAAGTTTCCGTAACACTGCCGCCTGGCTACACGCTGCACAGTAGTAAAATTCGAAAAGCGAACACGGAGGGAGCATGACGCACCAAGTTTATACCTCGCTGTCCTATCAAGGAGAGCAAGAAAGGGAGAGGGAGGCACCCCCCTCCCCCGCCCCCCTACGCGCACACGCTCGACACCAGCGTGCGCCAAGGCGTGATTGCGACAACAGCGCCTCGATAGCAGCGTGCTGCCGCTTCTCGGCCGGGCGTTGCGGCCTGGGAACTTTTGACCAGTTTACGTCGATGCGCTTGATTCCTAGATAAGGCGCAGTTGCAACATCCAGAGTACCCTATGCTTATCTACGCATTAGCGCGGGAAACAACTTTACCTTGCAGTACACCGAGGGACATAAAAGATAAGGTTCTCACCTGGCTATCGTCATCTGCAGTAACCGACACACGTAGCCGTGTTCAAGAGTGTCACGGTTACACAACAGATCGCATAACACTACACTATGTACAAGTGAAGAAGAGATGCCGCCGACACGCGCATGCGAACAGTTCTGCAGAGCGCCGTAGCTAGTCTGGCGAGGAGGTCGTTTCGCTTGGCAGCGGAATGTTTTGACGAATTTTCGCCTTATCTTGTAAGAAGATACCTTTATATGTAGAGGAACAAAACAAAATAACAAACGAGCATTACACTTGCTTCTTCCGCAGGAGTCGGACGACGAGATGGCCGACGTGGCGCAGGCTTTCGCCGAGCAGTGCGACTACAGCCATCACGATAACCGCGACGCCCGAATAACGAGTGAGCTCGACTTCCGTTACGTCATTGGAACGAGTTACGACGAGCAATGTACTCGTGGCCCGTTTCCATACCCAGAGCAGAAGCGTTACGAATGACGTCAATGGTAGAGCAGCCAATCGATGTCGACCCTGACTGTGGCAGCAGTGATGGTGGCAAAATCATGGTTTCCTAAGAATAGGAACTGTGGCGCTAGTGTCTATCGGAGCTGCAACGCGAGCGCTTCAGCTACTCAAATAATACAATTCACAGGTTCCGCTCCCGGCTTTTGCCGCCTGATCGCGATGACCGCGAAATTCAATGGCGTTCATGCTTTAAGGTGTGACATTGCACTGGAGGATTTTAAATGGGCAAATAATCCAAAGTACCCTGAAGAGTGGCGCGTTTCACAACGCGACTAGGGCCTTCGTTTCTTTTTCGTTTTTTTTTATCCATTCCGCCTTGTTTCTCGCTGCAACCACTTCGTACTTGAAAAGACTGCTAGCCTTACCTGCTACCCAAATGCATTAGAACGCCAAACGCAATCAGTCAGTCTCTCTGGCAGCCATTCAGCCGCTGCACAGATTCTAATATTTCATCTTCTTTCGACACGCAGCCAAGTTCAAATCTGTGGGACAGTGCTTCGGCTGGGCTGTCGACCCAGTGAAGCAGACTACCACCGAGAGCAAAACGTGGATCGACGACTGGTTTGCGGAATACAAAAACTACAACCCGAAGAGAGTCCCCGCCTTTGATACCAGTGACAGCACGGGCGTCGTAACACACTTTACGCAGGTAAAATTACCGCATACGCCCGTATAATGGCAGCACTTCTTTCGCGCGATCTTCTCAAGAGCTGCGAGCCTTACGTAAGACGCCGCGGTGTCTGTACTCATTAAGCGGCCGGGCATGGTTCGCCGTGATCAATCCTACGCCGGAACAGCGAACGCTTCTACTTTCATAATTCCTTCATTCGCTCTCGCATGCGGGCTGGCCGCCTTGGTAGAGGGGGGGGGGGGGGGGTTACGACCGAA
The DNA here is from genome assembly GCF_013339695.2 of Rhipicephalus sanguineus. Classification (NCBI taxonomy): domain Eukaryota; kingdom Metazoa; phylum Arthropoda; class Arachnida; order Ixodida; family Ixodidae; genus Rhipicephalus; species Rhipicephalus sanguineus. Next base: position 91,904,360 of record NC_051177.1, on the reverse strand, counting down.
TATCTCATGCGAGTCTGTTCTGTAATTAAACTAGCGTTGAAAATTGGGCGAGTTGCTATTGCATTTTCCAAACTGTCATACAGCGCAGCAAAACATAGGAACAAGCGGCCGCTCGGCTGCAGACCCGAAAGTCCCGGGTTTGACCTCGGCCGCAGCGGTCGCATTTCGATGAAGGCGAAATGCTAGAGGACCGTGTACTGTGCGATGTCAGTGCACGCTGAAGAACACCAGATGGTCGAAACTTCCGGAGTTCTCCCCCACGGCGTGCCTCATAATCATATCATAGTTTCTGCGTGTAAAACCCCATAAATTATTTCTCTAAGAACAAACGGCCAAAAGGGCAATAAAGTAGAGGAAATGACCTTCAACTGATTTTTATTCTGAAAAATTGCGTGAAAAATATACTCATCTAAAGAAACAAAGTTGAGAAGCTTATTTCCGAAAACCCAACCATGCCGTCGACGCACGCTCTTCAAAGAGGAGGCACATTAGAGGCGTGTCCAGATAAACATCTAACGTACGCTGTGAAGAGCAATGCGCACCTCGCTCGATCAATGTCAGTTTATTATCATTGTAGTGTACATTGAAATGGCAAACGGGAAAATGTACAGCCGCGGTCACGTCTGAGCGCGCGAGCAGCCGGTTTTTGCTCTGCGGGGCTACACCTTGAGACAGTTTCGGGCTCTTGACGTGGTCAGCCTGACCACGTCAGAGCCGCGCATGCTCCTCACACACCACGTCAGAGCCCGAAACTGCCTCAAGGTGTAGCCCCGCAGAGCAAAAACCTAAAGTTACTGTATATGCTACCTTTAGGTATCAGAGTTGCGCATAGGTCTGGCTATCAACCAGAGCTGTGCGGTGAAGTCGCACTGCGTTTTTGCAGGTGACTGCAAAACGCACTCCGTTTTTGCCCTCAGATGTGACGGTAGGCATTACCGTGTCGCCGATTAACATGGCTGGCGTGCCGAAGACCGGCGATAAACATTGACTATCGGTGGCTAGTGTTAATTCAGTTCGCTGCACCGGCGGCGTCGCGAAATAAGAAACTTAGCCCGAGCGTCAGCTTCTCCGCAATGCATGGTTGCTAGCGGCGTTTGGAAGACAGATGCGCAACTCTGCTACCTAAAGGTAGCATATGCAGTAACTCTACAAAAACCGGCTGCTCGCGCGCTCTACATGCACAGACGTGACCGCGGCTGTACAGACAAGGATTCTATAGTCGAAGACTGTAGCGGGGCCCTCTATTAATAATAGTTAACAAGAAGCAGAAAAAAAAAGAAAACATCGAGCAAGTGAGCCAAAGACAAGGAAGCGCTTAAAGTACAACAAATGTCTAATAAAATACAGGTGTTAAGACACAGTGGCAAATTACAAGACCTGTATACAACTAACAAGACTAATTATAGCACAAACGTCAAAATTAGAGACAAGAAACTTTATAAGTGGCGATATGGTGAAGGAAGTAAATTTTGTTTTGTAAGCAAAAAAGCTTAATGACATGTTTGAATTCGTGAAAAGATGACGAGGCTTTGTTAGTTAAAGGTAAATCATACCTCATTTCTATGGCCGTGAATGTCGAACTCATTTTGCCGTAGTAAGAATGTACAATAGGCAAAATAAAGTTACATCTATGTGCAAATCTGGTATTATTATTATTAGTAAGATATCTGGATTCAATAAGTTCGTATGAGAGCTGTTTATTAAGTAATTTGTGAAACGTAATAGTGAGATGATAGCTAAACAAGCCCGTTATATATAGGGTGTTGTTACCACGAAGTAATGGAGACGCAGTGGTGAAGAAATCGCTGTTGGTGATAACGCGCATTGCTTCGTTTTGTAAATGCTGAAGAGATAATAAATGGCAGTGATACGTATAACCCAGGAGACAATGCTATAAACGATGTGACTGTGAATGGAGGCAAAGTATATTGCTAATATTGCACCTTTGGAGAAATACGATTTTGATCTAATTAGTGCTCTTATACCGAAAGTACGTTTTTGTTTAATGAAAGCAAAGAGTTGAGAAAACTTTAGGTTAGAATCTATTTTAATGTCCAAGAGAGATACACAGCTGGAGTTTGAGATGATATGGCCATCTCTGATTGAATCAAGTCTGCCTGGTAGTAATTCTTTGACTAGTTCTGAAAATCATAAACGTAGTTTTATTAGGATTGATGGTTAGTTGATTTGAAAGCCACCATGCAACAATTCGTTCGAGCTCACTGTTTAGAGACTAAGGTGGATAGAGATTTCTCGTACTTGGAGATGGTAATGTCATCCGCATGCAGCACGCGCTGTGCAAAGTTAACATGCGATGGTAAATCGTTCATATCGAAAAAAGTAAGGGACCTAGTATGGAGCTGTGTGGTAGACCTTGATTAATGGTTTTGGTATTAGTATCAACACCTCCGGTAAGTGCTGCTTGCTCTCCGTTCAAGGAACATTTTATAAGGTTTAGCATGGTACCAGTAATACCAAATGACTCCAACTAAAGGAATAGGGGGTTATGATTAATGGTATCAAAAGCCATCGTAACGTCCGAAAGAACTGATCCAACAAAGTTACCGCTGTCAAGCGAGTGACGAATGTAGCCAGTTAGGGATAATAAAGATAAGCCAGTCGAACTCCCAGAGCGAAAACCAAACTGACAAGAATTTCACAAATTTCATTTATTTATATAAGCATTTAAACGCTTACAAAATAATATTTCGACAATTTTGCTAATTGATAAAAGCATAGAAATAGGACTACAATTAGACACTTCAGATTTAGACTTTCTTAAATACCGGAATAGGTGATAAATTTGAAGTGTCTAATTATCGCTGTATTTCTATTCTTTCCTCAATTAGTAAAATAGTCTACCTCAACTATAATGGTGCGCTGAGGAAGCTTTGCCGCGTTAACCAAGTAAAACAGATCTTTGACCACGCACCGCGTAATTAAAGCAACCCCTTCCACAGCGATATATAATTTATGTTCGCTTTTTTTTCTCTGTTTTCCTATATGATTTTTATACATCTTCTATGCGATTTCTATACGCTTCAGGTGGTATGGGCGGAAACTCGCTACATCGGCTGCGGTTTCAGCAACTTTCGGATGGGCGGCAAAAACGCCAGAATCTTCGTCTGCAACTACGCCCCGGCGTAAGTTCGAATTTATTAAAGAGAGAGCCTTAGATCCCTCATAAAACTCGAAAAGTGATAGTATACGTCGACATCGGTGCGAGCGACGCAAAAAAGTCACGTGACCGCGCATGATCTCATGATGACGCAATCATCGTGTCGCATCGCCAAATGTTTTTACCTTATCATGACATCATGATGACGTCATCTCAGCTTATCTTTGCTTCATCGAAGATGGGCCGATCCGATCCCGGAGGATCCGAGTGCGAATCAGTCGACTTGAGAAGCAAAAGGAGATATAGCTTTCGTCTTCGTGTCGCCTTAGGCGAGTGCAAAAGAGGCAGTGTGAAGTTTTCACGACAACCGTTTACATCGCTTACACTTTCAGACAGTCTGCATATAACAAGATACGAACTTATGTGGCGTGTAATGAGGAGGAAAAAGAGCTGCGATTTAAACGCAGTTTGACTGACCCCTACACACCAGCAGTATCAAGAAACGAAAGTCTCAGTAAAAAAAATTCATTCATTTAATGGGAAAAGTGTAGTTCTCTTGTGTCCGTATCAGGACGCTCTTCTCTTATGATAAATCCGTAACAACTCAGCTTTATTCCACACTAACAAATGCTGGAGAGCATTTTTCACAGCGCCGATAAGATAAACGAACTTCCAGGCCATTTTGTTGAGATTAATAACGCCTGTCGCAACGTTGCCGACATTGATAACGCATGTCGCACTTCTGGCCGCAAAAACGTCGAACACTAGCAAGTCTATGATTTCCATATATTTGCGAGTCAAGCCGACTGCGTGTGTGCAGGCACGTTGTGATTTATTATTTGATCAGACGGAACAGAGGTGCCCGCGTTGCACTAACCTATCTTATGGGTTAACATACCGTGCTTATTAAATAGGCTGGTTATATGGGACTAGAAGTGTCTGCAGGAATGTTGGCGGGTGACGTTTTTCGTTTTCTTAATTCGCTCACTGGCCAAGCAGAAGAAGACAATGTTGAGGTAGATCTCGAGGCGTCCTGGCAAAGGCCACGACAGTTGTAGCAGTCCTCGTAAGCGTAAAGCAAAGAGTGAAAGGACGGACGGACTTTCAGCTTCTGTAGACGTCGCGTGAACTTTGCACGTGGCAACACAGTGCAGTTCGGGCTTTCAATGCTCTGCCTAACTTTACCGGGATTTCTGTTCTCTGCAGTGGCAACAATGGCGGAGATCCCGTCTACTTGACTGGAGCTACCTGCACCAAGTGTCCGGCGGGATCCGGTTGCGTTCCAGCCTCGGGCCTTTGCGTGAGTGTATATTAAGGCGATAGCCTTAGATGTCTCATCAAACGTGAAAAGTGACCATCAGCGTCGGCGGCGTCAACACTAGAGGTGCAAAAAAGTCATAGGGGGACGTCATGTGATGACGCCACGCTATGACGTCACGTGATGGCGTCCCCAATATAATAATAATAATAATAATAATAATAATAATAATAATAATAATAATAATAATAATAATAATAATAATAATAATAATAATAATAATACTTGTTGTTGTTGTTGTTGTTAACGTTCTACGCCTCAAAACCGCGATATGATTACGAGGGACGCCGCAGTGGAGGGCTCCAGAAATTTTGACCATCTGGTGTTCTTTAACGTGCACCTAACTCTAAGCACATGAGCCTCAAGCATTTTGCCTCCATCGAAATGCGGCCTCCACGGCCGCGATTCGATCACGCGATCTTCGGGTCAGCAATCGAGCGCCATAACCACTAGAGACCACCGCGGCGGGTATGGCATCATCACACGACATCGTCGCTTGGTCAAAGGTGGGCCGATCACGGAGGCACTGTAAAACCACGTTGAGGTGTGGAAAGCTTCCCATTCCTCCGATCCCGGAGGCAGTTCAAAACAACGTTGGGTTCGGAAAGCTTTTGAACGGGATCCATACGCATGAATCGACCGAGAAGAAAAAGACGGCTTTCGCCTTACAGTCATCTCGGGCGAATACATAACGGACCTTGCGACTTTCTTACACAACCGCATCCAGCACGCGGTGTCCCTAGAAGCAAGAAAGTACAGAAATACAAGGGGCCAACAAAGCCTTTTGTTCGCAAGTGATGTGTGCCGTTCGCTGGTTACCCTCGCCCACTGTCAGAATTGGCTGAAATTCTTGCGTAACGTCTTTTCGTGGGTGTGTGGTCCAGTTGACCGATACGCGTCAGGACGATTCGATGCGTTGGAAGGAGCTTGCGGGGACATTTTGGGAAATCTCAGACTCTGCCTTGTTGGAGCTTTGAACTCATTAGAGGTCAATGGCGAATCGGTCAGCGATTCGATAATTGTATATTGCAGATAAGCTCTGAATCTAAGTATGTGTAGCTAGCTAGCTCCGATCGTAGCAGCTTTATAGTCGATAAGAACTGAAACGCCTGCGAATTCTAACCGTGCGTAGACTGTGATGTTTACTAAACGCGTTCTAGGTAGCAGAGGTCGTACGAAGGATTGGACGGGCATTTAAACGCAATACACGTAGACACGATAGGTGTCGAACCACGCGCTTGGCGTACCTTTCATGCCAGCAACCGCGTCCATCATATTCACATGCACGAGGTTGGTACAACAGTCGCAGAATCCCAAATAATCTAATGCAAGTAGTCCAGTTAATCTACTAATTCTTAAGCACTCTCGCGAGGCACATGCACATGTGCAACAACAGCATACTAGGTTCTGCTATGCGTACGAACATTGACTAAATGCCCTACAAGTTAAGCTTCCAATGTGTTGCGATATTTGGAACAGCCACCTTTTCGAAGCATTGTCAGATTGGTCAGTCGACGTTCTGAAGAGTTGGCAAAACCAGACATTGCCCATTAAGATCGTCTTCCGTCATCAAACGTAACGGTGTACTGCGACATAACGAAGCCCGAGCACATGAAGATTGGACTCTCATAAACCCCCCGCACCCCAGCCACGAGATTCATAGTCGTGTCTGGGAAATAAACAGCGTAAGTGGTTGAGGGGAGAGGTGGTTGGGACCGTTAAATGGGACACCAAAAACAGCGAAAGCACACTTAAACTGGTACAGTTTTATTGCAGATCTATTTTCGGTTTACTTAAACCTTTGCCGTTACGTACACTGAGTATATCGAAAAACTTCTGTCCTATAGTTCACGTGCACTGGTACGAATTTCTACATCTTATTCTGTCTCATACGTCCTTCTTGCCCTCCTGCTCCTCCTTCTTCTTTGCTCCAACCCTTGCTTACATATATGTGATGACTCGGTTAGGAGTTACTTTCCTTTTTTCTCATCGTTTCTTACCTCCTACATCATCCTACAAACGCAGAGACGCGGCATAGTTGGGCCACCGGTGCCGCCACCAGTAAAACCGCCAGTAAAGCCGCCAGTGCCACCACCAGTGGCACCTCCGGCTCCATCAAAGGGTGGCAGCGGTACAGGATCTGTCCCGGCTGCATCCAGAGGAAAAGCCCGTGTCGAACGTGCCGACGACGACGACGAAGACGACGATGACATCGACGGGACCATCACACAGTGGTCGGTGATATCCTTGTTACTGCCATTCCTCCTGGGCGCTTGCATCGGCGGCACCCTTGCCGCTCTGAGCACAGACAAGGAAGACGAGGAAAACGTTGCCGTCGCTGTCAATCCGGACATGGATGCCACAATGACGGCGACCTCCATGAGCACCTTCGGCTAGCGGGGCTACGCACGCGGAATTGTGACGGTCGTGGACAGCGTGTTTGTAGCGTGTTTAATTTATATGCTTTTTATGCTAGTATTGGTTTCTTAGCGTACACGTTTGGGTTATAGGTAGGGACTTTGATCATCGTGGACAGTGTCCTTGTAGCGTGTTTAATGGATTTTGTATGCAAGTATAGTATTCTGCGCGTACACGTATGGGAGCGGGAAGGGACTCAAAAGTTATGCAGTTCGCTTAAAACGTACTTGTGGGCTAGTTGGTTGGTCATATTCACGATAAACGGCCGCGCACACCGGGTTAAGACAGAAACACAAAACACGAAAAAAAGGACGACACGTTGAAGTTGAAGTTCAGCGCTTGTGTCGTCCTTTTTTTCGTATTTTGTGTTTCTGTCTTAACCCGGTGTGCGCTGCCGTTTATCGAGAATGCGGTTCGCACTACCCGGGTGTTCCAGACACTGGCAGCAGCCCGTTCTTGGACCACCCTGCACAGCGCATGAGCTTATCGCATGGGCGTCTCATAATAAGCGTTGCGAGCTCGTGTTTGCGCGCACGTGTGCGCGCCTGTGTTTATATACGACAAAATGTCAGGTTTACGTGGCAAAACACCACTGAAAGTGTGTACAAATAAATCTGCCATTGTTGATTGTAGTGATCAAAATTTGGAAGTTTGTGTAAGGTTCATGCCAGCATATTACAATTCTAGAACGATATGCAGCCTCTTATCAACTCTGCTATGGTGTGCGGCCCGGGGAAGGGCGAGACCAGCAAGCGCTCTTCTTGACACGATGAATTATAGATGAATGATGAATTACAGTTCAGCCCTTTGTAACGGTGAGGGTTGCAACGTGGGCTTGTTGGTTATTCATATGAAAGGCTTTTGGTGTAGCGCGAAAGAAAACACTGACCCGAGAAGGCACAAGGAACACCACACACCACTAAGCGATGTGTGGTGTTCCTTGTGCCTTCTCGTGTCCGTGTTTCCTTTCGCGCTACACCAAGAGCCTTTGTAATGGGTTGGCGGACTTTAGTTGCCCAATCGCAACGCAATATCTCGCCTGTTAACGTGACTGCTTGCCCGACGTGTCGATTGCATAGTGTCACTTCCCAAAGCGGTTTCAAGTGCTAGCGTGGCTCTGCGGTAGAATACTTGGCTGCGACACAAGACAACTGCGTTCAATTCCTCCTCGAACGAAGATTTTTATTAATGTCACCTGGATGTTTGTATATGTGAAGTGCATATGTGAAGCTGTGTCAGCCACCATTACGAGAACTACGGGTGTGTTCAGAGCACCCCGCGATAGGTCCTGGCACATGCGGAGCGAGAGAGAGAGAGAATAAACTCGTATTAGTGAATGCACAGAAAATCTTCGTAAGGTGGGGCCTTCAGTCCAGAGCTCCATTGCCTTGCGCGACCCTGCGAGCCCGCTGGACCAGCTGCTGCTGTTCCTGCCGGCGTAAGTTGAGCAGTGCAGACTCCCATGCGGAAGGGGTGGCATTAGGGATAGGAGGAACGCCCCGTGGGCTAGGGCATTTCCACGTAGCAGTGCTGGGCAGTATCGAAGATACATGTATCACAGATACAATCTTAGATACTCTGGGTATCTTGTATCTGTATCGCGATACGTCTCACAAAACGAGTATCTGTATCTGTATTTCCGATACATTGAATAATGTATCGTGTATCTAAAGATACAAGATACTGCTATAGAAACACCACCGTGCGAAACAAAAAACGTTGGTTGAACTCCGCTTCTCAAGGTGATACTGCCGCCACTATGCCACCTGAATAAAACTAACAACACTGACACTCTTTTATCTTTCTGCCAGAGTGTTCAGCACAGGCGATTAGGTCTACTCGTCGCTATTCGTGGAGCCAGTGGAGTGACATACCCATAGGGCCAATGGGGACGTTTTTCCGCTTCCGGCGACGGTGGCGGTTCCTGGGAGCGGCGGTAATTGACTGGATTTTGGATTTCTGCTGGAGGCGAGCCAATCCGAAAGGAAAAAATCCAATATGGCCGCGCCGTTTCGCGGTCGCTTCCTCGTTCGTGGTGCCGCCGGCTTCGCGGCCGCGACGTCGGTTCGAGCGTTTGCGCACTAATTGCTACTGCACTGTCTTCTCTCTTTATTGCCGATGTACGTACGTAATGTGTGTAGTTGTCTTTCTGCTTCGTTGTAGCCTCTGTGGTAGCATGGCGAATGGTGGCGAGCGGCGCCGTCGCGCCTGCATAGCAGCCGCTTTCGGCGCTAGCTCGAGAAGCAAAAAGCGCATATAACTTTCTTCACATGATATTTTATTGAAAGAAACGTAAATTGCTGCACGTTTAGGCAATATTTGGGCTATAATATCGGTAATAATAACAAAAGAAAACTAAAAAGATTCGAAATACTGCTGTGGTAAAACCTGAATACAGGAATGCGTACATCGAGCACGCGTACAATATAAATAGGATACGAAAACGCATAATACAGCATAATACAATCACATAAGCAGGGTAAGCATATAAAGAAGTGCTACATCAGCGTAAATAAGTGTACACGTACGAGTTATACGGATTATGACTAACAGCATGAAGCGAAAATTCCCGCGCATTGAATTATAACAAAACAAGTTGTTCGAATGGTTGGTTCATACGGTGCAACAGATAATGACGCAACGCAAGCCGAAGAAAACAAGGGGTACAGGAAAAACACCCTTTCCTGTACTTTTTTTTTATTTCCCTGCGTTGTCATTGCCTTTTGCAGATATACACACACACACACATACTTTTTCATATATGTACACAGAAAGCGCACCTAACAGTCATAGCCTTTGCTCATGTAGACGAATCCATGGAGCATAAGTAGATCAATGTCATAATATACTGCAGTGCTACAGCATATCATTTTGTAAAAGCAGTGAGACAAATCTACCAATTTGGCTCAGCTATCCCTGATCATGTTTTCCTCCAGGTAAATGTGTTGCAGGCAAGCTCATGTGATGTGAACAAGACACGCGATGCTTTAATTTTTCAAGTAATAAAGGGAGGAAAACGCAACGAAGAGTGGTCTAGACTCAGTTGCAGAGGTGACCTTTGAAATTTGCGGAAACATTGTGGTTGTGACTGGTGAACAACAGGAATGATCACAGGTCATTAGTTAAGTTCGAAGTGGTGCGAAATACTCAAGATAACATGAAATATACACGAATATAAGCATCTTATCAAAGAAATAAGTATAGTAAAGTGCAAAGTTGAACGCAGCTTCCCTACTATTTTTCTACCAGGTATCATGTTGGATCCATCACAATGTCAGAAGATTTTCTGAGCAGTACTTATATTGCAGATGGGGAACACTGCACAGGTTCACCAACTGGTGTCGCCAACTAGAACTGCATCGCTTGTCATTCGTTGGTTCAGGAAGTGGAATGTCAGAGTTTGCAGAGTTTAGTTAAACAAGAAACACAGTTGCTCTACACAAACAGTACGTTGTGAATAGTTTCAGTGAGTATGGATGCATGCTTCTATTTCAAACTAACATGCATGTCAACCGAGTCGCAGCTTCTGCACAAAACCCTCTGGAATCCTCACAGAGCTGAGCACTTCATCAATGTATCTTTTATGCCTGTGAATAGCTGACACCATCAGTTCTTTGCAGTGGCACGACAGTCATGACCAGAGGTTTGTAATTGAAAAATGACAGAGCCACTGGGTGCTGAAAATCTTTTGGACTTGGTGAGCACCTGAATTCATGCATGCTTCAACCTTCGTGGCCCGTCGCAGTGGTCTAGTGGTTACGGTGCTCAACTGCTGGCCCGAACGTAGTGGGATTGAATCCCGGCTGCATATCAATGGATGCAATATGCTTGAGGCCCATCTGCTTAGATTTAGGTGCACGTTAAAAAAACCCCTGGTGCTCAAAATATCTGAACTGCTCCACTACTGCATGCCTCGTATTCGTATCATGGTTTTCGGACATAAAACCCCCACATTTTTTATTAATAAACCTATTTTTGCAACGTTGTGAATTAATCACACTGTTACTGTTTATAAAGACTGCTTCAGTGTAAAACGAGTCATCAGTATTATATAAATTTTGGCATTTTTTGGGAGGCTGGATGTTTGATTGCCTTTCAAACAATGTCAAGCAAACACAAAGAAAGCAGAACGAGCAGGGTTTTCCAGTGCATTTTGGGAAGTGTTGGCATTTCCCAATACTAAAGCAATCCAGAACCTCTGGTTGTAATACTCATGCTGATAGGGGCACACAAGGCTTCAAAAAAAAAGTTAGTCGGTTAAACTTGTATAATACAAAAGTAACGCAGCAGGAGCAAAAGTAGTCAATACATTACATACAACCATAGCAGACTTATAAATACACATATATAAATATATACCTACATAAAATATACATATATACATAAAAATACGTACATATACACAAAAAAATAGTGCAACACATCTAAAAAATGGATAGGAAATGGATGCAGAAGGCTGCACTAGAAATCCAATTTACATAATCATGTTCTAGAAAGGCACAGGATAAATTTAGCCTGCTACTTTATGTTTTTGCTGGCAGCAGCACTGTGCCTTGACTTTGTTTCTTGTGTGTTTTTTTAGTATTTAATATTTTAAGAAATTTCACAGTGCAGCCAACTGAACAGAAAACAGCTTGCCGGATTGGCATCCTTTCCACCAGATTTTTGCACACATTGGAAAAATGTGCACAATAGTTGATTTCATGTCTGAAGGCCGAATCTAATTCCTTTATGTAATTCAGACATGATTCAGAGGTTACAGCAATGGAACCGAGGAATTTCTCGGGTACACCACTTGCTTTGAGTAGTGCAAAGAATTTGTGTCGTCCATGGAGAGAGCCACCATCCACTTCAAGGAGTGTTCTCGTATATGCACTCACTAGTCCTCAGTTCAAGAAAGCTGTTCACAAGAGTACCTGCGACATGGTACACAACATTTTCATACACCATGTCGGTGGCATCTTGTGAAGATGCCTGCAGATCAGATGAATCAGAGGCCTGCTGCATGCTGTGGCTTGTGGTTGGTGTGCTGCTAGGTGACAACAATCCAGATGCACTCTCCAAGTTGTTGAGGAAAGCAATTGTTGTCACCTCACAGTTTCCTTGAGAAAGCTTGAAGAGCTTGCCAATGCAAATATGTTTTAGAGCCGCCACGAATAGGTATACATTTGGTGTCTCATTGCAGCCATGTTTTTGACAAATGATTCCAAAAAAGTTTTCTAGGGGATCTTGCTGCAATCAACGTGTGAAAAGATGAGTGAAATCAAAGTCTTCTTTTAAATCAGTCCACAGCAACAACAAGGCTTTGATTGTAATCTGCCAACCTTCAACAGTGCGTGGCTGCTTGTCCCGAGGACTACCAAAGTGCCATTGGGCAATCCAACTGATGCATGACTCAAGGGAAGCACGGTGTTCCGACCCATCAATCATGGCATACCGCAACTTATCGTCCTGATTTTTTAGGGTCGAACTGTTCAGGCTGTCAAAAATCTTGTCCATTCTTTCTGTGAACTGACCTGTAAATTTAGCATCAACAGGAAGCTCTTGAATGGCAATGAGAATGAGGAGTGCCACAGAGACAGATTCACTGAATACTTGTGTGGCATACTTCACTCTTATGTCAGCAAAGGGCATCTTGTAGATATGTTGCTCTTTGAGCTTCCTAGCCAATCTCTTTTTCAGATGTTCATTTGGTGTGTTAGAGGCGTGATTTGCGAGTATTTTTGTAAAAGGTTTGAATGTACGCCCAGTCAACAACCTCGGAGCCAATCGTGAGCTTGTGTTTTCTCAAATTATTCCGCGTGCATTTTATCAGGTGTGGGATGTCAAACATGAAGTATAGTTTGCAGTTGTTGACAGTAAAGCATGGTTCATGAAGAGAATGGATCAGCATTCTTGACAGGCTGACATTGTTTGACGCTTGATCATAGATGACCACTTTTACCAAAAGACCTTTTTTTCCAAGCGGCATAATTACGCCTAATAGCAGCTTGTGCATTGCAAGAGGTGGTGTTGCATTGCGGGACACTGCAAAGGCTACTGGCTGCATCCAAATTCTCGATATGCCAGACACAGCCAATAGAACAGCTGAATTTGCCACACGAGAAGTCCTTGTGTTTCCATCATATGTGTAGCCAATCACTATATCTTTTGATTGATCGTACATCAAATGTCTTTTCAAGGCTATTTAATCGAATAAAAGACAGCATGCTTTGTCTTGCAGAGGCCAAGCTTTAATGATTGATTCTATTGCATATGGCACCTGGAATGATACCAGGTGTCATTGCGATGTCTGCCAGCCAGCACCTGAGTGTCCGCACATGTGGCAAGTGAAGCATTTCTCTGAGGAAGCGTGAATTGAGAGTGAATTGTTTCATCCATTTGGACCAATATTTTTTTTTTGGGGGGGGGGGGGGAATGTACCAAGCCTGATTCGTGCTTTAAGCAGTTCAAAAAAGGTCCTTTGACAAATCAGGTTCACGCTTGTTTAAAACCTCCTGCTGCGTTACCTGCCTCGCCTCGTCCCTTTTTTTCATCTGACCGACTGCCTTGCGGTACCTTTCACTTCGTGAGTGAAGTGTTAGCAGCTTCTTTTTGGTGCGAAGAGTGTGCACAGAGCTGCGTTTTCTTCGCCCACTTTTTTGGCGTTTCTTGCATCTGCTCCGCGCTGCTGCCCTTCTTGGAAAATTGGAGGCCGCTCAGACCAGGCTCAGCTGAAAAAAAAGAAGACATGGAAGAATGCGAAGGTATAGGCTTTCATCAGTCTTGTAGAGAAAGAAAAAAATCACGATTAAGCTATCATGGCGCAATCACAGGGCTACTAATATACGGACCACTATGTGCTGCCATGCCATTTTTCATTGGAAGCAATGTGTATTCTGCGACTGAGACAGGAATCATAATTGATTTATACATTCCAAGCATTTTATCTTCAAAGAATCATCCATGATTAATGAAATATCACACAGCATTGCAAAAATGAATATTTCATGAAATGCTGAACAGAGGCAATGACATTTACAAAGTGGAGGATTTTTCATTATTCATCTCATAAATAGCTATCTGGGCTGCATAAGCCACATTTACATGAATGCACACCTTGATTGTGCATCATATTCCGCTGGCCTATCTCGCAGAGCTACACTCATCACAACAAATCGGACAGCACAATTTTCAGTGTGAACCATGTAGGTCCAACTGCACCCACCTTATATTTGAAATATAAATAATTGCGTGAACTAAATCACTGGTTGCAGGCCCTGAACTATACGCATGGTTTTGTCAACATTATAGGTTGTGACAATATTACACAGGCTTAGGTGTCCATATCTACTAGGAAAACATCAAGACTACTGGTCCATACTTCCCTATGCAGATGCAGGATGTGTACTTTGCAATAGTTCTCTCTCTCACTTTTAAGTGCGAATGCACTTTATAAGCGACCCTGAATCCGCCGTCCCATAGCAACGGCGCGAGGAGCGGAGAGGAGCGTCTGTAGCAACGGCGCAGCGACGTCACGCCCCACGTGACTGCGCGCGCTCCGCCCTCCGCTCGGTGGCTGCGCGCGCCCCGCGTATTGCCTGTGGTGATGAAGGCCGGCGGCGAGACGCCGAACGAAAGCGTGCGAAGCGAGCCGAGCACCCCGAAGCCGATCTGGCGCGGGGACGCGCGATGCGTGAGCGAGCGCGGGCCCTCGAATTCGATCGGCCGGAAGCGCGCTTCAAGCGAGACTTCCTCGACCGCAGCTTCGGATATAGCTGCGCGGTGTGCGATCGACTGTGGTTCGACAACAACCTGAGCCCCATCTCGGGCGTGCGCAACGCCGCCAACAAGTTGAACGCGTTGCGGGTTCTTTGGAACGAGTTCGGAAGACAGATCATCATCATCAGTAGAAGTGCTTTGCACTTAAAAACGGCCAGACCTCCGCGGGTCGGCTGGCGCGTGCTCTCTCGCTGCCGTCTCCTTCGCTCGGCTCTGCAGTTTAGTCGCCCCCCCCCCCCCCTCATAGCATCACCCCGTGCTTCGCACTTCCTCATACTCCCCTTCGGGGAAATGTTTGCACTTACCATCACTTGGTGAAACCTGTGACGGTGGTGTGGGCCTTCTTGTAGGTGTGCTTGGCGAAGCGGCTAGAAAAATAAATAAATATGCTATAAAAGGCTGGCAAGCAGGTATTTTAATACCCTCACTTTGCATTGCCCGTGTGAATACTGAGCAACAGACTTATGGAGCAATTTTCACATGTGCCTGAGGAAAACTACTCAGTGTTTTCATCTCTATGGAATGAGCTCAACAAAGAAAGCACCGAATCTATGCACTGATGTAGAATAAGAAAAGATATCTACACCACGCAACAAAGCTTTCTTGCAGGGAGGTTGGTTTGTTGTGAACTCATACCGAGCTCCACAAACACTAGAGGAGTAAGGACGGAAACAGGACAGAGTACAAACTATTTATACTGTGAGATGCCAAAAGCCATTTTCGCTGCTCTATCTCCCTGTTTCTTCATTTTGCGTTTGTGCAGCATGCTATCAGTTCATCCATACCATGTAAACGGTGCACTCAGACATTCTTACTGGAAAGCATGCAAAATTCTACTCTATGAGCGCAAGCTAACAACATTTTTTTCCCCTAGAGTACATTTCCTGCATTTAAGGTTTACATACAGCAATTGTTCTCATAGCACTGGTAATTGAAAAACAGCTGTGGCATTTCTACCTACTGTTCTAATTTCAGAGAACAATCTGCTCGAGTGTGCAGGTGTAGAATACAAAATAGTACCGCTGTTTGTTTTTATTTTTTGCAAGCTATTTGTGCAGTATTACAGCGGCACCACCAACCAAATATTCTGTACCCTTTCATTCCAAGCAGGAAGGTGAAACAGATCCTTGTTCGGTACACCTACCTTCCACACTAGGGGGGCAGTCTCAGCAGGAGGGACGGCAACTCGATTGCAGTAAACTGGTTATCTGCAATTAAAGTACTCGAACTTAGTCACCCTACGGTGAAAAAGCAGCTGGTAGAGTAAATACACTTGCAAGATTTAAAGGCATGACACTAAGCTTAATAAATGTGCTTGTTCTTAATTTCCACGAAATTATAATTACAGATAATTACATATATCCCGACAATATTCTCTGAATTAAAACTTGATATATGAAACACAACTCGATCGAGTTCTTGTTTTTCCGCTGCTTTTGCGAGTCGAAACGATATTGTAAGCTTATAAGGAATTATGGTGTGTAAACGCTAAGCGCAAACAGCGCATTGAAAAAAAGATTACAGAAAAGTGAAAGGGCGGCGGTGGGGATGGGTCCAGATTAGAGAGGGAAAAAAAAAGTCACAGTTTCGCCGCAAGGGCGAAGCAATGAATGCGATAGCAAGAAATTAATGCTATACGAAGTGAGGCTCGCCAATGGATACTCTCAGTTTGAACAGCGCTCCTGTTGCAAAGGCGGCCGAAGCAGCGAAGGAAACTACCGTGCTTCAAGTGTCGAGCTGTGACAATTGATAGTTCGCGCTCATCTTCTGTCTGTTCCTCGAGTGGCTTTCGTACGCTCCGTAACATGAGCGCGGACATCACGGTGAAAGTTTGAAACACTACTCTTCCCCTCACCACGAGAAAACCGCGCCAGCAGGCAGCGGAAGGGCGAGGTTCTCCCTGCGCAAGTATAAGAAGCGAGCGAGCTCGCCGACGACTTTTAAATGCGCCCGTCGCGCTCGTAGCGCCACCTCTCTGGTAATGAAGAAACGCTTATTGTCGCCTGCCGTCTCTGAGTCCGCACAGCGGTAAATGGTGTGTATATAACGCTCGCTGTTAGCTACGTGGAGCATCTGCGTTTCGTGGCGTAGTGGATAGCGCCACTCGCTGCGGAGCAAGAGGTCCCTGGTTCGATTCCGCGGTTCGGAAGCATTTTTCTGAATTATTTTTCTTTGGGGCTTTTATAGATATATACATACTTGTACATATACGGTGCATGACGGCGGCGACGGCAAAATCCAGCCGAGACTGTCCATATAATTGCTATCGCAATAAAAGTGGCCCCGCGCGATAAGCGCGGCCTGTTTCATGAACATCCAAAACCGAGCTTGGCCATGCCTTCGCCCGATGGAAGCATCACGAGGGAGTAATGAAGAGATAAGCGAAACTGTTTCCGGGAGCTTCCCGAGAGCGAAAAGGGGCAGGTGGGTATCACGCTTGGTTCAAGGTCCCCCGCCAAGCAGCGCGGCAAGGTACGCCGAAGGGAAGGAATGAGGACAATTTACGGCGACAAAAATCCGAGCAGGCGGTCGGTGTGTAAACAGACACACAGATGAGGAACGCGGTGGTTTTCACTTGTGCAACACCGCAGTACACATTTGAATCTGAGGGCAGTGTCCCGAGTTCGCTACTGGGGCCTCCGCAATAACTTTGCGAGCGATACTTTCCTCGGCTGCGAGCACCACCCATAAACTACACGAACGTGATGTATACGCACTCATTAAAGCGCTTAAAAAAACAGCTGCAGCGAGCACAACAACTATCCCACTCCGTTAATGTTACTAGCACGCATAAGTTAAAGTAACACGTAACACAAAACTCTGAAGACACGGTTGCATGACACGGTAATCCGAATTGGTTAGCTTTCATGAGATAGTAGAGGTAACGTCAGGCACTGAGGCACGCACATATATACTAACGTGAGCAACCATAACTAGCGAACAGCTCCGCTTTTGAGAGGTGACGCTGCGTCGAGCCACAAACTGCAGCCCGCCCACTAATTTTAACTTATTATCGTAACCATTTCTCAAACAGATAGCTGCAGCAACGAATGGCAGCAAGAAAATTCGCTGTTCATTCAGCAGTTTCAAATAATAACGGTCAACGACAGTCAAATCAAAACTTTGTGAACATCTTGGGAAATATATAATAGTGAACGTATAAATACCTGTGGTCAGCAGGGATTCTGAGGAAGTGTTCGCCTTCATTCCCCGAGGAATCGCACCACTTCACGCCGCAATAAAGGTGCGACATCGCTGCTCCTCGCTGCGGTGGTAAAGTTTGCGTTTCTATGCGTTCTCGTGCTTGCGCGTCGTCTGCTTGTGCGCTGCGCAGGTGTGATGGCGGCGGTACCTAGCGGAGCCACGCACAGTCATGTTTACAAAACTTCTTTAAAATTTTGCCTTGTAATACTCGTGGCTGGTTATAGTTTAATGCAGAAGCACGTTTTTATTTACTACTGTGCGCTACCGTGGCCGCGTTATTTCATTTTAATTAGGCTTACTGAGGCCTTCACTTCCCGCCCGTACCGGGTTCGCTGCAATCGTTTCGACGGTAGCGAGGCCCCATGGCCCGGACGCCAAACTGCCATCATGCCTCGGGCCTGATGGAGCAGACTCACGTGATGGCACTCGAGCCACCTCGACAAGAACAGGCGCGCGAACGTGAACGCGCAGCCGACGTTTTTTTTTTCTCGATGTTTTCTTTCTTTTAATTGTGTCGGTGCCATGGCACTTGTTGGTAGCCACTGTACTGTGATGAGCACTCCAATGCGTGTGGCGTCTTTCGCTCAAATTCTGATGCGGCTGTCGTTATCGAAATTTGTCTTGCGTGGTGCTTTATTGCAAAGTATCAATAATGCAAGATTGGGGTTGATTTACGTCTCCCGGCTATCACACATCAGCGATTTGAAAGATCTCATGGATGTAAGCTTGATGATGAGATTTATATGCAAATCAGACTCTCACAACCGTGACACCACCGGTGCCGATGCTAGATGCAGTAGAACAGGCATTTACGTAACAGAAGATATTTTGGCGTACTGTATCATTGTTCTTCCTGTTAAATTATTCAAGGAGTTATTTTAATGATAATTTGATTTATAGCACAATTGCTCTCTTTGCTGTACTCAGTTAGCATTACATGCATGACGTAGGCCCCGGTATAGTTCTTGCCCGTCTGTTTATTGTTATACGTCTTTTGTAACCAGTCGCTAAAATAGGTTCTTTGCTTTAGTTGTATTTTTTTAACTGTCTGCTTGAAAAGACGTAAAATAATCTGAGCGTGCGTAGAGTATGCGGTAACAAAAATTCTGCTTACGATTTAGTAAAATACCGAAATTGAGTTCGCATTATAATAATGCACAATATAAGAAATCTTTAAAAAATATTAGGAAGGGGATTTGAGAAATATAGTGCAAAGTACTCCGTTTTTCTCATGAGCGTCCCCACCAGCCCCTTTATACTATTTTTCATCGGTGCTGTTTCTTTTTTAATTTCTGTCCTTAGCATCTAAGTTGAGGCAATCAGTTTTCTATTGTCTGCCCGTAACATCTAAGTGAACAGTACATCATGCTCTATTGTCACAGCTTCTAGAGGTGCCGCCTGTATCGTATTTATACAGGGTGTTTCGCGTAACTGGAACCGAATATTTACAAAGAAGTGGTTAACATAATAGAACTTTTTGTTGGGCTAGTTGGTACATGCTTACTTAAAAACCAAAAAGACGCGTACCATCAAGGAAAAAAGTAAGGACAGGACAGAAAGGGCGTCACTCGCAACTAACTTTATTCCCAGAACATCAGCGTCATATATAACCACAGCGACCCTGCGCGCGCACATCTCCTCACAAGCTCGTCAAAAACCCGCGATAATAAGATCAACTAATCGAAAAATGAATCGATGAAACTAAATTCACTCCCACGCAGAGCAACAGATGTGTCACTAACACAGCATTCTTTCTTCTTTCTAATATAGTATGCTTCCATAATTTCACGCGCTAAGACATCGTTACTCTTTCCAAGAACGGAAACACTGGCAAACCCAGGCTCACACTTGCAGGAACCACAATGCAAAGGCAAATGTGCTGAAAGTTTATTTTTCGCCGAAAGTTCGTGCTCCCTCATCCTGTCGTTTATGCACCGGCCTGTTTGGCCGATATATACCCTACCGCAACTAAGCGGGATCTCGTACACCACGCCAACCGAGCAGGCGACAAAGGGCCTTGCGTGCCTCTTCCCACACGGGGAGGGCCTCGGTGCAGAAGAAATTCGTGGGCACAGGCTAGCCAACTTGCGGGGCGCCGAGAACACCAAGGGTACCCTGTACCTGTTGGCCACATTCTTAAGGTTGTGAGCAACCTTGTGCACATATGGCATAACCATGGGCCTTTTTTCCATCGGCTGCCTATTTCTTCTCGATCCCTTCAGTTTCTGAAGGAGGGTTTCCGAGACTGCAACAACGACAGAACCAGGGTAGCCGGCTGAATACAGCCTCGTGACCTGATTATTGAAACTTTCCTGCATTCGATGAGGACAAGATTTCACCAGCGCTCCTTCCAGGCACATGGAAGCAACGGCCCTCTTGACAAGTTTCGAATGCGAGGCATCATAAGGAAGAAGTGCCTTGCGTGAACGTGGGCAATATGTTCAACATATGTGCGTCTCCGAGAAAGTGAGAGTCAGGTCTAAAAATTGCAGCACACCACCAACAGGAAGCTCATGCGTGAATAAAAGACCCTTGGCGTGTTGTCTCAAAACAGCTAAAACCTCATCCACTGAGTTAGTGGTTGTCAAAGAAGGGTTAGCTTTCAGCACATTTGCCTGTGCATTGTGGTTCCTGCAAGTGTGAGCCTGGGTTTGCCAGTGTTTCCGTTCTTGGAAAGAGTAACGATGTCTTAGCGCGTGAAATGTCTTAGCGCGTGAAAGAAGAAAGAATGCTGTGTTAGTGACACATCTGTTGCTCTGCGTGGGGGTGAATTTAGTTTCATCGATTCTTTTTTGGATTAGTTAATCTTGTTATCGCGGGTTTTTGACGAGCGTGTGAGGCGATGTGCGCGCGCAGGGTCGCTGTGGTTATATATGACGCTGATGTTCTGGGAATAAAGTTAGTTGCGAGTGACGCCCTTTCTGTCCTGTCCTTACTTTTTTCCTTGATGGTACGCGTCTTTTTGGTTTTTAAGTAAGTGGTTAACCTCTACCGAATAAAACCAACTACATGGTTTAGCGTCATGTGGCTCTCGTTAGCGTATTTTTATATTGCGCTTAATTTCTTAATTAACTGCGATGAAATATGCAACACATCAGATATTCAATTTAGGGCCAAGTGCACTTTGTTAGGTTCTAGAAGGCATTCAAACACGACCAAACCGGCGCGTGGACCGTGGTGAAATGAGCGGCTGCTGCTTTATGTATCGGCTCCATAGTGCGTCAAGGTGGTAGGCCACCTGCAAAAGTCAAATATTTTTTCTCGAGGTCGATTTTTAGTTTTTAGGTTTTTGTGCACGCCCAAACATTCAAAAATATATTGCAACAAAAATTATCCTCCTATCATGGTTAGTTTGCGAGTTGCAGTAAGTTTTCCATACCCCATGCTCGTATAGCGAAACCGAAATCGTATTGCGTTGGTTTCAAAAGTAAGTGTTCTTTCGTCTATATTAATGATATTCAAAATACTTCATCAATTTTAGTTTCACTGTTACATACGAGGATGTCATTAAATATAACTTTATGTTTCTGATTTTCTATAAATCTCTAAACGGCCACAAGGGGGACACACACCTTTTGCAAGCTCTGAAATCTTTGTTTGCGTTTTTCTCAAAATAAGAATTTACTCCAAATCATGTGGCGCTAACTTTCATAACTTTTTTCTCAGTGTGTACTTTGAACTGAAATTTTGTATACTAAAGTACAACATATATATCTGTGAAGTGAACTGGAATAAAAGAAATTGATAGAAAATTTTTGAATTCACAGCTGATTTTGCAGACAGGTTCAGTATAAATTGGCTCTTTTCCAGATCTTTTTGGTTTTTTTAACATTACTTCCATGACACTTACTGCATATATTTATTCTAGTTCATTGCATAGCTCCAACCTTTAGTTACACAATTGTCAAAGCTTTACTGAATTAAGCCACCCATAAGTCACTTATCACGGCTGGCGTGACTACCACTTTTAATGCAATTTTCGACAAAGATTACCTCCCAAAAAATAAATAATCAATATTTTGCGCTATAAATGGCTGGTTAAATTAAATAAGACACATTACATAACCAGTTGTTTACAGTTGCGTAACGATGCCAACAGCAACATGGGTGTTACCAACAGCAGACGCGGTAAGCTGATATGTAGTGTTTATATTCTTCAATACTGGATAGCGCTGATCCGAACAGGACAAAGAAGGAACACGAATGCGCAGGACCGGTGTTACTCGCAACTAAGCTTCATTCAGGAAAGTTTCCCTAGATATGTACACAGCCGAGTGGCACGCGCAGGCGCACTGCACGTCCGTTACAGTCACAGTTACACTTTTTATGCTTATACTTGCCCGTTATGACGGAGAACGCACGCACGTTTCACAACCCGTCTGTATGTGTAGAAGGAGTTCTTGACACTTCTTGAACAAGGTCATCATCACCGTGATCAGTGAGCACCAGCAGCTGGACCGGACTTGTTAATCGAATCCGTTCGTGATCACCGGCTATGATGAGTATAAGTGTAGTGCAGGGCGAGGTATAGTGCAGCCGGTGGAAATCCTGTATGCCTCTTAAGATGAAACGATCTATGATGCCTCCTGTCGTGGACGTGGCAGCAAGGTGTTTTGATGCCCTCTCCATATCCAAGCTGTCTTTCACGCAGTTAAGGACCAAGCATTGTTGGGTCTTGATAAATCAGTGTTGAAGTCACCGGTAATGATGAGAGGCCTGGTTCTCTTAGCATATTTATTGTAGGAAACATTGACCCAGCTTTCCGCGTAATCCACGTGGTCGACGTTGCGGACCACGTGGAGTGGATGGTAGTTGATCATCTTCTAGGGGTGTTCTGTCTTCAAATTCCTCATTTTCCCTGCGTCCGCCGCGGTGGTGTAGCGGTTAAGGTGCTCGGCTGCTGACCCGAAGGTCGTGGGTTCGATCCCGGTCGCGGTGATCGCATTTCGATGGAGGCAAATTGCTAAATGCCTGTGTACTGTGCGATCTCTGTGCATGTTAAACAATACCCGATGGTCAAAATTTCCGGAGACCTTCGCTACGGCGTCCCTCATAATCATATCGTGGTTTTGGGACATAAAACCCCCACAATTAATATTATTATCACTTTCCTTGCATGTCAATGTGTGTGCTCGCGGTTACTGTGTTGGTTGCGACTATGTATCGCCTGTGGCACATACCCTAAAAAATTAACTCTGGTTTACGGGTATGTGCCGCACGTGACTGAGAGAAAGGGTATGATGACGTAGGGGACAGGTACATTGCGTTATTCATGTCATGACCAGTGAATCGTGTTCGTCATACACTGATCCCCTGCTATGCAAATTTTGGTACATTACAAGTTATGGAGACGACCAGGAGAGCGCCCAGACGTAGGCGGCTAGATAGATAGATAGATACGTAGATAGAAACGGCCAAAGTGCCTGAGGTTCGCTAAGAAATGCTTCGAATTTAAAAAGGAAGGCCGGGATCAATACAGTAAAGGTGCGCACGCCAAGGAGGATAAAAAAAAGAATTTTTAATACTCCTTGGCAAACGCGCGCCTAGAACAGCTACGAAACTACATCCCTACCAGATTAACATGAGACACCAAGGCTGCCAGATTACGTACACTCACAAAATACAAAACGGCGACAGCATTAGTATGTTTGTTTGTTTGTCCTTCAGCACTATGGCACGTAGCCACTCCGGGGGATTGGCCAAGAAATCGTAGCTTAAAATTTAGAAGTTAATTTGCACAATGTTAAATCATAAAAAAACATTAATAAAAAGGAAATAGTAGGTAATATATCAAATAAATAATGCAGTTATATTAATATGCGACTTCGCTCATAGACCAGTACCGATTTGCTCATGGTCGTCGTCGTTGCCCGTGCCATATCCACGTGACGCGCGTGTAACCGCGCCCCGCGTGCCTTCACTCAACGCGCCCCATCGCCACAGAACACAAAGAAGAAGTGTTAGTCCGCTTCTCGTACGCGCCGCGATTAGCGCGAAAGCTACCCAAATACCGATCGCTATGCATCGACTCGGAGCGAGCGCAGGTTTCTTCGTGGCTCTCCTCACGGCGACATTCTTCCGCCTGGACACGGTGAGCGCACTGCAGTCCAGGTGCCGACCCGCGTATCGGAACCTCCCAGGAGGTGTCATACACACGGCCTGCAAGGGTCCGAATCCGAAATGCAAGCTTGACAAGAGGCTCACTGGGTTGAGTCAGCAGCTAAAGGATCGAGCTCTGCAGATTCAGAACAACTACCGTGCCGAGTTTTCAGGTGGCGCACGGTACGGTTACAAGCAGGCAAAAGACATGTCCGAACTGGTGAGTGTTGGTACACTTGTGCAGGGTTGGTCTCTCCAGCCCTCCCTGTGCTCGCGCCTATCCACAACCACAGAGGCGCATACCACGCAGCCACAACGTTAACGTCAGTCTCGCTTTTATTCAGCCGTCAACTGCGTGTGTCCGTCCCATACTCATAGGTGTGCACAGCTTTCTCCTTTAATGGAGGCCAAGTTTCGAACCAAGAGCATCCCCCCCGCGCGCCTATATAGTTCGAATATGGGACATGTGTGCGCGTGGAGGGAGGGGGGGAAACGGGGATTCGGCGCCCCTCCCCCTGCGCCGCCCTCCCCCCACGTGCACGCATATGCCCATATATACTCCAACTATATAGGCCCTCTGGCACACAACGTGAACGGCGCTCCCCACAGGAGACGCCAGCAGTTTGCTAGCATATACAAATGTGCTGCGAAGAGGGATAGGAGGATGTGATGACGCCGCTGGAAGATGAAGTTGCTTTGACGTATAGCCATGGCATTTTTGTTTCGAAAAGAGACTAAATATTGCGCGTTGTTCCGCAGGAGTGGGACGACGAGTTGGCCGAGGTCGCACAGGCCTTCGCCGAACAGTGCGTCTACAGCAAACACGATAAACCCGAAGCCCGAATAACGAGTGAGTGACTCTTGACGCCAATCGAAAGGCAATACAAGCAGAACACAGTAAGGCATGCGCTCTTGGGGGGCTCCTCGGCACATCTGAGCGTGTTTAGTTAACTTAGTGCCGGCCGCTTAGTATTGAGGAGATGCAACTTAAGTTTCAATATATTACCACCAATGAGTACCTGAAACCCTTCCTCCTGAGCATACGGAGAAAGTGTGGGTTATAATGTATAGGCAACGCTGAATCAACCATAATGCGTTAGTCTCGCTCGACCATCACCTAAGTCCCAGAAATTTATGCCCGAGAGAGAGCTTTCATCTTTTCTCAGCAGTGCCGCAAACAATGCCGTGAAACAATGCCGCAAACAATGCAGTTTGCCACTAAAACAATAGCAGTGCTTTTTTCACCAAAACAATCTCGACGTGAAATGACACATGAAATCATTCTTGGCCAGTCAGCTATTAGGGTTGTCGAGTGCATAAAAACATTGGGTGGCCCCGCCACGGTGGTCTAGTGGTTATGGCGCTCGACTGCTGACCCGAAGGTCGCGGGATCGAATCCCGGCCGCGGCGGCTGCATTTTCGATGGAGGCGAAAATGCTTGAGGCCCGTGTACTTAGATTTAGGTGCACGTTAAAGAACCCCAGGTGGTCGAAATTTCCGGAGCCCTCCACTACGGCGTCTCTCATAATCATATCGTGGTTTTGGGACGTTAAACCCTAGATATTATTATTAAAAACATTGGGTGTATGCTTCCATAAGCACATGCTCCGGGACGCACATGTCAATCACGTAACCAAGCAACTTTCGAAAATGCGTTGGTGTCATGGGAAAACTACGTACACTACTACCGTCAAATATAAAAATTAAAATTTATAACGCATTATTTATGTCCAATTTAAACTACTGCCTTCTAGTCTGGGCCACAACCACATCATCTAATTTAAATCACCTGCATACACTTCAGAAAAAGGCTGTTCGACAAATAGTTTGGTGTACCATACGACGCGCATACAAACGAACTGTTCATTCAGTTCAAATTTATCTCCATGCGGAACCTTTCCTCGTACACCCTTTGTACAAGATACAAACAGTGTTTAAGAAATACTGAACAAATATTACTTGCCCTAGCGGAATCGAAAACCAGAACACCCCTGTATGCTACGCGTAACAATGAATTTTGGCAAGTACCCTTTTCAAGAAACAGATACAGTGAGCGAAGCGTTCGATATACGCTTCCTGTATTGTTAAATATGTTCTTTCAACGAGGGATTGATATTACTAATATCACAAAAAAGGATCTACGCAATTGGTTTGTAATAAATAATGACATAAAATGCTTTATTACCCACTGATGTAACACAAAGAGATAACTAAGTGATATGAGGCACAATTTCACGAATTATTTTGTCATGTTTGAAAGCTATATTTGTATTTTTTTTCTTGATGTATGTAGTGATAATAGCAGTATTGTTTAACTTCTACATGCAAATTCTCTGTACTTCCTGTGATATTGAATACGCTATATGTACATCTGTGTATTATATGTCTCTTTTCTGTATGCCTTGTACAGCGGGCCGAAATCTTCAAGTGGGAATTGCCACTTTTTGTTCGGGCCTTCCTCCATTCTTACAGAAATAAATTGAAATTGAAACTCAACAACGTTACTCTAGTATAGGGTGACGCTTGTAGTGTTTATGGTCGTAGTACAGATGAAGGTGTAGGGCGTAAGCTCACCACACTTAAACAGCACTCGCACTCATTGAAGTCAGCATATAGCCTCCCCTTAGGGAAAACGTTTAAACAATGATCGGTATGTATGTATGTATAGGCCATGGAGGAAAAGCAGCACATTCCGGTGGTAGTTTACTCACTTCCGTTTGTACTTCACCTGTTTCGCTGCTCTACATTTCCGGTTAGAGCCTAGCTACAGAAGGCAGTGCCATGGCTGCTACATAAATGTGTGTTTATGTAGCGGCCGTGGCAGCGTCGTATGTAGTACGTGTTGGTATCCATCATTGGATAACGTTTTAACGTGACAGCGTTAAAGAGCTCGTTTCACAGAAAATCCGGTCTCGGCGTCAGCTGTGAGCGAAAAATCGGCGTTGTCTGTCACCGACAAATTAAGAAAGATGCAAATAAAATAAATAATGAAAATCTTAGGTTCGAGTGAGAATCGAACCTGTGCCTTATGCGTGGCAAGCCGATGTTCCACCACAGAGCCACACCATTGCTGGAATCCGCTACCTAAAAAAGAAAAAAAAAACACTATATGAATGTCACGTAGTAGGAGGAGTCTCCTTAACGCATGTAATATTGCGTGGCAGAAGCGCAGAATCGCGCCAGGCGTCAAAACATGTGAATTGCCAGTGGCGTACCAACTCGTTCGCGAGTGTGGGGGCTGGCATATATATATATATATATATATATATATATATATATATATATATATATATATATATATATATATATATATATATATATATAAAATGGATAACCAGAACTTCTTCTGGCTACCGCAATAAAAATTGTGAAAGACTTCGTACTACAATATAGGAAACAATATTTATTTTACCCTGACAGTTTCGGCTGGAGGACCAGCCTTCTTTAAAGGATGTAAGTGAAATGAAACGGCCATTGCCGAACCCGCTGCACAAGGGCCGCCCACCCAGTTTGTGGGCCAGACAGTACTTTCAAAAACAAAAGAGACAAAAAATGAAAGAGAGAAGAAATGAAAGTATTGTCTGGCCCACAAACTGGGTGGGCGGCCCTTGTGCAGCGGGTTCGGCAATGGCCGTTTCATTTCACTTACATCCTTTGAAGAAGGGTGGTCCTAGAGCCGAAACTGTCAGGGTAAAATAAACATTTGTTTCCTATATTGTAGTACGAAGTCTTTCACAATATATATATATATATATATATATATATATATATATATATATATATTATATATATATATATATATATATATATATAAACTGAGCTCCGTACGTCGTGTCTCAAATACCTTCCTACAGTACCAGGGCCTGCGTGATATTTCCCACAACCCTTATATATATATATATATATATATATATATATATATATATATATATATAAAGAAGATACGCCAGCCCCTTTTCAACAGTCTGTTTTAAATCAAGGAAGAATCTGCACAAACAGATTGTGCACGCTGGGCCGCCCTATACCGCGACAACACAGCAGTGTTTAATAACATTTTGTAAATATTACCGTGAAGTTTAAGAAGTACACCCAAATTTAAGCTGATTATCTGAGCATTGCGTCAGCAAACTTGCCAGTCTTTGTTTGGCGTTGTAGATACGATGAGTGTAAAGAACCTGCTATCACTCTAGTACCTTAAATTCTCACTTACTAAACAAAACATGTGGCTGACAAAGCAAGGTACTTCGCAGAAGTCTTCAGGATAAGCCGAGTGCCAATTTCGTTACTGTTAGAGCCCTCTAATATAAAGTGTTTCTTAAGAAGAAGACCAAGTTCAGTCGAATAATACTTAATCAAACCACATTGAGCTGCTTGTGTAGAGTTATAAGATTATAAATGACTACGAATTTATATACTAGGTGTCGTTCCTTGCCCTCCTACTTTTCCCAGCTTGGGTGGGTAGTGGACGCAAAAGTGGTGAAGTGGCCCTTTACTCCTCCCCTCCGAATCGTCCAAGTAAATAGCCTACGCAAACTGAGGAAGCTCAAATTTTCCTTGAAAAAATATGGGCGATTATGACGTTGAACTACTCCACATTGTTTCCTTCCCTATAGGTCGTTAGCTGTTAGTGATTGGTCGAAATTTTCTGGGACATGCTCACAGCACCTGCTCGCAAAACGACGCAACAAATGACGCATAAGTGATCCACCGTGTAATTACCACGCATGCATGACTGCCTTAAAAAATAATAATGAACTATTTTCAATACGGCGTATTGTTTGTCATTGATTTTTCGCTATTCGTCAAAAATTTCAATATGCCATAAAATCACCTCCTTGTTACGCGACGTCACAAGTCTGCGAAAACTCGCGGCGTTAAGATGAAGTGTGCACAATAAGCAGCACATTACTGTGCCGAACAATATCTCTTTGTTTTTTTTTTTTGGAATAGCCAGACAGTGTCTCTTTCTGAACGTAATTTAAGAAGGCTGCCCGCCAATCACATTGGCAGTGGCTGCTGATAGCAGCGGGCGAGATGGATTCATATTAATAGATACTTTCAGTTGTAGATACTTTCAGCTGTTTTTGCGCGTGTACAACTCTCTGTAAACTCATCGTTGCTGACAAAGAGGTAGAGAGAGAAATAAACATTTTTAGGAACAGACACAATCTTTTGCAGGTAGGCAACTTTCTTGGTCCAGAAAATCGTGGACGCTGCTCATCTCCCTGGTGAGGTAGATCAAGCAACGGCGAAAACTTGAAAGCTCGTCTTCTCAATGTACTCAAGTGCACTGCCTTGTTACAAGCCGCCGCGATTGCTGCAGGCTACCATATGATAAACCAAGTGAAGCAGGCTAATGGGAGACTAAAGTGGGAATCTATTTTAGCTGTCCTGGCTAAGCACAACTAAAATACTGGACACTTCTGCCCACTCATCACCTCAAAGCAGCTTGAATATGGAGCACTGGCGATACTATTCGTTTTCAAAGAAACTGAATTCCTGAAAAGGGAGAGCGTTTGATCGGGCTATAAAACGTTTACGGGTTCCTGCCCATATCTGCGTCGCCGATTACTTAAATTTCAGTCCAGGTAGAGCAAAATAAAATGACAGATTGCTGCAGTGTTATAGAGCCCCCGCTAAGCGATAGCCTCCTCTGCAATGCTCGAGCGCAAGACGCACAAGCGTGGAATAGGCAGCCCGCATGGCAGGTAGCCTACAGTGCGTGGTCATAACACAAGGAGGACAGTCGTCACAGCAGAATTGTAGGACAAATTTTATTACAAACTTACGTTATTGTTGCGTTCAAGTAAAACTTTGCCTGAATTGTTACTTTCCTAGTCTGCAGCCGACAATAGCCACTGTCGAAAGCGGGGGGGGGGGGGGTCTTGCGCCCCTCTTGCCCCCCCCCCCCCCGGTAGATACGCCTATGTGAATTGCTCAACAAGTGGGTGTTTTAAAGGCCCACTCACTACAAAGCGATCTGATATACTTAATCACCATCAGCAGCCGCAGCAAAAGCATCAACAGAGTGAGCAGCTGGGTAGGATCGCGTGTAGGTACGTGTAGTATGGGCCCCTTCGCTGATTCAAAACGATGAATTATGGCGCAGTGGGCACCTCGCAAGTGCACTTGCAGTAGGCATTTTAGGGCATTTTGAAACGGCCAATGTTACTCGCACAGACGTTCGTTTCCTTGTGGCACGGTTGAGGCATGCACCGAGAACCTAAGCTAGGCTAGCAATTAGGAAGGCGATGGGCACTGGGACCGATTGCACTATCGCGTTCTACTCTTGAAGGCGAAGCTCAAGCGTCCTTTTTAACGCCAGCGGACTAGGACAGAAAATGAGATGCAGCGCACTGTGCTGCCTGAACCTCACTTTTTGTCCTCGCGCGCAGGCGCTAGACATGCCAAGCAAGGCCTCCACTCGGGACAGCGCGCACAAGACAACGCGCACTCCACTCAGTTCTATAGCGAAGTGCTGGTTCCTTTTTGCAGGCCTCGAGACAAGTTTCATTCGGTCAGAAATCACCATCACATCTAGTTACAAAAGCAAAATTAGTGAATTGGCCCAAGCAGACACTGTCTTCAAAATTTTCGTGCTTTCTAGTGTAATAGAAGCACCTTAAAGAACCTCGGATGCTGAAATTCAAACACGAAGCTTTCTTCAGTTGCATGTCTGAATGCGCCAGTCTATTAGTCCTTTTGTTTTGACATAAGTCAAGAGCAGTCATTCGAGTCTCTCTATCAATGAACCCACTGAATAACGTCATTAACTGAAGGCCGCCGAAATTTTCATTCGGTTCCTCTTGACATGCAGCCAAGTTCAAATCGGTGGGACAGTGCATCGGCTGGTCCGTCGACACGACGAAGCAGACTATCACAGAAGCCAAACCGTGGATCAGGGATTGGTATCGGGAGCACTTGAACTACAACCCCGATTTTGTCTCCTCTTACAACATCAGAAGAGCCACGGGCCGCGTAGACCGCTTTGCGCAGGTAAGCTATGCGCAGGAACTTAATCATTGCATAGGCCCTGCATGACGGGGTTCTGTCATTAAAAGAGTGTTGACACAAAACGTTGAACGCGAGATAATTTGTAGCATAGATTTATGTGGACACACACGCATCATCTACGAAATATCAGCGAATAATAGAGCCGAGAACATACTTAAAATCAACCTTAATGTGCGTGTCGCGCCACTGCACGCGAAACGCGCCTTTGGTTTTCATGTAAACAACCAGCGGTTGGTTGTTCACATGAAAACCAAAGGCGCGTGCTGGTCAGAGTAAGGGGAGATGCTACTCGAAAAAAAGTTTCTTTAATCTGCAGCCTAGGGCACTGAACTTTTAGTTGTTTACACAGATTTTTGAACTGATTTTAAATATATAATTAGTTTATAGTAAGTTGCATAGCTTTTGTTTTTAAGCATGAGAATGTGTAAAATATAGCTCTTTTTGGACACACTTTTTCTGTCACTAAACTTGGATGGTTATGAGCCATTAATGGCTAACATTGCTCCACATTAACTGTAGAATGCAAATAACTAACTAGAAACTGTGTATAAGACATTTTAATGAACAGGAAAAATTATAATATGAGAAGTCTTAAAATGCTCACCTAATACTAATTGCTTACTTTAAAATTGTAATAATTATATAAGTTATATCAGGTTTAGAAGCAAATAATTGAGCTCTTCACATGTTAAGGAACGTGTGGAGAAAATTTCATTCCGATCTGGCCATCAGAAGTACGAAAAACACGATGTCCAAACTCAAGAAGTTGCCCAAAATTGCATCTTGAGAAAAATACATTTTAAAGGTAGAAATGAAAGCTCATCCATGTGACAAAGATATGCTTTTTAAAAGTATTTCTTCCATCATGAGAGCTTTCGAATCATTGCTACTTTGAGCATGTGGCTTTGGTGAACTCCTCATCCCAAATGCAAGGGCAAGCAGCCAGGTGACATTTTCCAGAGGACTCTAGACAATGAGCTTTGTTTAGTTTTTAATAGCCACCTTGTGCTCTTCAAAAGTGTTTTTAACCTACTTCAGGCTTAAATACAACGCTGATTTTTTGTCATGAAAGTAGAGAAAATAAACTTGACAAAACAAAAACAAAAATATGTAATTTTGGAAAAACTTCCATTTTTCGAGTAGCATCTTCCGAAATGTCAACAACTACGCATAGCGGGGCCAACTGTATAGTTCGCTCCGTACGGATCTTCTTTAGAGTGCTAGTCTAGAGAAGGCGACCTTAGCCTGCAAAAAATCGGTAAAAGCTGATTTTCAAGTATTTTGGTACCTGTGTTAGATTTCAGCCGGCTGTACCGTGGGCCGATAGTGCTGTGTCACGAACCGGGTAACAAAATCTGACCGCATTCTAAATATTTACCATAGCCTATTCCTTACTAACATACTTCCACGTATATTCGCCTTAATCTTTTTTTTTCTCCCATTCTCACGACTTGTACGAAACAGCTGATATGGGCAAAAACGCGCTACGTGGGCTGCGGATTCAGCAACTTTCAGATGGCTGGACAGAACACCAGAATCTTTGTGTGCAACTACGCCCCAGCGTAAGTGAAAGTACATTCTGATGTCGAATGATTTGGAGGTGCACACAGATTTCTCACTATAGCACTTTGGTAGAAAACAAATCGAGCCGGCTCCACTCCGTGAAAGCCGTCAAAACATTGACGCTGATGCCCCCTTTCGTCAGGCTATTGCATTTCTGTTTTGCATGTGTGTTGCATTTCTGTGTTGTATCGTTGTTTTTTATCTGTTACTCTATGTGAAGCTGTGTGGTGGTAGTATAGTGCTTCATTGTACTACTGCATCTGCTGTGGCTCCTTTCGTCAGGCATTGCATTTTTCTCCAAAGTTTCGCCAGTTTACACTACAAGGATTTGTTTGTTCTTCAGGTTAAGCCATGTGAATCCCGCGCGACAATATGCTCGTTCACGGCTGCGCTTGAACGCTACGGTAGCGTTCCATGGCGGCCTTTCCCCATTCCACCTGGCCACTCGCCCAAAACACGTATTGCTATCACGGCTGCGCTGGAACGCAAGCAGCGTTGCAAGTACTGCTGCTGTGCATTACATGCCCGCCTCGCCAACGAAGTTTGGCGAGGCGTCGTTGCATGTACACCCTCTCCCCATCCGAGCGAGCGTACGAACGCCAACACCCTCTACCAAAACGCTCCTCACCTTCTGCCCCTCCGAGCGAGCTGAGCGATCTCGGTTGGCCTAGGTGGCATTGGCTTGGATCGCAACAGGCATGTCGGGCCTTGCTATCAAGACATGGAATCCCATGAGCGGCACACCAAATTCTCAACCAGATTCCACACACTGAATTAACCACTACATTTCGCATCCACTTACTCTGGACCACGGAGCAAGAAACATTAAGGAGGTGCAACTCTGCTGCTTGAGACGACCAGATAACGTCACACTGCCGAGGAGCAACTAAAGACATTAGGAGCCACTAGAGTGCCTCGATGCGCGCGCCCCCGCTTAGAGTGGTGTCAGCTTTTGAAAGGGCAGATGCCGCCTCCTCGGCCTTGGCGGTAGCGTGGCCGCCATTTTGAATCCCCCGCCCGGTCACTTGTGCTTGGCGCGCGTGCTGTTTTTGGGTCGGTGCTCGTTTCCCTCCAGTTTTATGCGCTCGCTACCGTCACCATGGCCGGGTGTTGCGTGCCGCAGTGCACCAATCATTCCAGAAACGCTCGGAGCTGTATCGTTTTAGAGGATACGAGGTTTCTTTGGACAGTAAAAATCAAACGTGACAAGCGGCATCCGAAGAACACATTATGCACTTGCAGCGTACATTTCCGGCCGGTATTTCGAATGCACATGCAATAATAATTCTGCCGGTGTTAACCTTGCGTAATAAATGGACACACTGATATTAGCTACATGCTCAAAATGCTTTGGTTCACATGTGCATGAATCCTGCATTTTACTTCGCAAACGTTCGTTACTACACTTGGTCCTGTATCTGCCTTTGATTTTTGCTTTCGCTATCTTTGTGATTTGAAATGTATCATGTAATATATTATGCGCGTTTGTCTGCAGATCAGATCCTTCTTGTTTCCTAATAATAATTATTTGTGAGAATTTACGTCCCAAGAACCCCGATATGATTATGAGAGGCACCGTATATAGTGGAAGGCTCCCGAAATTTTGACCATCTGTTGTCCTTTAACGTGCACCTAAATCTAAGTACGCGGGCCTCTGTCATTTCACCTCCATCGAAATGGGGCCGCTGCGGCAGGGATTCCATCCCGCAACCTTCGGGTCACCAGTCAAGCTCCATAACTAAAACCACGGCGGGTTCTTGTTTTTTATATTCCTTTCCGTGTTTCAAGTACGCCTTCTGTGCTGGTCTAATGCCCATGTATGTATGTGTGCAGTTAACTGTTATTTATCCTTCCCTGTTTCTGTGTTTCAAGGTTACATTTTCGTCCTGTCTTAAATAATTACGCAGTTCCTGTTTTTTTAATCATTTACGATCACTGTGAATCGACTAGTGGCAGTTGTGCTTTATTATGTAATCTGCGTTTTATTTGTGTAATTGCTTCTGTCAGCGCAGCGTTAATGCGCACAAATAATGGCCTGTACACTGTATAATAACGCGCGCACACGCACACGCACGCACGCACGCACGCACGCACGCACA
Organism: Rhipicephalus sanguineus; assembly: GCF_013339695.2. Classification (NCBI taxonomy): domain Eukaryota; kingdom Metazoa; phylum Arthropoda; class Arachnida; order Ixodida; family Ixodidae; genus Rhipicephalus; species Rhipicephalus sanguineus. The sequence continues at coordinate 91,869,766 of NC_051177.1, read as the reverse complement.
CACACACACACACACACACACACACACACACACACACACACACACACACACACACACACACACACACACACACACACACACACACACTTAGTATATTTCTTGAGCAAGCATAATTTATTTATTAATAATGCAGGCCCTGAAGGCTCACACAGGAATGCGCATACAAACAGTTCTCGCGAAGCGTCTATGCAAAGGAGACGCATGAAAACAACAAGAAGACGGGGAAGCATTGTTTACAGTAGACACATCATGTCAGTAAAAAAATGCAACAAACAATTGTTTTTTAAGTCAAGTTGTACAATGAGTACGTCATGGAAAACCAGTTAATGAAATAAAAACTCACAGGCTCCCTTATGGGTTCGCTTAAGACGGCTCGAAAGCGAAAGCCATCTTCTTGTTTTTTTGCGCACAAAGCGCGGTTTAACATTGCCTCCAAGATCGGAGGCACCTCACCTGGTTTTGCACAGCCTTCGTGATCTGCCCACTTTTGACCAAGCTACGATGTCATGCGATAACGGCATCATATGACGTCACGCCAAATTTGTGAAACCATGATGACGTCATATGGTGACGTCATCACGTGACGATGATTTTTTACATCCCTTGTCCCCAACGTCGTGGTACGCTGACGCCGTAGACGCGGGACGCCGACGGTCAAATTTCGCGTTTGATGAAGCATTTAAGGCTTTCGCCTTAAAAAAGACGTCCGCCACGGAGGTATAGACGGAGCTCGGCTGCTGACCCGAAAGTCACGGGTTCGATCCCGGCCGCGGCGGTCGCATTTAGGTGGAGGCGAAACGCTAGAGGCCCGTGTAATGTGCGATGTCAGTGCAGGTACCATATGGTCAAAATTCATGGAGCCCTCCACTACGGCGTGCCTCATAATCATATCATGGTTCTGGCAAGGAAAAGCCTAGATATTATTAAAAGAGACAAATAAACGACGCCCTGCATCTGCCGCACAACGTGTAAAACAGTATTGGAAACACTCAGTGATATGTGCAAGCAATTGGGCATGCGAGAAAACCTGCAGATACAGAAAAAGAAACTGCAGATACGAAAAGAAGAAAAAACGCACTGATACTGCGCGCATGCAAAGTTTTACGGCATACTACTTAACAACGTATTCATCGTTTCGATAAGGACTCAAGGTGCAACTCGAGTGCCCATACAGTAGCGGCTACAGATTGTGGGCAAGAAATGTCAGCAATAATAATGATGAAGAAGCTTTCGTTTCATTTTAGCAGGATATTCGCTCGGCCCTTTATTCTGTGTACAATATGTATGATGCCATTTATAATAAACGAGTAAATTGTTTGCAAAGTTAGCAAAATGAGCCACCTTAATCGCGCTTAGGTAGCTTCACAACACTAAATTGTGTGTGTTCAGATACATATACTGCTGCTGCTGATATGTATACAAATACTTTAAACGACTGTTTGTGTATTTCGAATGCAGAGCTTACGAGAAAATTAAGTAAGGCTTTTTATCGTTTTCGGCGTAAGGAAGAGGATTGGCTTTCAACTTAACAGTCTACGTCTACCTCTAGCGCATAACACATGCACAGGCCGTCAGCTTACATGAATTACACGCTTCCTTAATAAACATTTAGGCAACAACAGCAATAAAAGCTGCCCAAGCTTCAAAAAAGAAAAGAAAAAGAGAAGGCTCACTAGCGTGCACTTATTTCCGGACGTATCCGCCCACCGCAAGCGCTTTGTGTAGCGCGTTCCGCATGCTGCGGAGCTGCGGCGGGATTCGCAATGGCGGCCGTCGTAGCAGACGACGCGCCTGTCCTCACCCTCAGCGGAGCGCGCGGGCATCAAGGCACCCTAGGAGCCACTTCATGCTGGCGGCATCTGGCGGCACGCAAAGGAATCGCCGCCGTTTAGGTTTCCGAGGGTACCGGCCGTACCGGCGTACCGGCCAACTCCGCCGCGGTCACGGAGCATGGACGCGGAGCGCGTTCGTTTCTTGTTCCACCATTTCCCTGCAAGACTTGCGCCCGCTTTTGCAGGTTTCAACAAAATAGCTGCGTCCCATCTTAGGCTAGCAAATGCCGAAGAAGAACATACTGTGCGCAGTAGCGTTATTACAGCCACGGCCGCTACATAAAAAGAAAGGTTACTGAGAAGTCAATCCACAAAAAATTCGGCAGATCCCACGTACCGCGGGAGTCGATGCTATGCGAAGCATGCGGCGGGAAGGTGACTGTGGCGTAATTTTTTTACTCTCCCGGTCGGCGGGGTGGTGTTGCCCTCTGGGAGGGGTAAGGTAAAGTAATTCGTCATTGCTGTGGACTCCGCGACTGGCACCTGCAACGCCTTACGCGTCCGTCCCATTCGGAGCGTTTTCAATACAAGTTGAATTTTGTCAGTGTCTTAACACACCGCAAGGTGGCGACCTTTGCCCAAGCGTCGTAAAAGCGTCGGCCTCGCTAAGCATCAAGCTAAAACAAACCAAAAATAGCTCTGCGACGCGCGCCTGCCTCACCTGGCTGTAACACCGCGTTCCCCGCTCAGGCGCTCACCACGAGAAAAATCGCGGCCGGGCTACCGGGGCGACACGACGCGCTTTGCGTTTCCCTCTAGTCCGGCCGTGGTGCTTAATCACATTTTAACATGCCGCGGGATGGCGAACAAGCTCTGCGTCCAATATGCGACGATCTTCTGGCTATCACACCTCGTTCTCTGATTACGCTTTCACCGTTAACTACTACAGCTACCACAAGGGTTTGTTTATTCATTTAACATGGACGTTAGTCGTCGGGATGGAGATGTACCACCAATCATCAAAGTGGGTGCATACACGTTAAACAGCGCCATTAGCTGCCAGACATATACATTGTGCAAACTCTCTTATATGAATGTACAGTAATCATTCAGTTACTTCTGTAAGGGCGCGCTTTACTTTCGTATTATTCCGATTCCTATGACTGAGGGATCAACCGTGTCTTTTTTTCTCTTTCTTTTTTTTCTTTGTGATTACGGCTTCGCGCCACAAGGCGCCGCCAATTGAAGTGTCTCCGTCGGCACATATTATTTTTGTATTTGTTGTGACGTTATCTCGACGACCCCCGGCGCCCGTTCTAACGGGAGTTTCGACTCCTAAATAGTTCTTGCTCCATGCTCCGGACTCCTGGTCACGCCTTTCTGCCGTGCAATGAACGCACACTCTGTCGCCCACCAAATTTCCCTTCGTGCGGCCCGGATGGCGAGGCGACCAGTTCAGGGTGGGGGGGTGGGGGGGGGGATCCTCTTCTCACAAAGACATTCTTCAGCGCGCCACCGCCATCTTTCTCGCGAGAGAAGGATGGCGATGGCGGTGAAGGACTGCAAACATCTTCCCTCCCTTGCCAGTTTTCCTTCCCCCTTTACGTAACAAGGAGCTGTTGGACGATGCTCTCCGCGACGGACCTCCCGAGGTCCTCCGAGCCATGATAAAGCGGGCCCTACTTGTCGCTGGAGTCATCCTAGGGACCCCGGACTAGGGGTTCCCCCCACGCGCTCCTTCTCCATTCAAACTTAATAAAGATGTTTTATTCTCTCACGCCACTCTCGGTGAGGCGCAGCTCTTTCCCCTTCCTACCGAACGTCTCTCGCCACACCTCAAGGCCACGTGACCAGCTTGCGCCTCTCTACTTGACTCGCTGTCGCCACACTATGGGAGACCAGCGCTGGATAGGTGGCGCGCCGAAAAAGGGCGCCTGGCGGGGTGTCGCGACATAACTCAGCCGCTCGCACGGCCTCCGCACCACCGGCTAATCTCGGAGGCCATGCCGCTCGCGCTCAGACGACCGGCCGCACAGCCCGCACTGTACCGCGGTGAGCGCACGCGCGTGCGCCGTTCCCGTGCTTCATTTTGGCGCGAAGAGCTCGGGCAGCCACTGCGCCAGTTATACTGCTTTATGGTTTATAAAAAAATAACTTTGTCTGTAGGCTACTTTCTCAGGAAAGCACTGGAAAACGGAGAGACGCCCTGCAAAACAGACTGTGCATACGGCGTCGAAGAGACAGTGCTGTACCGTGGTGGCGACTCCGTCGTCAACATTTTCTGGTTGCGTCCTGGGATTTGTATCAAGCTATAGTGAGGCTCATAATCCTCCATTGATAAGTACGTGCTGCGTCGATACCAGCTGGTCACTGCCACTGTAAAAAAGAAAAGTAAGAGGCAAGGGGTAGGTGCGTCAACGTTTTTCTGCCGTGGCATGTATGGCCAGCCCGCGGTGTCTATGCACGCGGACGTTGATCAAGCAAATCACCGTGCTAGCATAGCATGTATGGTGTCGCGCTGTTATGCTCGAGGGCGCGGACAGATTCCCGGCCACGGCGGCCGCATTTCGATGGGGTTGAAATCCAAAGAACACCCACGTACTGAGATTTATGTGCACATTAAAGAACCCCAAGCGGTCAAAATTAATCCTGATTCCCACACTACGGCGTGCCTCATAATCATCCCTTGTTTGGCACGTAAAACGCAAGCATTTGTCGATGTTCATCAAACACGTTTATTCTAAGCAGACACAAGCAAGCGAAAAAACTAACACAGTACGTTAGGCGAATTAAACAGCGAGTAAAAATCCAAGACATTTGACCCTTTTCTAGCGAGGCATAAATTGCGATGCCGCTTCGCCGCGGCAGCCAATGCACAAAGGAGCTTTACCGCGTCGGCTGACTTCAGAAAGCTAAGCGTCGAGTAGTCCGCTGCTTTGTTCATGACAACTCCGTCTGTAGCAAGAGTGAAGTTCAGCGCAGGCATCCATCGCGTGCGTATTTCTCATAACAATTCAGCGGCTTCGGCGAACGTGCCCCCGTACGCATCTCGTAGACAGACAGCTTTCCTTCTGCGTAACTGTTTGCAAATGATGTAAACTACCTGCTTATCGTATCATATTCACTGCACGCGGTGGCATCAGAAGGAGCTTGGTGGTGGTCAGATGAAAAGATTGTTACATATGCCGCATGCTGCATAATATGTAAGTTTTATTTACCACAAAACACCGATTAAATTCTACTCGTTGGCCCCGGTTTCCACTGCTGGCCCTCACTACCGAATAAATCTAGCAGACACGCGCAATTCGGTTTAGAAACCAGCCCGCCGCCACTAGACAGGAGAGCAAGAGCAGAACATACTGTGCTCGCCTGACTGCCGGGATGCAACGCCGCATTCGTTCCTATTCATATGTTTTAGAAGGAAAATCATAGAAGGATACATCCTCTCTCATTTCTACGTATTGTGGCACTTGATTGCGCAACAGTACCGCCAGCGTCGTTTAGTTTTGTTTCGGCGATACGCGCCTGCATCGCCTCAACCAGTCGCCACTCTCGTCCGCGGGAGCGGCTGGAGTATGCGCGCTTTGGCCGCCAGGGCGGCACTGCCCACACCGCGGAAACTCCAGCGCTGGTTCCCTTGCCCTGCTGAGCGTCATGCCGGCTCACGGCCAAGGATAAACTAAGAACAGCTTCTGTTTTTTAAAAAATGGATTCTACCGTAGTATACCAAGCTGTCTTTTCAAAATCCCCAAAGCACCGTTCTCGCCGCAGAAAGCGCTTGGTAAGCGAGAAAATGCACGAAAGCGAATTACAATTGGCTTGAAGTTTGAAGCGAAGTACAAGCACCTTGAGATTCCCCCACCAACTTGCCATGAGTCAGTCATAGACTTTGATACCGTCTGCTAGGGTCTACGCAATTATTTATTGGTAAAAGACGAATGACATCGTGTTCCAAGGGAGACAACACAGCAAGCCTCAAAAATCCCCATAATGCAAAAAAAAAACAAAAAAAAGAAACTTCAAATTCGGGACGTCACACTGACATTCGGGCGCTGAGATTTCGGTTTGAAATTCGGCAGAGGAAACTTCTATTTCAATAATGAACCTATGATGCTAAAACTGACGACGATAGAGTGCTACAAGCGATTTATCCATCTAAACTGACACAGTGTTTCACTTTAGTGTCCTTTTAACTACTGTCCATTGAACGCAGCAACACTGCGCGCTTGCGCAGTTCCTGATTTACGGCGCCGCACGGTAAACCGCAATTCCCCACTGCTGGATTCTTCTACTCCGCAGCGGCGCCAAACTCGGACAGCCCATATACTTGCCTGGACTTACGTGCAGTGGATGTCCGCCGGGAGGCACCTGCGTACATGACCTCTGCGTAAGTGGTGCTTGCACCGCCACTTAGCACACGTCACCGCGATGCAAAAAAGTAAGGAGGCCAATTCATAAATAATTTCGTTTGTAAGTGCGCTTTCCGATTGACCGGCCGGCATCGCTAATGATACGTCCAGCATCAGGATTTGCTGGCAAAATTTTCGAGTGAGTTCTCGCGTGAGACGTTTCTGTGAATACGGGCAGATATGCGCGACGTCAGAACGACCCTTTCCACTGCTAAACAAAGGACTCGTGGCGTGTTGTTCCGTGAGCATCGTCATACGCGACCCTTCTAGGGTAGCATACTAACCGAACATAATCAGAACGGGTAAGAGGGTGAATTCGATAACGTCGCTTATGTTGACAATGTCTTGAAGAAAAGAAAAGAGAACAACGTTTTTCTGAGAGACGCAAAAACGGTAGACGAGGCGAACAAAAGGGCAGAACAAGCGCTGCTTCAAAAGTACAGGCTGCTCGTCTGTAAGTCGCAAAAATAAATAAAAACAGCAGCGCGGTGCAGTCAACAAGAGCAGCACAAGCGCTATTTCCTTTTTTTTTTCTTTTTTTCTTGTAAGCTCAGTTCTTTTGCCATGATGCCTCAGCGAAAAATCACGGCCCAGACACCCCGTGGAGACGGTTAACCAGTGAAACTGAAAGGGGCGGAGTCTCCCTTATGTAATCGCCTAAGACGACTCGGAGGCGAAAGCCTTCTTTTTCTTCCCAGTCGACGCATTGACCCTCCCCCGCCCCCACCGAAAGCTTCCCGCACCTAACGTGGTTTTGCCCTACGTCCGTGATCAGTCTACCTTTGACCAAGTGACGATGTCTTGCGATGATATCATCATGTGGCGTCAGTATGACGTCACAAATTTTGGCGATCTGTGACGTCGTATGGCGTCATATCGTGACGTCATGACATGATTATTTTTTGCATCACTCGTGTCGACGCCACCAGACAACGCCCACGGCCAACTTTCACGTTTGGTGAGGCATCAAAGGTTCTCACCTCGAGTGCTGGTCCTTCTATAGAGCATCTTATAGTGCAGGGCGGCAGTCGCTCATGGGATTCCTTTACTGACGACTCCACAAACACCCATGGCCTGTCGAAGGACTTTGCAGTTTCTCTTTATTTTAATGTTTTAACACCCTTCCCACATTCTACGACGAAGCGCGAATACCCGTATATTTTGTTCAGTTTAGCGACGACTAAATACTAATTGCTGGGAGCCAGCGCTGTGTCTGTGTGCGTCCGGTTTTCCGTCATCCAGCTGAGTACGCTCTCAAATCCCATGTACAATTTGCCAACTCGCCGTAGCTTTCACTTTCAAAGAAGTTTTCCCAAGCAGAAGTCCAGACTGTTGTGACAGGCTGGACTTGTGAAAGGGAAGCGAGAGGGAGGAATAGTGATGTCTGTGTGGGGAGGAGAGAGAGAGAGAGGCTTCGCTGTTTGCTCAGGGTTCGCGCCACTAGTGCGTAGCTGTCCCTGTATTTTTTTTATTATTATTCGACAAGAAAACCACTCATTGGCTTCTATCGATACTCGCAGAGAGGCGGCACTCCCGTGACAGAGGGACCACCTTCACCACAATCAACTGTACGACCACCAGTAGGACCGACACCGCCGCGGCCACCACCAGTAGATCCGGCGGTACGACCTCTCAATCCAGCTTTTCACTTTCACCTTCCTGACCTTCCGTCGACACACATGCCCAAGTCGCCAGGGGCGACATTCTACTACGCCGTCATCAACGTTTACAGACAGACAGACAGACAGACAGACAGACAGACAGACAGACAGACAGACAGACAGACAGACAGACAGACAGACAGACAGATAGATAGATAGATAGATAGATAGATAGATAGATAGATAGATAGATAGATAGATAGATAGATAGATAGATAGATAGATAGATAGATGGATAGATAGATAGATAGATAGATAGACAGACAGACAGACAGACAGACAGACAGACAGACAGACAGACAGACAGACAGACAGACAGACAACAGATAGATAGATAGATAGATAGATAGATAGATAGATAGATAGATAGATAGATAGATAGATAGATAGATAGATAGATAGATAGATAGATAGATAGATAGATAGATAGATAGATAGATAGATAGATAGATAGATAGATAGATAGATAGATAGATAGATAGCGAAGCATAGGATAGATTAGGACGTTCCTAGAGAATTAAGCTCACAAATGGAAAAACTGGTATCGTAGTGCGTAAGCACGAAAGAGGGAAGAAAAAAGACTGACAAGAAAGAGCGCAGTTTTTTCCTCTTCCCTCCTTTGTGCTTGCGCAGTACACTACCATTTCGCTACGAATCAGCCATCTCGCAAGAAGGTCTAACTTAACTGGTACGATTTCATACAATTCTCGAAAGGGTACCTTTTTCTCTCAAAATGGGAAAGTGGGAAACACTTGGAAATGACGTCGCTGACGTCACTGGTGTCGCACATATCTTGTGTGCGTAACGCATACTTCTCGAGAGAACACGGACAAGTAATATGCGTCCACTTCCGTTACGCGCCACTAATATTGGAGAACCAACCGAAATGCCTTACGCCATGAGTCAGCTCGGAGAGAGCGCGGGTTTCTTTGTGCCTCTCCACGTGGACACGGTGGGCGCTATGATGCAGATCAGATGCCTGCCTGAGTACAAGAACCTTCCGGGCGGCATCATACACACTGCCTGCAAGCCTCCGAACCCCCTCTGCATTATCGACTACTCGCTCACGGGCCTCAGCGACCAAGCGAAGCAGGAGGCTCTGGTGGTGCACAACGACTACCGTTCCAAGATCGCGAGTGGTCGACAGCAACGTTACCTGCCGGCTTTGGACATGTACGAACTGGTGAGTGCTGACCCACTACAGCGGAATCTAACATATTGAAAAAAGTGCATGTGAGGAAACACTGCATTTCCCGGCCCTTGAATTCGAAAATGAATTTTCCTTTTTTGTTTTCAAGGCCCGAGGGCTCCATAATGGCCCATATGAAAAAGCTAGATGGCTTTGGTTACCTTACCCAGCAATCATGATAAATGAGATTCTTTCGCATGCTGTCGTTTGTATCAGGGTTTCTCTTACAGAATGAATGAAAAAATCTTATCCTATCCGACATTCCATCGATTGTTGTGTGAAGAGGAAATTTTAGACCAATAGTATCAGATAAGGGAGGTTATCTTGTAATTATGTTAGGCAACATATTTTCGGAAAGTCTCTATACTAGAGCACTGCACGGGTTCGGGCCTACCCGAAAACCCGGGCCCGGCCCGGCCCATGGGCCGGGCCGGGCCGGGTAAAGTAGCTTTCACCGCGGGCCCAGGCCGGGCTCGGGCCTGAAGCTCCGGGCTTAGGGCCGGGCCCGGGTTCGAGGTGGCGGGCTCAGGTCGGGCCGGGCTTGGACTTTGCTCCATTCTTAAAGGGACACTAAAGTGAAACACTAAATCGGTTCAGACCGATAGAGTGTACCCTGAGAATCCGAACGTCATTAATTTCACCATCAATGAGTCTATTAATAAAGGAGAAATACAAGGTCAAAGTTCCATTTTGAAATTTCGCGCTGATATCTCCGCACGTGACGTCATGGATTGTAAACCGTATTCGTCGTATTTTGGGGACCTTGGCTCAACAAAATTTACAGAAACTTGGTATGTCAATTCTGTTAAGGCCCCTCAGAGGTCACTGTACTTCATTTTTACCCACTATAAGCTACGTAGGGCCCAGTAGATGCCGTCAGAATCTATGACGTCGCAGCGTTTGGTGCGTGAATTTCAAGTTGGCGTCGTTACTTGCATTTTCCTGCGAGTTTTCTCTCTTACCAAGAGTCTTGTCGCGGCGAGCGTGGTGCTTTTGGAGTGGTAAAAGAGTAATTTACTGATAATAGAAAAATCGTTTTGTGCGTATACATATAAGCCCCACATTTTATCTCGGAAAAACGTTTTTTCTATGTGGGGTAAAGTCTTTGGAGAAGTTTTATGAGGGATAAGCACTGAACTTCTTTTGCTTCTTGCATATGAGCTACTTCATTTATTTGAAACGGGCGAGCTAAAAGTAAATAGAGCAGGCGCTTATATGTAACATCTCGCTATTTCGGGCTTTATTTGCTTTCGTTATTGTTTTATTTCCCGAATGTTACTCTGTAATCGCAGTAATAAATGTAATATAATACAATTATACCTATGAGATGTCATCGCAAGAGTGATCACAGAGCTCCAAAGCGGAGAAGCGTTGTTGAAAGTTAGAGCCCCCCTCTAAAACTAAAGGACTGCACGGAGTCTTGATACATAGAATCCCTATAAAGGCACATTATTTTTCTGTGACTCTGTGACGGCTCCCAGTGGTCATGGGGCGCGAGATGGACATGCACAACCTGCTTTTTGTGGCCACATTGTTAATGTCTGAGCCTTCGTCTTGTTCCGCCATATCAGGGGTCTCAAACTCACCTCAGCTAACGGGCCGCATTCACGAAAATTTACTCCCGCAAGGGCTAGGGCAATGACGAAGGTAGGAGCGTGGGAGGGGGAACAGGTTTTAAAACTACCGTCAATTCACACCAGACCTTTCCCATATCTCATATACGGGATGATTTCTGAAGAGGATTTGGTGGCAGGAGTCCAACAACATATCGATACCCATTGTTGCAAAATAGTGTTGAACGGAGCAGCTTGGAGCGTGCCAGACTCTATTGAAGAAGAGGAAACCGAGGGACACTGAGGGCACGTGCACGTGGCCGGCGCAGCAGTTCGCCTTTAGTATTGCCATTAAACGGACGTCTCTCTTTCACGTCTGGGGAACCAGTCGTTTCGTATCACCCATAATGACTAAAATCTGGACGCCGATTCTGAAATATAGCTCTTGTTTCACGGTTATGTATCAACACACGGTGACCGGAGGGGGCGCCTCACAAAAAATATCCTTTCGATCTGTGATGCCGGTGTATCTCAAGAACGTACTTATAAAGGAAAAAAAAAATAGGATGAAGACAGTCGTGTGCGGGCGGCGGGCCGCTAGCGAGAGGTCCGCGAGCCGCGTGTTTGAGGCCCTATATAGTGCGCTATATAGTGCGAGAGCTACATGATACTGCCGCAACAGCGTTGGAATGTGCAGGAATAGAATAGGTCCATTAAACAAGGCGTGGGGAGAAGTATATTCGCTTGACGAAATATCTGGCTTGAAAAAGGAAAATGACAGATTTCGTGCCGGGTGATGTCCCCTTACCTCGAACCATATGCTCCCAATGAGTAAGCTTCGAGAAGCTTAGTCGCGCCTTTATTACCAAACTCGAACGAGCCCCGAAAATATATCGAAATCGCTTCGTCCACCTCCTGCCAGTCCTAACCGCCTAGTCCAATGGCCACCTTCTACCGGTACAACATCGTTGGGAAGGCATAAGCCATTATAATATAGAAAAAACGAGCACGCTACAAACCGTGCATAACATACACTGCTGAAAATTGCAAGGAGAAGCCTTCAAAGAGGAGGTTTATAGATGACATTGAAAGTGGCACGACGTTCGGGAACGAGAGAAGTGAAGGGATGAGTTGGACAGCTATAGTCATTCTGCAGAGGTCCACAAAACATCCTAGATTTGCTCCAGTGGTGGAAGTTAAGAACAACGACTGCCGACGCCTTCGCAATTGGCAAAGCAGATGCGGTGCGCCCGTGCGGCCAGCGCGAGCAGTGTAAGAAGCTTTAGCGCGGCAGGATATGTGATGCCACATCGCATGGCGTGCTTAAAGCAGGAATACCTTGATACTTTGATTTTTCGCACAATAACATGTGAAGAAGTAAACTATAAACTATGCCATAAGAAACTTATAGACCGTATATACTAGCAGTGGTGTGGTGTATGAAAATAATGCTATGGCAAATAGTTTATTTCTTCCTTTCGGCTGCTTATACGCATACACATGGTGCACGCGGTTCCATACCTTTACCTAAATTAGTGTATTTACAACAACTGTCACAAATTTGTTTTTTTTCCTCTGTTTCTCTTGGTGTGGCAAGGTATTACAATGGTGAAAACGGGTGCTACATATCGAGAAGGGTGCACGATTGGCTTTGTGCTTACAGCATGCTATAAATTTCAATAGGCTATAGAGTGCAATAAAAACAAAGTGAAGTGAGCGTTTTGTTCTCTGCCAAGCTAATCTAGAACTCATGCTCTGGCGGTGCTCCGTGTTACGTGGCGGCGAAGTCATCACGCCGTCCAAATGGGAGGCTGCTATTACCGCTCCGCGCTAGAACAGCTATATGGGCAGTCCAACGGGCCCGCGACGCAGCAGAGAGACTTGGTCTTTCTGTTCCGATGTCGGAGCTGCCCGCAACGTGCTAGAACGCGTCCGATGGACCATAATAAAGTTTATCCATCCATCAATCCATCCTTTGTTGTTATTGCGCTCCCTATCGAAACTGACCTCGTGCTGCAAATCACTTTCGTTGCTACAATGTCTGCCACAAAACGCCCTTAATGATCCTCAGTGTATTTGCAGAAAAAATGGGTACAGTATACTACTGCCGAACAAACGTTCATTGTATCCAGTATGTCCGCTCAACTGTTTTACTGTGAGCCCCTCCGACAAAGCGTAGATATTTGTCACTTAAAACACCTTGCTGTCGATTCCATGTTTGGGCAACACCACCTAGATTACTGCGTCGGGCGTCAGTCGGGCCTGATGTGTGGTCGGGTCGGGCCGGGCCGGGTAGGCGAAATTTTTTCTCGGGTTCGGGCCGGGCCCGGGTATCACTTTGAGTCACCGGGCCGGGTTCGGGCGGGTAAATTTGAACGAGTTCCGGGCCCGGGCCGGGTTCGGGCCGAGAATTACAGCCCGTGCAGTGCTCTACTCTGTACTAACCATTAAAAGAAACTTTTTCAGGCTGCAGAAATGAAGCCTTCTGCAGTTAACCAACGCGCTGTACGCCCCTTGTTAAAAGGTATAGGATCATTCATAATGCAAGGAAGGGAAAAGCGCTCATCTTACAACTGCATCTTTTTTTTTGCTAAATTGCAACAAAAAAAAGCAAGATGTTATCTTGCGAGCAATTGTTTCAGGGAAAGGGAACCGTGAATTTGCTGTATAGAAGCTAGCTACCTGCGGAGCTGCTTAGCTTCACTGAAGTTTACTGAACCCTTTTTCCAATGGCGTAACTCGCAGACGCTAGTTCTGTTTATGACAGCGGAAAATCCTGGCGGATGTGTAGTTTTTTTTATTATGGATATTCAATGCCTTTATTAACGTCAGCCGCGTGGCGGGTTGTCAAACTTCGTTAACGAATGTATTAATGAACTACGGTACGAATCAGTTTTGACACGCAGAAAGTGCGGCGTTTAAACGTTTTTCTTTTCTTTTTGTTTTAGTTTTTTTTTTTTTGAAATCTAGCAGGCCGTACCTTGTCCGTGTTTGCATGCTTTACTTTGCGGGTTTGCAAGCAAACCCACCGACAAAGCCGATTTTCAACTTTCTGTCGTTCTGTTATGGCACATTCAGAGGAGAAATTTGGATTTGCGTAGGCGTTCAAGCTGTGTTTCGAGAAAGGTTACACAATTCGTCGTACAATGTCACGCGGGTGATATTTTGATTTTCTTTCGTTTTTCTTTTTTTTTTCGCAGCAGTGGGACGAAGAGCTGGCCGACGTGGCGCAGGCTTTCGCCGAGCAGTGTGACTACAGTGCTAATGACAATCCCGAAGCCCGTATAACAAGTGAGCTCAGATTTATTTACGTCATTCGAATGCAATACGCAAACACTGTGAGCGATATTCCTCGTGAAGGGACCCTAAGCGCATTCCAGCATGTTTAGTTAGCTAAACGCACCCAATGGAGCACTCAGCGCACTTGATATTTTTATTTTTTTTTTATTTACAGAATACTGTCAACCCTCCTTGAGGGTTATTACAGGAGTGGAAAAGATACAAACATTATACAAACATACAAACAATATGCAAGCAAAGTAATGCAATGACCAATACAAGAGTACAATAGAATAAAAACGCATACAAGAGTAGTGACATCATCACGTACAAGTGTCGCGATCATGGGGATCACTAATGTACACAACATACAAGCATAGCAATACATTGCCTACAACCAAAGATGAAGATAAAAATAAAACGTTCGAGTGTAAATGCTTTCACCCGTACGCGAGTAGGTTAGCACATAGAACTCGGGAGCACCGACATGTGATTTTCAACACTTTCTAGAAATTTATTAATTGTTGGCTGAGCTGCAGTAGCGGAATCAAGTGCATTCCATTCTCTTATCACGCGAGGGAAAAATGAAAAACGGAAGGTATTGTTATGGCAGAAATATTCTTTGAAGATCAGGTCGTGATTCTGGCGCACTTTCCCTTTTTCTTTTATAACAGTGAAAGCTGAGGCATTAGTTTTAAAGTGGCCATTCAACAATTGGTAAAAAAACTTCAACCGGTGGATTTTTGCTCTATCGCGGAGCGTAGGTAGCTCTGCTCGGTGCAGAAGCTCGGAAGGGGAATCCGTTCGCTTATAGCGGTTAAAGATGAATCTTACGGCCTTGCGCTGTACGCTCTCGAGCATAGCTGTATCAGTATTTGTTGAAGGAAACCACACTATATTCGCATATTCCAGCATCGGTCTTATAAAAGTAATCGGTCTTACAAAGAGTTCATTCCTGCCATTCAGTGCACTAATTTATTCCCTCCAAGTGTCGCGTAGACAAGGGCCATGCTACAGAAGGAAGAGCGGAGTTATCTTAAGATGATATTGCATTACAGTTCCTTACCTATTTCTTGGATTTCATTTCGCTCTGAATGCGCGTGAAATCGAATCCAACCTATTTCGAACAGATCTCAGCAGTGCAAGGAGCTGGGGCCGAATTCACGCAACCCGTTCGTAGGCGATCTTTTTAACAGCGATGTTGTTCTAGCTCAGCGTAATGTCGCGACCCAAAAACTATCGTCATCTCGATCGGGTATGCGCCGCAGAAATTGGGAAAATTGAGCCGATTTGTCCGGCGTATAACAAGGGGATGAGAGAAAGGTAGAAAGAGAGAGGAAGAGACGATCTTGAAGAATTCCTCGCGAGGCGGCGGCATTCGAACCCGTGTACCCAGAATCCGAAAGGCAAGCGTCTTAACCACTCGGCTAACCAGGCACGCTGACAGAACATAGCATAGCCTTTTGTAGTATCGTATAGCAAGAGGGTAGGAAATAAAAGTGAGGATGAAAAAGAGAGATGTGAGGGGGAGGAGGAGGGGAAAGAGTAAAACGAAGCATATTGTTACGGGGAATATAAACAGAGACTCGAGGACTAGCAACAGATGTATTTGCAAGTGGTTCACCGAGCAGCGCTGCTGATAGGAACAGCTCGCGCCAGTCTATCTTATTGTCGTCCTTTTCTTCGTCTCGTGGACCACGATGCCACTGGTACGTAGCAATATAAAGAATGAGAAAGAGAGAGAATCAAAGAAGAAAAAGAAAGATGAAGCGAGTGAGAAAAGAAAAGAATCGAAATAAACAGACAAACAATGCGTTGCTTGAGCAGCAACTGCGAACTTTGATCATAAGTTTCATTTCGACGGCAAAGAGCGTGCGAAAGCTCCAAGGGGGCTTTCAGCATCCTGCGACATCGACACTACTGTGACGTGTTCGGTGTGGCGCATACCATCCCGAGTGACGATGTGCTAGTAGCGATGACGTCGACGATTCGAGTGTTTTTATCGTGGCGCCGACGCCTGGAAACGCTCACTCTTCATGCCTGATCTTCGACACACCGCTTTGAATGATTTCATGAAATAACAAGACGCAAATCAAAAAGACATGCGAAAGGAGAGAGCATGATTAGACGTGTGTTCGTCAGTCAGCATGTAGGGAAACCGTTGTGAGCTGCAGTTAAAATTGTGTTGGAAGCGCGGAAAAAGCGGTATGAGTGTGTCGTTTTATTACACGCACGGTACACGCCAACACGACCACAAGCTATGAAAGTGGAGTAGCGTATAGATATAACTATAATCGCTAACAAGTAACAGGCAGGTAGCTTTAATAGTGAATTTTAGTTCGTCCGTAGGACTCCTTTGCGCTAGCGTAATACCGGGTTACTGCAGCCTAACCGTCAGAGGCCGGACAGGTGGGGCCATCTGGCGGCGCAAAGAATATTTCTGGAATGCCGTGCACGCTAAAATTCTGATACAGCTAACTGACACGCACCAGCGAGCATGGCCCAAGCGTGCGTCTCCGGGCACCTCCTGGTTGCTGCTTGGAACGGCGTCGATTTTTGAATCGCTGTTATTGCAAAGGGTCGAAGCGAAAATGATTCGCGGCGTCGCGTATCTTGGCGATTCCAAGTTCTAGAACAGGGGCGTAGCCAAGGGGGGGGGGGGGGTGTTGGGGGGTTCAACCCCCCCCCCCCCCCGAAATTTTTCAATTTTGCTTGCGTATCTATACGCGCACACGTACAAACGCACGCACGAACATACATAAAGCATGGTTGAACCCCCCCCCCCCCCGAAAAAAATTTCTGGCTATGCCTCTCTTCTAGAATGTCGTCTTCAACACTTGTCGACACTTTTGACGGCGACGACGGCGATGTTGGTGACAAGGCATGACTGAACGTGCGCGCCTAGCAGACGAAATGTTAGCTGAGCGGCTGCGCCTCACGTCACTCCTTTCTGTGGACAAGTGGCCAGCTGGGGCGTGGTCGGGAGGTGACCGCGAAGAAGCGCTGCCAGCGATAAAAAATTGCGGGCTTGCCGGCTGTTCTGAATCGTGCTAGATACCGGTGATAAAAATCAATAAAGCACATAGTTATTCGTCCCTCAGTTGCATTTTCGATCGCGAATCACTACTAAAGGGTCGATAACTACTCGTGGATGCAAAAATCTTGACATGCGTAAATTTCATGACTGTGCTCCTTTAAACCAGCGCTTTGTAGAGTTACGCGAGATCGGATCCAGAAGAGTTAGCTGCTGGCCTAACTTCGTATAACAATGCAATTTATTATTATCGCATTCACTGCTTCGCCCTTGCGGCGAAACTCTGTGTGTGTGTGTGTGCGTGTGTGTGTGCGTGTGTGTGTGTGCGTGTGCGTGTGCGTGCGCGTGCGTGTGTGTGTGTGTGTGTGTGTGTGTGTGTGTGTGTGTGTGTGTGTGTGTGTGTGTGTGTGTGTGTGTGTGTGTGAGTCACACTCTTAGAGTCACACTCTATTAGTAAATTAGTAAAATAGTAGCACCGATAGTTCCTTTTTTCAACTAAACTATCGATAGTGTAAACAAACCATCGATAGTACTACTATCGATATTGAAATCGATAGTACAATCCTTCATATTACTTGCGATATTAGTACCACGCGTGTTTATAGCTTTGTTTTGATGTACTCGGGATTAACCCACAAGGACTGTTAGCAACGTTTGACGCAGACCGCGCCGTGCTGGTTGAGAAGCTTCACGACTGTTTGAGATCATTCTGTTAAGATTACGCGCCGGACGCGAATAGTCAAATTTATTCGACAGCTCACGCGAGCACCAGCGATAACGCTGCAAGGTTCGATGACTGATGTATAAAAGACGACGTGTTCCACCGATGATCAGATTACTCGACGGCCGACGACTGTTCTCACCGCTATCAATGCGCAGCATATAACGCTTGTATTTTGCGTTTTGATTTTCTGGGCACAAGTTCGCCCGAATAGAGAGCTCCGTATTTCCCGGTCTTCCTGCAGCATTCTTCGCCGTTACAACCACATGAGAATACTTTCGATAGCGGTGTGAATAATGATGCGGTTGCTGGCCGGCCATATTGTAAAAAAAATATTTCCGATAGCCTACAATCAGCTTCGTTTAATTTATGAGCAATTTTTGGCGAGAGAAATACATTATTTCTGCAGTGAAAATGGCAGAATATGTCCATCAATAAATTCACATCCAAAAGCAACCAGTTACACCTTACAATTAACAAATTTAGTTCTTGATTTTTTTTTTTTTTGAAATCAGAAAATGCAATGTAAATTTGAAGCCGCGCAGTTCCACCACATGTAATGGCTTCCTTTCCGCTACAGCTGAACAGTATGACTTTATGATCATGTGTCAGCCAAGCATTCTGGCGAAGGAACGCAAGCATGTCAACTCGATTGAGGAGAAAAAGGCTTTCGCGATCGAGTCATCTTAGGCGATTGCGTAAGGGTCCTTGTGAGTTTTGCTATAGCAATTATATGGATACTTACTGGGACAAATATATGGACACGCGGTTTTTGTTCTCCCGTGGCTTCTTCTTACACGCAGCTAGGTTCAAAAGTGTCGGACAGAGCTACGGCTGGGCTGTCGACACAGTAGTGCAGACCGATTTCGACGTCAAGCAATGGATCGACGAGTGGTTTAATGAGTTCCCATTATACAATGTGTACGCTCTCGCTCACTTTGACCTCAAACAAGCCAAGGGAGTGGTAACTCACTTCACCCAGGTAATTACATTTTCGTTCTTTTCTTTTTTTTAAATGCGACAGCATTAAAGAGCTCGTTTCGCAGAAATTCCTGTGTCGGCGTCGGTGACGGCGTCGTTCGTTGTGAGCAAAAAATTGAGAAAGATGCAAGTAAAATAGTAAAACTATTCGGGTCCAAGTGAGAATCGAACCCAGGCCGTCTGTGTGGCAAGCAGGTGTTCTACCACA
Source organism: Rhipicephalus sanguineus (assembly GCF_013339695.2). NCBI lineage: Eukaryota > Metazoa > Arthropoda > Arachnida > Ixodida > Ixodidae > Rhipicephalus > Rhipicephalus sanguineus. The sequence goes on along the minus strand of NC_051177.1, from coordinate 91,850,959 downwards.
GAGCTATGCTATTTCTTGAAACGGCCTCGGAAAATAAAACCCTATATGAATGGCATGTAGTAGGAGTTTCCTTAACGCATGTAATATTTCGTGGCAGAAGTGAAGAATTGCGCCATTCGTCAAAACATGGGAATTGCGCAACGAGTGGGTGTCTTAAAGGCCCACCCATTACAAAGCGCGCAGAGTTATTTAATAATCATCATCTGCAAAAGCATCAACAAAGTGAACAGCTGCGTAGGTTCGCGTGTTGCCTTACGGACGCGCAGTGGGCCCTTCGCTGATTCGCAAAAAGAATAATTATTCCTTAGTAGTGGGCACTCAACTGAACTTGCCGTAGGCATTCTAGGATACTTTGAAACGGCCAATGTTACGCGCACAGTCGCTCGTTTCCTTGTGGCACGGTTGAGGCATGCACCGAGAACCGAAGCCAGGCTAGCAATTAAGAAGACGATGCGCACGGGGCCCGATTACGCTATCACGTTCTACTCTCAAGCTCAAGCTCAAGCGTGCTCCAAGTTCTTTTTTTCCTTTTTTTTGCGATATTCAAGGGATAAGCCCCTTACACAAAAACCGGCAATCTCCGTACATATTAAATCCCGCTCATAATCCCCGGCCGTGATCGATTTGTACCATAGGAACGAACGACGTTGCGTTCATAATGCTCTCATTTGTTCTCGTATGCTGCCTACACATCTGGTGCCCGCATTCTCCTCGCTAATGTCTCTGGCACCATTGCTCAGGATTGTCTCAGCCCCGCACTCGTGCCTATACAGTTGTTGTCTGTACGATAGAGAGTGTTAGACATGCATATAAGATATCAGGAGACTGTGCACGACACACCTATTATAGCAGAACATTTATTTGCATTAAGTTGTTTGCAAATGTTTCGGGCTGGCTACAACGAACGATCTTCAGCTAGCTTCGCGATATCTCATGCGACGTACTGCTCTATAGCGTCGTGAAATGCCCGTCCATAAAAAGGGCAACGCGTGCTTCGGAAGTCCCAAGAAAGTGTGTCGCATGATTTGACATTCGCGTCTTATTTATATAGAAAGTTCCAGAGCGTTACACCGAATAGAAAGCGTAAGCTTGTTAGGACCTTTCTCTCACGGTGCGGTCAAGCTGATTCTGCAAGCTGATTTACGTACTGCAGCAGACTGGTACGACTGTTGGGATACGTCACCTTCACAAGAAAACATCCTAATATTCCGTATAGGTATAAAATTCATCGTTCAACTCTAAACATAGTCAAAATATTTAAATATCTAGGCGTATTTTTTTTAACTTCTGAATTACGATGGAATAAGCGTGTTAACTATATGGTAAATGAGGCAACATCAGCTTTGGGATTCTCTCGGCGCAATTTCAGTCTCTTACCGCGTAACTTTAAAACTCAGCCGTATTTTAGCCATGTAGTACTTAAATACGGATGCGTTTGTTGGGATCCACACACATCCGAGCTCACAAATAAACCAGAAAAAATCCAGTACAGGGCAGTTAGACTTGTTCTTGGTAACTATAACCGGTAGCTGAGCACGAGAGAATGTAAACATAATCTGGGCGTTTGTTAAACAGATCTTCCTTATCTGTATAGTATCATCATCATCATCATCAAAGTTTCGCTCTACATCCTCATATTCGCCGTGCCTCATCATCCGCATCGTGTCTGGGTGCGCCGTGCCTGCTCACTGATAGGTCCTAGAGCTAAGTAAACGTCTGGCCACCTAAGACGTCATAATAAACTTAAATGGCAGGAATTGAGGGACCGTAGCAGGCATATCAGGTTAAACGTTTCGCACGACATCTATTATCCTAAAACAGGCATAATCCGCAAACACTAATAAAGGCACCCCACTACATGCATATCAAAGCGACGGGGCCACTGCTTGTGGAGGTGACGTGTTGCATTATTCACTAAGGATGAGCGTTGGGCTAGTTCGTGCAGCATAATTCGATGTTTCACAGCGCATGGAACGAGGACTACATTGTACGGCGCACACTGTGTCGTTCCATGTCGTCCTCGTTCCTTGCGCTGTGCAACATCGAATTTTGCGTTAGTCCTTTTTACAGGAACTGTTCGAGATTGGAACAGTTTGCTATCGAGAATTGTATATATGACATCAAATGCCTTTTTCCATGCGTTGAAATCATTTGTTCATACACCTAGTTAAATATGAAACCCCCCTGCTATAATGCCGTACGGCGCGATGCAGGTAACTAATAAAGAAATAAAGATAACACACATCTTGATCGATCTCCAACTGTAGTGTTCGCTTTATACGGACGTTACGCCGATGTCCAATCCTTACAGATCAGGTCTTCAACCGCAGAAGTTCAATATAGGCCGATTTTTCTTAAAGAAGTACTGACACAGAATTACGAAGGCGTTATAAATTGTGAGATAGATTTGCGTGGACAATCATCATCTAGAAAATATCAACGACTAGCACATATTCAAAGCCGATTTTAAAGTGTGTGTAGAGCAAGTGCGCGCGAAACGGATCCCCTCACGACATCGACATCAACTGAGTTTGGGTGTAAACAATCAACCACCAAGGAGGATTTTTTTTTTTTAAATGTGGAATATATGCCTTGAAAGTGAAGCCAAGAATCCGTTGTCTTACCAGTGGCAAGATAAAACGTTAGCGCGTAGCAGCGAAATCCGTGTTGTGGTGCTGAAGTTGTGGTGTGAAGTTAAAAAATAACAAATCTTTTGACCATCACATTTTTTTCTTCTAAAGGTGAACGTATGATGGCGAAATCAACGACTGTAGAGTTCTAAAAAAAACAGTTATCAGACTAGACTGATTCAGCGCTTCGTTTTAATGTCTTTTTAAAGCTTAGATGTCTTTGTGGTTCCACTACGACTGCTCTTGTTTGTGTGTGCCGAGGAAGCTTTGTCGACAATGCTGAATGACATATATTTCGAACGCGAGCCGCATAACTACAAGTGCCAGGTTCAGAGCCAATGGCATTGAAAGTAAGGTCACTCATTTTATTTTTCTCCTTTCCTCCCACGATTTCTGCACGCCTCAGTTGATATGGGGACAAACACAATACGTCGGCTGCGGCTACAGCAACTTTCAGGTGGGAGGCCAGATCGCCAGAATCTTCGTATGCAACTACGCCCCTGCGTAAGTGGACCGAACCGCATTCAGCTGTCAGACAGCGCTGAGCTGTATGAAGAGTGGTGGTGGACATTTGTTGGTAGCATATTGTCGCGGTACATCGTAAACGGAGAACCAAGATGTTTATTACAAGAGCAAACGGCCCGTTTTATGCACCAGCATAGGCAAAAACATAAACATAAGCACGCCTTCTTCGGAGAATGTCTCGTTCCGCGAGACCGTCAGAGCGCGAATCATCTTCGTTGTCGATAGAGAGAGCGGGCGCGGCATTTGCCTCCCTCTAAAAGAGCATCGACCCGATGCTATAGCCAGGTCAGTTGCGTATAAAGTCGCTTCGTACAAGCGACAGTCCCTCGCAATATCACTCGATTACATACGCCTTTATGCACACTACGTGGACAAGTTCAGGTCGGTGCTGGCGGCGCCTTGTACAGTGGGGGCTATCCGGGACGACTTTATAGGTGACGTCACTTGGTCGTCGCAGCAATCGATAAGGTTCGAAGTACGTTCTGAGTAGCTTTCCGGATAGTCCCCTCTGTACAAATGGCGCTGATACACTGGACTACAAGAGGGATCCTTTAGATACTCTGTTGACTCCGCTTCTGTTTTCTAAGCTGGGCTGCTTTCCTCATTCAGTTACTCGTTTCCGCCCGTGCTGCAGCCTGCTTGTCAGTTCTGGCTGTGGCCAGGGACCATACCACTGCTATAGGTTCCCAATGCATTTGGGGAAGGATCGGTACATACCAATGCCTATTTGCGAGAGAACCACTTTTGTCATTCAGGTATAACATTTAGCGAATGAAACTCTTATAAGAGACCCGCATGGCGGGCAACGATTTTTTTTTTGTCCACTGGTGGAAGATGCGTAATCGTGTGGAAGTCAAATGCGGTCACAGTGCAGGACCAGGACTCTAGCTCTAATTGTATACCATAAAGATCCATCTAAGTGTCCCTACAGCTCCTGCCGGTGGCGCAGAAAACCGTCGATTGTCAGGAGTGCCAGCCATTGCGTTTCAATTGCTGAGTACCGCACTGTCTACATGCCCAGTGGAGCATATACCGGTGAACGAAGTTGCCTGCAGGGTAATATGGGATCCACAAAGTCGCTGGAAGAGGTAAAAATGGCTTCGCATTAGAAAAGAACAACAAAAAATTAGGCAACATTAGTAATAGAAATAACGAAGGTTATGTCTAGCCCTTTGGAAGACTTTACGCACGAAAAATATCAGTCTTGATCAGCCGGGATAAGGACAGCGCCGACGTGCGCGGTTACCTGAAATTCATCGGCAACTTCTCGCGCGAGCTGACTGAGCCCTGCGATCCGTGCAACTTCGCCAGGGTGAATTTGGTTTGTCCTTTTTGGAAGGTCACTTTCGCCACAAGAGAGAAGCAGTGAATGCGACTGCGGCAAACTGGAATGTTATGCGAAGTAAGGCGAGCCGCTGACTCTTTAGCATCTAACTTGGCGTAATTCAATAAAGCGCTGGCGTAAAGAAACGCGACCGCTGCAGCCAGCGAAGCGACCTTCGTGTTGTCTGTCACTTCATTGGAAACCGAGCGGTGAGAACAGCACGTACAAAGGCATGAACCCTCTGCTGATCCCTGTCAAGACAAAGCTCGCGCCACCGCACCCAGCCAAGCAAAGGGCGGAGTCTCTGCCGAAGTCACGCTGGATCCGCGATCGACAAAGGAAAAAAAAACACAATGAAAAGGTCACAATAACCAAGTGCTGAGAAAATTGTAGAAAGCGTGGTCGGCCGAAGAGCACTTGCGGCGAAAAGTGCAGCTTGTTCAGCCCCCGCATACAGTTTTATAACCAAAGGGTGTTAAATGGATAGTGAATGGATAGTTCAGATTCAAACACACAGCTCTCATTTCCGAAGTATGCAATCCAGAACTGATTAAGGTGGTTTAGGTGAACCGACAAACAACGCTACTGACCACACACCGCCTCAGTACAAGCGAGTTAGTGAAACGAATGGAAGCCCTAGCTGAGACATCGGGAGAACCTGAACGACTTGCTGTCCGACAACGCCTCATTCAACCCCCACAGAGAACCTGCGCCCCCCCCCCCCATGTTCTAAAGGATTTTCAATAGATCAATCATAAGCTCCCACTTTCTATTTCGTTTCTCTTGAAGAAGGCTGTCTAATTTCAAAACTAATTGCTTTCAAGCAAGCAACCTTGCGCATCGCTACAGCAGAACTTGGCAGCTTCCTGTCAGGAAGGTTTTAACAGCGAACGGTTTAAGGCAGCCGTAATTTGTGCGGCCTATCCTGTGGGGCCTGCCCTGTGTGGCGTATCGAAATGTGTCCCAGGAATTGGGTAAATCCCTCTACTCACCACTGGTCCACTAAAAATGAAGAAAACAGTTAGCCCAACAAACGGGCATGTGCCACAGAAATTTGTGCGCCCTATCAGAAAACTATCGTCATCATAAACGAGTATGCCGCAGGTACGTCCCACTACTCACCACTGGTCGACTAAAAAGGAAGAAGGCAACAGTTAGCACAACACTAGGGAACGGGAAAGGCAGCGGCTGCTGCGATAAGGCCCCGAAGCGATGGAAGGCCTACGCCAACGACGCCATGCCGGTAGATCTATCAGACCTGCGAACGCTTGGCTTCAGCGCGAGTTTGTCTGTGGAGTTTGGACATCCGCGTCGTGTCGGTGACTGTCTGCCATTTAACTCGAACCTCTATGCGCTGAGAACGTAGAAACAACCTAGCATCACCTAGCTGAAGCCTAGCAACGACAAGAGTAGCAACCTAGAAAGAACCCTCATCACCTAGCTAAGGCCTACGAATAGCCTAGAAGCAACCATATTAGCCTTCAGAGTCCTCCAGTTTCACTGCAGTGTCAAGCTTAGTGTTGCGCGGCAATTTTTTTAACACGAAACTGTTTTATGCCGGAAACTGTTTTATGTTTTTAAACTGTTAAATGTTTTATTCCAGTGATGTATTTCCGTCACGGCAATGACGTCAAATAATACACACCATCACACGGCAAATAAAAACTTAAAAGAACAAATTTCTATGAACGGGAGTCGAAGCCACGACCTCTCGGTCCGCGACAACAGATTCCGGGCATGCTATCCACTGCGCCACTGTCACACACACTGGAGCCTTTACAAACGCGCCTTTTATATCTCGCACTTTCCTCTCGCAGGCGGGGTAGTGTCAGGATACTTAGGTGGGCTAGTTGGTATCAGATTATGATATAAAACTTTTAGCGCAAATAAACTTCTTCGCCCTGCGTGGTTTATTTGCACTAAAAGTTTTATATCGATAAAGCGGTAAAGTGAAGCAACGCATCACGACCGTAGCCTTCGAGATTAGCTCCTGCAACGCGTCGTTGCTACGCGTCCGTCGCATTCGGCGCGTTTCAAATAGCATAAGTGCAATTTTGTCAATGCTTTAACACACCGCGATGTGGCGGCTTAGCCCAAGCATCGGCCGTGCTCATAGCATCCGCGCCTGCCTCTGTAACTCCGTTCCCCGCTTACCCTCACCCCGAGAAAAATTGCGGCCGGGCTAGAGAGCAGAAACGACGCGCGTTGCGTTTCCTTGTTGTCGGGCCGTGGTGTTCCCTTTAACATGCCGCGGAATGGCAACGAAATGCACCTTAGTCGAGGCTCTTCCGGCTGTCACACCGCTTTCTCCGATTGCGCTCTCCCCGTTAACTACTACAGCTACCACAAAGGTTTGTCTAATCGTTCATCATGGACGTTAGTCGTCAGGATGGAGATGTTCCACCAACGTGTCATGAGTAAAGGGGCACGGTGCGCGTGCCGGACAGCGCAATGCGTCGATGGTGTGCGGGGAATGGAAAAGTACCCGATGGTGTGCACCCCCGCCACGTCGACGCAAGCCATTGGCCGGAGAAAGGCGCGTGCCACGCGACCCGAACTGAGATGCGGAGCCCCAGGAGAACAAGCAGTCATTGTTCGGTGGAGTTGTCGAGGAGCAAGGTGGTACAGGCCAGCGTCGCGTCCGCGACGGGAACAGCAGGGTTGAGTTCTGGAGGCAGCGTTGTGCATGCCCCGGGAGGGTGGCCGTCGACCTCGGGGTCTACCGAGCGAGGCGTCCCGGGCTTGCGGCAGCCTCATCACGCAGTTCTCGTGGCACCTGCGGCACTACCACAGCTCGGCAAGACGACGGCGACCCACCGACAATCACTGGAGAGCCACGTCGGCAGTTCGACTCGGTGGCACCAAGGGGAGGCCAGGAGTTAGGCCTAACTGGACGAGGCAGATGTTCTCGACGAAGGGCCGGAGGACCGGCGACGAGGACGACTAACAAGGCGGCGGATCGACGACGACGAACCCAAGACGTCGACAGCAGCTGCGACGACGGCGCAGGACGTCGATCTTCGCATCGAATCGAGGCGACGGGCAACACGAACCGTAAGAACGTTCGATTCGCGTAGCGAGACTGAGGCGCCATAGTGGCCAGACTTTGGAGTCCGGAGGAGCTAAGCATAGCTTGTAGGCTTTGCGATTTGTTGTTAGTGATTGCGCGCTATCCGCCTCGTGCATCGGTATGGTTGCGCCACCGCTCGGCTAAGGCGTTTGTGCCCTCTCCCAACCCCCCATAGGATCCCATGCATTTTGAATGAAGTTTGCGATTTCGTTGCGCAAAAACAAACTAGCGCCATCTCTCGACAATACGCCACACCGACGACGCAACACTTCCTCTTGCTTCCACCGATACGCGATGCTCCTAGGTGCCCCTCTCTCCACTTTCTTTCATTTCTTTCGGTGGCCGTGAGAGCACGCGCTGTGCACTGTGCTGTAGCGCACCCGACAAGACCGGCTGTGGTCGTCGCTTTCGTCGCGTCTTCCTTGAACGTTGCAACGTTAATATTGTGTGAAGGCGGTGGCCACACGTCGGACGATGAGCCCTGATTTCGTTCAGCTGCCATCTCATCAACGGCAATGTTTCAGGCGCCTCAGTTGTGTACTTTTGTCCGTTGGTTGCGGGACAAGATGGCCTCCTGCAAGACCGCGTTTTTCCAAGTCAGCTGTGTGTGTAGTTCTCGGCGTCGTAGCAGTTTGATGACGCGAGGACGTCAACTGGTGTTACATCGTGGGAACCGCTGAAGTGACTGCAAGCTTGACGACATTGTGCCAGAATATTCTAGCGTACTGTACGCGCACGATTGTGCTACACTTAAAATACCGCGCTTGGCCTCGTGCGTCATCCTGGTACGTCTGTGTGCAACAAGTGTGTTGTTATCGTTGTTGCGTCGATTAATATTGAATTGCAATTGGAATACCGTTTTCGCAAAGGTAAGTGAAGCTGTAAGTAGTTGTCCTGCTATATGCTCGCTACTCCACGAACATTACTTCTAGAATCGCATTTTATTTTGAGCTGCACGTACCAAAGGAGAAATTAGCATACGAGATACATTACACGCGTGCGCATTTCCTATATAAATCTGAGTAATGCCACGCGTGCGCATTTCCTATATAAGTCTGAGTAATGCCATGCTCAGTGGAGCAGCGTCGGCAGTACAAATATCAAACGAGAATGAAACATGAATAGAAAAATCACAGCATATCCACGGGGTGAATGATGATGAGTGGGGCGAAGCTACGGAGGGAATCATCTGTAAACCGTGAAACTCTTCCGTGAAATGCGCCCAGTACATAATATAAAGAGTGTGAAACATCGTGTATATATTAAACATCAAACTTTTATTGTACTGTTGGTTTACGTGGTCCCTTCATTATCACTTGTGATCGGTGAAATGCAAGGAAGAAGTCCGCTCCCGAGCGAAAGAGCGCCAAGAGCGACCGCATTCCCCGCTCGCCCTGTGCGAATTAAAGGCAAGGCTAGAGGGAAGACAGGACGCGCGTTCCACGACGCGAGGTCGGTAGCATGCCCAACGAAAGCCAACGGAACGCGATCGTGCAAGTGCTCCGGCTTCGCATCGCCTCATGGTTCCATTTAGCGTCCCAAAACCAAATATATTGCTCAAGGTGTGCCTTGCGTTTTTCGTAGAAATAATTTCTTTATCATGTACATTAAGACGAAAAGTTGAAAGCTCACTAGAGTGTATCGCCCGCAAAGTATGTCTTTTAGTGTGATTTAACTCTCGTACGGCAAGGTCCTCGCGCCGTTGCCGGTCCACCTCGCCCGTTGACGATCGGGCGAGGTGGCTACATACAACTACAACACTTTAAGAAAAACATCTGGCGTTCTTTCGTTCTGCTTTTACAAAACATCTGGCGTCTTTCGTTGGTTTATTTCATCAATCAACGGCGTTTTGAACAAAATTTTTATTGTTTAATCACGCACAGGAGAAATCTCACCAGGCACTACCTTGGAGGTAAACAATGGCTGCTAATGGGAATGAGAGACAGAAGAAGTCGGCTTTTAGCTAACACTTACACTTCTACTTCTACTAACGTTTCCTACTGGAACATGCCAATGGCTGCTAATGGGGAATGAGAGACAGAAGAATTCGGCTTTTAGTTAACGCGCACGCTGCGAATTTTTTATTGTTCAACAACGCACAGGACAAATCTCCCACCGGCACCACCTTGGAGGTCAAAGCGTAAGACTTGTTACGGACTACTACGACGATGACGACTACGAGGGACGAACGGGTGCCGCCTTAAGGAGCTTCGCCCCTAAAAACGGAGAGTAACAGGCGCTTTGCCCACGGCTTCTATGAGCCGCGCATATCCACCTATCGCCACCGTCCGCCGTTGGTGGCGCCACCAGTACCACTGAAAGCAGCAGCGCACGAGGCGGATGACGTCACCTCTTCTAATGTTACTTTTTGATGTAAATGTTTTGGTGTGAGAATTTTTGTTTGCCATGTCGTGTGGTAAAAATTTGTGTGCAGTGACGCCACGGTCTCCCGCCGGCCTCGCTCTCTTCCAACTCCATCATATATTGCAAGCGCTCCCGAGATACGTGACATAATAAGTGGCGAGCCTGCCACTGCTGCAGCAGCTGTCGACGTCTTGGGGTCGTCGTCGTCGATCCGCCGCCTTGTTAGTTGTCCTCGTCGCCGGTCCTCCGGCCCTTCGTCGATAACATCTGCCTCGTCCAGTTAGGCCTAACTCCTGGCCTCCCCTTGGTGCCACCGGGTCGAACTGCCGACGTGGCTCTCCAGTGATTGTCGGTGGGTCGCCGTCGTCTTGCCGAGCTGTGGTAGTGCCGCAGGTGCCACGAGAACTGCGTGATGAGGCTGCCGCAAGCCCGGGACGCCTCGCTCGGTAGACCCAGAGGTCGACGGCCACCCTCCCGGGGCATGCACAACGCTGCCTCCAGAACTCAACCCTGCTGTTCCCGTCGCGGACGCGACGCTGGCCTGTACCACCTTGCTCCTCGACAACTCCACCGAACAATGACTGCTTGTTCTCCTGGGGCTCCGCATCTCAGTTCGGGTCGCGTGGCACGCGCCTTTCTCCGGCCAATGGCTTGCGTCGACGTGGCGGGGGTGCACACCATCGGGTACTTTTCCATTGCCTGCACACCATCGACGCATTGCGCTGTCCGGCATGCGCCCCGTGCCCCTTTACTCATGACATTGGGCCCCCTTTTAAGAATTTTTTTTTAAAACTGCTTCTGTCCTCCTCCTTAAGGTTATGGCCCTCGGCTCTTCTGATAGTGTCTTGTAGCTTGTGCTCCTCTTTCCTTGCTTGACTTATGCACACCTTCTCTTCCCCTATTTGTCACGCACTTTCACTCACAATTTACTTCACCGCACATAGTTCATACAACACCACTATCATTAGTTCTACAAACCACATGTTCATTGTCCAGAACACTAAAATCTCCAAGGTACGAGATTACACCATGCCACAATCGATCGCTTCATTGGTGACTATGCACAAAGTGCTTGACATCTTTCTGTATGCCTGGCCAAAATGCCTCCTTCGTCACTTCCCTACGCAGGTTCTGTGCATCTCTGAACCCATTCGCATACCAATGCTCTAAAATGGCCCGTCTATAACGTGCTGGCACCATCAGTTGTCTAATTAGTGTCCCTCTTTTCCAAAACTTACGGAAAATCAACTCCTTGACTGATTCGTAGGACACTCCATCTCTACATCCCTCTCTTGTTGGTTTACGGCCAATTCTATCTATCGCGCGCCTCAGAGTTCTGTCCCTCCTTTGTTCATTTGAGAACTCCTCAGAGGTTACCCCTACACACTCCAACAATGGCACTCTATTCTTGCCTCGTGCCTCGCTATTCCCACTTCCCCTACTAGCTTCAATGCTCTTGGGGCTTCCAGTTACCGGTCTCCTTTGTTTAGCATATTTCTCACGCTGTACTGGGTCATCCACCCTTCTTACCCCTGGCCTATTTCCCAAGATCACATCATAGATGGGATCTTCCATACACTTCGCTGTGAGTACACCTACGAAATGAGGAGTATCTAACCTTATTTTCGCCTCGGGTAACTCCTTCTTGGATCTATCTACAAAGACCACTGTGCCTATTCTCCCCGTGAAATCCTTTTTATTCACCAGACTTCTCCTCACTAACACAGTATCCGCTCCTGAGTCCCTCAGCACCGTTACCCGTTTGCCATTTACTTTACCCTCCACAACTGGCATACTAATACCTTCCGACCTATCTAGCACTGCACTCACTACCTCTTCCTTCTCTTCTGACTTCACTGCTCACGCAGTATGTTCTACCGGTCTATTCCGACACTCGTTCGCTTTGTGCCCTCTTTTCTGACACCATTGGCAGATAACGTGGGATTCTTGTTGACTAGCACTCGTGCGGCAGTTCAGAGCTATATGCCCCGGTCTATTGCACAAGAAACACCGCTTCTGTGCCTTTTGTTTACCCATTGGGGCCTCAGTGTTGGTCTCTTCTTCCTTGTGATCGTTTCTGTCGCCTTTTTCTAAGTTCCTTAGCCCCTGAGCCTCCACGAACTGGTCCGCATGCTTTGCCATCTCCTCTACTGTGCTTAGCTTCCTCTCTTTCAAAAATACTGCTAAGTTTTTGCTGCACCTGTTGAGGAATTGCTCAGCAACCATTCTGTCGCGGACCCCTTCATATGTCTTTTCTGTCTCGGACAGCTCTATCCAGCGATCAAAATAGTTAGCTAGCCGACACGCAAACCGCTTGCCAGTTTCTGGATCCTCAGGCTTACATGTTCGGAACTTTTCGCGAAAACCCTGGGCAGTTAGCCGAAACCTCTCCAATAAAGTCTTCTTTATGTCATAGTCTAGAGACTCTTGAGCTGGCATGCGACCAAACACACTCAAGGCCTCTCCCACGAGACACAGACTCAAGGCATTTGCCCACTCGCTTCTCTCCCAGCCTTGCCCTACGGCGATTCTCTCAAACCGATGCAAATAGGCATCGAGGTCGTCCCTTCGCTCATCGAAGGGTGCCATTAGCTTTCTTGGGCAAATTTGTCTCGGCGTGGGAGTAGACGAGTTGGCCAACGCCGTCGTCGGGGTACTCGCGCGACTAGCGTCGTTGCGCGGGGCGACACTTATTTCGGCTAACTTCAACTTGAGCTCGAGAATCTGCTTCTCGCGCTCATGCTGCTCCCGCGCCTCACGCGCACGCTCCTTCTCGCGTTCATGCTCTTTCTGCGCGCGCTCCTTCTCACGCTCGTACTCTCTTTCGCGTTCTTTCTGAGCGTTCTCGAAAAATCTCATCGTCTCCTCCTTGTCCATTTCGCAGTCTCTGGCCACGGCCGCCAATTTCTCCCAATCCATCCTTGCAACCCCCGACGATACGTAACTGGGCCCAAACGCTGGAAAAATCCTGGCAGGCTCGCCACTTATTATGTCACGTATCTCGGGAGCGCTTGCAATATATGATGGAGTTGGGAGAGAGCGAGACCGGCGGGAGACCGTGGCGTCACTGCACACAAATTTTTACCACACGACACGGAAAACAAAAATTCTCACACCAAAACATTTACATCAAAAAGTAACATTATAAGAGGTGACGCCATAGCGCGCAATCACTAACAACAAATCGCAAAGCCTACAAGCTATGCTTAGCTCCTCCGGACTCCAAAGTCTGGCCACTATGGCGCCTCAGTCTCGCTACGCGAATTGAACGTTCTTACGGGTCGTGTTGCCCGTCGCCTCGATTCGATGCGAAGATCGACGTCCTGCGTCGTCGTCGCAGCTGCTGTCGACGTCTTGGGGTCGTCGTCGTCGATCCGCCGCCTTGTTAGTCGTCCTCGTCGCTGGTCCTCCGGCCCTTCGTCGAGAACATCTGCCTCGTCCAGTTAGGCCTAACTCCTGGCCTCCCCTTGGTGCCACCGGGTCGAACTGCCGACGTGGCTCTCCAGTGATTGTCGGTGGGTCGCCGTCGTCTTGCCGAGCTGTGGTAGTGCCGCAGGTGCCACGAGAACTGCGTGATGAGGCTGCCGCAAGCCCGGGACGCCTCGCTCGGTAGACCCCGAGGTCGACGGCCACCCTCCCGAGGCATGCACAACGCTGCCTCCAGAACTCAACCCTGCTGTTCCCGTCGCGGACGCGACGCTGGCCTGTACCACCCTGCTTCTCGACAACTCCACCAAACAATGACTGCTTGTTCTCCTGGGGCTCCGCATCTCAGTTCGGGTCGCGTGGCACGCGCCTTTCTCCGGCCAATGGATTGCGTCGACGTGGCGGGGGTGCACACCATCGGGTACTTTTCCATTCCCCGCACACCATCGACGCATTGCGCTGTCCGGCACGCGCCCCGTGCCCCTTTACTCATGACACAACGTCAACTTGGGTGCATCCACATTAAACGGTGCTATGGGTACACTGCGCCTCTAACTCTCTGCTGACGGGAACGCCTCTGCCGGCGGCGCGCGCGTCCCTGGGGTGATGGAAGCTTTCGCACGCCGCGGCCGGTGATAGCGTTCGTGCCAGCTCGTTCGTGTTTTTCCGCAGTTTTGCGAAGCGTTTCTTCTTTGCTGGTCGTTCCATGGGTCAGCATCGCAGCAACAAGGTTTGTTGTGTTGTGGGCTGTCACAATACCCGCAGCAATTCACTTCGAACAAAGTTTTACCGCTTCCCGAAGGCTCACTGGGAGAAAGAGACACTCCAACGTTTGATACACCTTGTACGCCGTGACAAGTTTTTTTGTAATTTTGTTCGGTGCAGGGTGTCACGTTTATTTTATGGGAGAGGCGCTCATGGAATGAAACATTGTTTCAGACCTGCCTTAATTTTGATACACCCATTAATCCTGGTCTTTTTAATATAACTCTAATCCCCCTCGCGCAAAAATTATCGACCATACCGGCCCTACAACACTCACTGTACGCCGATGACATCACGCTTTGGACCACCACGGGCAACTGTGGCACAATCGAATATACTCTCCAACGAGCAACAAAAACGGTACAAGAACACGCGCGGAGCATCGGCCTCAGCTGCTCAGCTCCTAAATCAGAACTTCTTCTCATTCGTCCCAAAGACCCTTTTCCTCCGGCAATATCAGTATATCTGGATGATCAACTCATCCCTCAGGTAAACAACATCAGAGTTCTAGGCCTCCACATTTCCAATAACGGCTCCAATTCCATAGCTATAGGTGCGATACGGAGGTCGGTGCAGAATATATCCGCCCTCATAAAGAGGATTTCTAATCATCACAGAGGCATGCGTGAAGCAGACACGCGCCGCCTTGTACAAGCATTCTGCCTCTGTAAAATGACTTATTCCCTCCCTTATCTGCACCTTTCATCTCTCGAGAGAGATCAAGTAGATCGCCTCATCCGCACAGCATATAAAACTGCTATGCACCTTCCTAAGAGTACCGCCACGAGTAAACTGCTCCAGTTGGGTGTGCATAACACGATTGATGAATTAGTCGAAGCACACCTCATTAGCCATTATACTCGTCTTTCCCAGTCCGAAACAGGAAGGCTGCTCCTTCAGCGCCTCAAAATCAACCTCATAGGATGCACCACCCCCACGAATTCACCCCCCGAGTGCGTTAGCGACAGTCTCTTCATCCCACCATTACCCAAAAATACCCATCCAACCCATAATCACGACCGGAGAATGGCCAGGGCTAGGTCGCTTCATAAGCGCTAAGCATCTTCGACCCCGGTCGCCTATGTGGATGCCGCAGAATACTCCCATCGTCCTGCCTTCACAGTGGCGGTCTCAGATAATTCCCACAAGCTACTCTGTTGCGCCACTTTCGACCGAGTCGCTCAACCAATCGAGGCGGAAGAAGCTGCGATCGCTTTAGCTATTGCTCACACCCAGGCGGAGTATATATTCTCCGACTCAAAAACGGCCATTCGTAACTTTGCTATGCGTCGAATTCATGCACCTGCCTACCGTATCCTACAATTCGTTCCTCCTCCTAAACGAATAATCACTATTTTGTGGGTTCCAGCGCATTGTGGACATCCCGGGAATACAGCCGCCCATGAGCAAGCCCGAGCTCTCGTCAACTGGGCAGTGGACGGTCTGCCTTCCTTTCGCAGCGCGCGGGAATTCCTACTCACCTATCATGAAATTACTTTACATTACCGCAATTCCCGCATGATCTACCCACCAGCCCATAAATCGCTGTCCCAGGCTGAGCAAATCGTTTGGCGCCGACTCCAAACGGGCACTTTAATATCCCACTTCATCAATTCCCAAATTCATCGGGGTGACGCCTTACCCCATTGTCGTCTCTGCTCGAGTCCGCGAGCCGACTTTAATCACACGTATCGCCATTGTCCAAACAAGCCAAATCCCCCCTTTGAGGGGGCTGAGAGACAGGAGCGATGGGAGGCTGCTTTGCGCAGCTCACGACCGGACGACCAACTCCGGATAGTGTGCTGGGCCATGGGGGTCGCCGAAGCGCAAGGACTTTCGGCCACCTAAAGCGGCCCGAGGGCCCATCGGCTACCTTTTCCCTGCACCCATCCCCCCCCCCCTCACCTGACCCATTTCATGGCATCAATAAAGTTGTATCCTCCTCCTCCTTGGAGTAGGAATTTCGTGGCCAATACTAAGGCTTGTGAACAGAAGCATCCAGCCTACCTCCTGACGATTTTTTCCATCCCCTTACAAAGCAGTAACAGCTCGCTCATGCGAATGTTACGAAATCTGCGGTAATATTTATGCGTGTTTCGCATGTTTAGGCTCGACAGCGATGAATATTTCTTTTGTTGTAGACGTATTCGATTCACAGTTTATATGTATAGGGCTAGTGTACCTGTTTAGAGCTTGTCATGCTCGTATATTAATGTTAGCTTTACATAACAAAATCTTCCTGCTAAAATCAGTTTTCTATATCTCTGCACGTACACGGCCCCTGCCACAGCGTGCTTGCACTATCCTAGTAAGCATGCTCTGCAGTCGCAGGTCGCATCAATGACGCATCTGTTTCGAGAGAGCTTCAAAACAACAAATCAGAATGAACTAAAACGAGACCATCGAATAAAAATGCTTACTTACTCTCAAATTCATGGTCTTTGACGCCGACTTGTAGCCACGCTTCCGTCCTAGAGACAAGTTCTTTTCCACTATGTACAGTCGCGCTCAATATGACTTTCAAGACGGGAGCGTGTGGCTTCACGAGTTTAAAGATTTTGCATTCGTTCCACTAGTCCTTATTTCTACAACAAAACACTGTTATTTCACTGGGGGATGTTCCCAAACAAGAAAATAATATTAAGTTACATAAATGAAGCAAGTTGAAGCCGTGCGCAATCATCAAACTCGTGAGGCCACGCTCTCCCGTGTTGCAAGTCATATTGAGCGCGATTGTACAAGACCTGCCTCGCACAGGAGTTTGCATTTATCAATGTTTGCTGCCCTGAAAAATTTATCCAAACCTTCGACGGTCAAAAAACCAGCCAGCAGTTGCAGAGGACCGCACGCAGACGACACCATGCTTGCACAAGCAGCCGCGCGTGTGGTCTGGGAGGGAACGCTATCACCCCAGGGACGCGGAAACGGCCGCGTTGGCGCTGAACGCCGCCGCGCTGGTGGAGCCGCCTATGCAAGCGCAGTGTGCCCATAGCTGCCAACACCAATACACACTGAGAAAGCTCTCTTATATCAATGTACAGTAAACATTAAACTACTTCAGTAAGGACATGTTTTACTTTCGTGTTATACCGATTCCTATGACGGAAGAATCAAGCATATTTTTTTCATAATGTCGGCCCAACTCGTAACCTCTGAGACACTGCGTATTGGCCGGATATGTTTGCGCGTCTGCGTTGATGCTGTTCTGCCTTCACTGAACGGACGCGCGCTCGTGGGTAACACGCATTGGGCCTTCACGGCGTCAATACATGCGTCACGTGTTGAGACGAAACGGCGTCAACACGTGCATGCGGTAACGCTGCCCGGTTGCACAGTTCATGCCTTCCCAGATACACTGCCACATGCAACATTGCATTCTCTGCAGCGGCAACATCCCAGGAAATGCCGTATACAAGACAGGCGTGCCGCCCTGCAGACGGTGTCCGTCGGGGAGCAAGTGCGACTACCCCAGAGGCCTTTGCGTGAGTGATTATACACCACCGTCTAGCCCTCTTTGAAGCAAAAATTACATTTGCTTGAATTCACAAAGCTTTTCGTTTGCAAGCGACTCTTCCCCTGGCTGCAACAGGATTCTCTAATGATAATGCCAAGCATCAGGATTGGCTGAAGCCCTTCTCTTAAGAACAATATCTAGTATAAGTTGCTCTGCAGCGGAGCTGTCTATGACACACCTCCATGATTTCTTCGTGTCGCTGTCCGTGTGCAAAAACCCCTGGTACCCTCTAGGAAGCAGTGAGAGCACATTAATGCATTAGTTCTTCCACGGTCCATCTAGGGCACGAGCTATTTTATAGGTCGGCAAAAAAAAATTGGAGCTCACTCAGACTCACTCAAGAAATATATTTTGCTCTGAGGGCTCACTGGGACTCACTCACCAAAATTTTCCTCAACCGGACTTACTCAGACTCAGACTCACTAAACTTTTTCTCAAACAGACTCACTCGGACTCAAAGTCAGTAGCACATTACTGAACCGGACTCACTCAGACTCCCGGCTTGACCCGAGTCTGAGTGAGCCTGAGTGAGTCGACTCATGAGTCCGTTAGGTTAAAATGTGCTGTTTCGATCACGGTGTCAATGCTCTTTAACGCCAATCTCACATAATCGGTGCTCCACGATGCGCCATTTGATCTTGTACCGTCTTATACGAGTTATCAGTGGTTTCAATCCAGTAAGGACATTTTCATGAAATGCGCGACTCACACGAGATTTTTATATCATGAACTTCCCGTAGAAGAGTTTGCGGGGGAAGTCATGGCACCCCCACCCCCAGCTTACGCTTCTAATCAATAAATATTGAGATGGTGCATGAACGCTAGTGCGTTGAGATATGTGAATAGACTTGAGTATAAACTTAAGCCTATATAAGGCTGGTAGTAATGCTGAACATGAGTTATTTGGATCGTAGGTCGGCAATAACAGGTGGAGCTCACTCGGACTCACTCAAGAAATATATTTTGCGCTTAGGGCTCAATCGGACTCGGACCCACGAATATTTTTTTCAACCGGACTCAGTCTCACTAAAATTTTCCTCAACCGGACTCACTCACTCGGGCTGAAACTCACCAAAATATTACTCACCCGGACTCAGAGTCAGACTCGCGGCCCGATCTCAGTCTGAGTGAGCCTGAGTGAGTCGACTCATGAGTGAGATTGCCGACCTATGGGTATTTTATCACTTTAATGGTTCAAATGTGTATTTGAACGTATAAAACCCCTGGTGATCTGTGGGGAGTGGTGGAAAAAAATAATGCATTCAGGTGATCAATACCAGTCTGCACGTGTTTCGCCACGTCAGCCGTGTCGAGGCGCAGTTGGCACGGTGGTCCGTAGCAAGTATAAGGCGGCCGCGCATAGTGAGAATGACCGAGGAGCAGCGTGCTTGTGGAAAACGGCGACATGAGCAGAGGCAGGAGTACGTCCGCCAGTTCAGCTGGGCACCCACCTTCCCAGAGTGGAACGGTGTCGAGGGGCTCCCAGTATGATCTTCAGTGAGCGTCGTGAACTCTGCCCTGCTGGCGTTGCAAACTATCCACCGGCACCGCAGCAGCTCGGAGTGTATGATAATAGCTGATAAGATGCTGAATTCGCTAGCGGGGCTTATTTGAAATGCCCAGAAGGAAACACATTGCGCAGAAGCGATCGATGACGACTGCTGATGCATGCGGAATATCCGTACGCTCGAAGAACGTCATTCACTATAACAAACGAATGCTGAGCACGACGGTCTACATTTGTTGCAGTGAGGGTATACGCACTATGCTAGCGCTTGTAGTTTCATGCTGGAGTTTTGTAGAGGACAGAGCTACTATAACAGGCACATCAATAGCGTAGCAGAACTTACTGTTGGGCTAGTTGGTAAGTCGTCTTAATGAAGGCGCAACTCGGCACTCCCTCATTCACGCACACGTGCACACACTTGAGTGTATGCGTGTGTGGATGTGTGCGTGAATGACGGAGTGCTATATGTTGCGCCTAGTTTACTTCATTAAGCCGCAGTATAGACAGCATGTACATACATATCGAACAGCTGCAACTGTTCACGTTATGCGACGAACGCGCCCCGAAACATGCATTACAGTGAAACCTCGGTGATACGATCACAGCTCATAAGAATTTCGGGGTGATACGAATTTTTCGTTGGTCCCGGCCAAGGCCCATTGGCCTGCGATGTAATGGAGTACGGTTGTTGCGAACCGATTTTCACCCGACGTTTGATACGAACGTACGCTACCGCCCAGGTACGAAGAGGGGCTGTGCGCGCTCTCGCACGTGCGAGCGCGGGAACGCAAGCGTAGGCACGCGCGCCGCACCGCCGAATCATCAGAATCACGTGTAAGAAAGACACTTTTCTTACGGTCAGAATAAACCTTCAGAGACGCGCCAGGGCTTCCGTAGTTGTGTGCGAGAATCTTTGAGGCTCTTATACGCCTTCGCGTTTTCATTACAGAGGAGATTACCGCCATGTTTTCTTTTTTTCTTACTGCTGTCGTTGTACTGTGTTTACACGTGCCTGCCTCGTGCATCAGACATCGTATGAAAGGTGGATGAGGACCGAAAGAAGGCGAGGACGGTCTACGAAGGAGTCAGGCCTCACAACGTCAACATGCGCGGCCTTTCAGGTCGCATTTGGGCGGGAACGGCCGTAAATCTCCCAAAAAACATCCCCAACACCTCCGCCATAACAAAATCATAACACTGGACCGTGGTTCTGTAATTTTGTGACCTTGATCCATCGCGTCAAAGCGCTTCTTTCGTCCCTTTTGCTGCAGTACTCCGTTGCCATGCGAAAAAAGCACACTAAAATTTGGAAGGGGCTACTACTGTCGCGGGTCATAACGCACCTGGTTCATTAATTAAATACGCGCGTACGGGCCGTATATTTACGAGTGCTGGAATGATTGCCGACATCAAAAAACTTAGCTGGCAATCATTCAGGGTTCTTCCTGACGTTGCTGCGGCCCGAAAGAACAATAAATGAAAATGTACGCCAGCTTTCTTTTGTCGCATGCTAATTTTTCATGCTTTCAGGTGATACGAATTTTGGATGATACGAATAATTTTGGTGGTCCCGTGAGATTCGTATCACCGAGGTTTCACTGTATTAGGCTGCGCGACAAGCGAAGAAATATATCACGCTGTTTCCGGGATCGACTTAATTCACTATGACAATTGCTGCAGGATCGGGTCACCGACTACAGTGGGCCGATCCTGGAAATATAGTGTTAGGAAGTACCTGCAAGTCCCCAGCGAGTAGTTGTAACGGTTTTATCAGTCAGCTTTCTTAACGCCTTGACCGATGGATCTGATGGTATTCCAAGTTAATGGTTCACACAAGATTGCTCATTAGATGACATTTGCTTTCGGCAAGTGTATTGTGTAAGGCGACACTATGGGTCCGGCGAGATAGGGTTATAGCTATGAGTGGCGTGATCATGTCTGATAAAGGAAACCGTACATGGTGAGTAAGTCGAGCACTGCTTCTAGCGTAATACACTTGTGGGAAAGCTTGGCTTTGTTTCCGGTCGAAACACATTACAGTACTGATCTCCTTCGGAGTACATACGTACATCGTTTATTTAGCTTACGCTGTCTAGAGCGTTCTTATCTTCACCGGCGCTCATTTTGAGAAGCAGCGACGCGGCGCCGCACCGTTTCGCCGCAAACTAATACGTAGCAATGAATCGATTCGCGGTGGTAATGCTTTATTCGGAAATTTAGTTGACCTCACAGAGAGAACGTTAAGAGAAGACGAGGACCATGCTTCTCCTTATCGAATTTCGTGCCTTAGTTGTCAGTCCCCTTGGCTTTAACGTACTTCTAAGACCTTGTACGACAAATGCAACAAAGAGCTAAAGCAACATCTGCAGTCACGCAGGCGGCAATAACAAATAGACTTGCGTCCGCGTCCTTTAACTTGCGCTGTTTTGGAGCAATTAGTGTGCGTGAGGCTGCCTCGCAAATGCGGAAGTGTCACACACAGACTAACACTTTTAAAAACGTGCGTCACTGCATGTGTTTGTGCATATTTGTCACCGCGTGCGCTCTTTCGCTTCTCATTTCGTCACTCTCTTGCTACTACTCTTGCTCTGCTTGCTGGTCCTGGCTCATATGCGTCAAAATAACGCCCACGCTGTTGTTATCAAATCAGCAATTCCTTTATTGATTATCTTGCTTTGTTCATGCAATGAAATACGACTTCGACTTAATCTATTAACGCAGGTAGGCAAGCCACTACCTACAACACCACGACGAACGTTGCCACCAACAACTACAGTACCGACAACAACAACCCGCCGAACAACTACTACTACCCGCCGAACAACTACAACAACCCGCCGAACAACTACGACAACACGCCGAACAACTACTACAACCCGCCGGACAACTACAACAACCCGCCGAACAACTACAACCCGCCGAACAACTAGGCCACCGCCAACAACAACCCGCCGAACAACTACAACAACCCGCCGAAGAACTACGACAACCCGCGGAACAACTACGACAACCCGCCGAACAACTACGGTACGGCCAACAACAACCCGCCGAACGACTACGGTACGGCCAACAACAACCCGCCGAACGACTACGGTACGGCCAACAACAACCCTCCGAACAACTACGGTACGGCCAACAACAACCCGCAGAACAACTACGGTACGGCCAACAACAACCCGCAGAACAACTACGGTACGGCTAACAACAACCCCCCGAAAGACCACAGTGCGGCCAACAACAACCCGCCGAACAACTAAAGTACCGCCAACAACAACGCGCCGGCCACCTCCGGTACCGCCGGTACGTACTTTTCAATTCAGTCTCCCTCCCTCGTCAAGCAGTCCAACTGTGTGCAACGTTAAAGGGACTGTCTACCGCTCGGAAAAAAATTTCTGATTGTGGTGATAATGAGAAGATCGTTCATCACATCGGCGGCAACGAGCATGCTTGTGCCCCACAAAAAAGTTATTATATTTTAAATTTGATGTTGAAAATCGTGAGAGAATGACCGCTAGCGTCACCCAACAGCGATGTGGTCAATCTACTGGTAGGACAAGAAATACTCTCAGGTAGACTCGTTTTGCTTAAAAACAAACATGTATAACTTGAAATTGTATGTTACGCACTTGAGGCAGCTTTTGGTTGCGTCAGATAGTAATTTTTGCTTTTTCTTTTCTCACGCATCCAAAAAGGCGCCCGGTGGCGCTGCTTGCGGCACCGTCTTCGATTTCGTCTGCTTGAACTCATGCGCTATGCGATGCGACCGGCCCTCTGCGCTGGTCGTACTATGCCGCTGTATTGTTGTTAGGATGTCTCACATGTGCTGTGCTGTGAAGGCGTGCATTTATAGTCTCTCTTTCATGAATCAACTTGGCTTGGATTGCGGCAGCAGTGCTAAAATAAACGCATAGACTGCGATTACAGCAAAACAAGTGTTCTGTAATCGTGTATTAAGGCTTCATTTAACCGCTAGCGCGCTGAAAACGACTGTTACATTCATTACAATAGTGCTCAGCGAAAATAAAGTAATCTTACAGAAATCACATGTGCTTTCGGTTTTAATTCGTACCGGCACTACAATCGTCATCACGTCCACCAACCAGTGTTGTGGACATGTTTCACGCCAATGGAAGAAGACCGAACGCAGATCGAAAAATTCTGTTTTATACATTTCTACTCACTTTCCAGAGAAACCGCTGCAAGGTTGGACACTTCTGACGGTATGCTTTCTATTGCGGTACAAAACAGAACAGCGATGAAGGACGGTAGACAGTCCCTTTAATGTCACCTTCCTGGAGGCTCTCCTTAATATACACGCCCTCGTCGTTTGGGCACTCCCTACTAAATGTAATACCGGGATTGTGCGCATGTGCGTTTACCACGTCAACGTCACTCAAGAAGGACAAAGATTGCGATGTCGCAGGCGGTCGGCTTTTGCTTCTGGCATCCCTCTGGCATCGTATTCTCTTTACTTCATCATTGCCGAGAATTGTTCCGTCGTATGTGTTCGCTTTCTTCAGTTGTATATACGAACAAATGAGAACTCCATATCCGATAATAGGAGAACATTATAGAAAGCGTAAACAAAAAAACAAACCGCGAGAGCAATCATCTTTGGCAATAGCGTATATTCGCCGCTTAGGCGATCTTGAAAGAAACAACCTTTAGCATTAACGTGTAACAACATGCGTAGGAACTGCCTGTCGTATACGTGGCGATCTCCGACGATACCGTTTTAGGCTGCGAAAGACGACATTTTGTGTAAGTTCTAAGTTGTAACTTGTAAGTTGACGAAATTCAGCATTTGTATTGCGAACTTGTGTTTCTAGGCTTGGTCTCGCTCTCTAACGTAAAAAAAAATGCACTCAAGAATGTACCCCAGCTCAGCCTTCAAGTTTTGCCCTGGGAGCAAAGCGGACATAAACTAGATTATGTGGCATTGTAAAACCACTGCACTACCCTTAACCATTGTACTGCTTTATGTAGCCTGCAACTATGGGAAGCTGCCATGCTCAGCTACATGCAGGCTACAGCCCGAACTTCAGGAGGCTGCCCTGAGGTGGGCTGAGGTGAGAGGAGGCCTAACGCGTGTAGGAGAACCTCCCTCACCTCTTTCTCGCAGCTGTTTTCTCTTTGAGATGGGATAAACACAGTTGCTTCTCTCTCTCTCTAGTCAAGTGAGAACCAGCTCGCTTCAGACTGTTCTCTGTGATTACCTGTCCACATTGCGCAAGTCTTTGTTCAGCTGATTTTTGTTTTGAATTAATGTTGCGTATAGCTGATAACAGTCAAACGTTTCCTTTGATATTCGCCCTTAGCATCTAACTTCCTTTTTTTATATATGTGTATGTACTGCTGACAGGGCTGGGCAGTATCGCGATACAAGAGTATCGCGATAGTATTTCAGAGATACTTTTGAGTATCTCTATTTCTGTATCGAGATACATTTGAAAAATGTATTTGTATCTCAGTAGTGAAATACATTTACCACGTGTCGCCTGCATCGCGATACTATGCAGGACACGGGTATCTCGTTACATTATTTTTTGTGTCGGAAATGAGTTGAGGCGTGTTTCCAATGGGGGAATGGCGTTTTTTTTTTCTTTTTTGTGCCAAGACAAGCAAAGGCGCGCCGCCGGTCGCCGACAGATAGGGCGATGGTTTCCCCTCAAACACAGAATGGTCCATGTGGTAAAGCGCGCGACGCCGCAGACAGCAGAATCGCGGGAGCAGTGTTGTCGGCCTCTGCCGAACGAAAGTCGCTGTCTCTCAAGGTCAGTGCAGCACGCCTAATTTTTTTCGGGTGGCAAGTCATTACTTCGCAACCCCCCGCGCGGATACCGCCTTGGAACAGGCTTTGCAATGCTTCGCGGGCGTTCAGTTCTCAAAGCGGCGGCACTTCGAAGAGCAGTTCCCGTAGTCGCGGCGGAAGTGACTAGAAGATGGCTATCTTTGACGCGCTTTCAGCCACCTCTCCAATGTCAGGGTACAGGGGCGTAGCCAGGGGGGGGGGGGTTGGGGGGGTTCAAACCCCCCCCCCCCGAAATTTTTCAGTTTTGCTTGCGTATATATACACGCACACATACAAACGCACGCACGAACATACATAAAATATGGTTGAACCCCCCCCCCCCCCCCGAAAAAAATTTCTGGCTACGCCCCTGTCAGGGTGCGTTCCTAATTGATTAAATGCGTGAAACGGTCTTTGTGGTAGCAGGCTCCCCCGCCGCCGGAGCCGACTTCGCCTGTTGCGGCTTTCTGAAATAGGTGCCGGTAGCGTCGCTGGTGGTGACAGCTTCATTGAAGCCGACAAGGTCAGACGGCTTAGGATTCCGAAGATGGGGAGAGACTTCGGATTCTGAACAGTCAGAACAACCCAAGTGAGGGCGGAAGCGTTTCGGTATCTAGATGAGAAGAGATATCGCCACGCTGCAGGGCAATCCGGCTATGAAGGCGATATTTATTCACTATAACACGAATTTGTGCTCGCCTTCAGCGGTAGGCAGACTTTTTTTCTTTCGTGAGTCTTGTGCTAAGGCTGAACCGACGCTGTTAGAAGACAGCCTATTTGAGAAGCCTACACAGCAACCTTCTCAGCAAAGCAGATCTTCAAAATAAATGTGTGCTTTTTCTCAATTCACTGGTGTTCATTAGTGATTCGAGTGATTTGGGTTAACTGTGCTATGTCTAGCATAGCTTAGTTTGTTCGCCAAGTATGTAGATTTCGGTGTCCAATCCTTGTTACTGTTGCTGTGAAATAGTGTATTTTTATTGCAATTGATACTTGTAATTATGTCATTATTACTAATTACGTACTTTGTCCACCCCCTCCCCTGCAATGTCTTAATGGCGCTGAGGGTACTGTAATAAATAAATAAATGAACTGAATGTTTCGATGCGCTGTAACTTTAATTACAACATTATGCTGCACTAATAATTGTCTTTGCGTAGTATGAGCATCCTTCAAATAAAAAATATTCCAGGATCTGTATCGCTGTAACTGTATTCCGGAATACTTCTTCGTATTATTGCAAAAGTATCTCCGAAATATCCCGTTACATTAAAGGCAAATGTATCTCAGTATCTGTATTTTAGGCTTCCAGTTCATGTATTTCGATATCTGTATTCGGGAATACTTTTCTGAGTATCTCTGCCCAGCCCTGACTGCTGACCACCACGCAAGTGGGGCCGACGCCGTCTTCAAATTTCTATGTAGGCATCCAGTTCCCCGAAACCCCAACTTCCCTGATTTTTAGCTCCTAGTCGTCACTGGCATCGTCGTAGGTTGTGTCCTTAACACACCCTTCGCGACATTATATTTTTAAAAAGGTGCTCTTATGTCCTCGGAATGCACAAGGAGACAAAGCAGACAAAATGCCCTGCGCTCGAAGAGGACAGTCTTTCCTGGCATTAATCGCGATAACACTGATCTACCTGATCTTATTGGTGCCCCGTTTCAGGCCAGGTGCCGGCCTGAGTACAGGAACCTGCCGAGCGGGGTCATACACACAGCCTGCAAGGGTCCGAAATATGGCTGCGCGCTCGACAGCGCGCTCACTGGGCTGAGCGACCAGCTGAAGCGGCAGGCTCTGCAGGCGCACAACGATTACCGCTCCCAGGTCGCAAAGGGTCAACTGCAGAACTACCCGCAGGCGAAGAACATGTACGAACTGGTGAGTGCTGACCCGCCAAACTTTAATGTAAAATCTTGAGCATAGTTCCTGAGAGAAAATATTGCATTTGTTGACAAAGTCGATCCAAGACTCAAGTGGAGTCCTTTAGCTTCTACGTCCCGAAAATGAACGACATGGTTGGCCGCATGGAAGGGTCCCATGGGGTTCTTTGATGGGCATCACATGTTTGTTCTTTTTGTTTATTCTTGTTGTTGTTGTCGTTGTTGTTGTTGTTGTTGTTGGTGGTGGTGGTGCTGTCATTGTTGTTGTTTTGCCTACTTCCGCTGTTCAAAACGGGGTCGCTACTTGGAGTAATCGAATCGGCGACCTTGTCATGAGCATCGTAGAGCGCCGTTGCCGCTCATCGACAGCTGCGTATAGGTTTTGAACCTGAACTATGCGAGCAGACGCCATGAAACTTTCTTCTCCACTGCTGAGTTCCACAAAGATTATGAACCCCTCTTCGGTTTGATTATTCCGCTCTCTCCTTGTTTGCCTGATCAGTGTTCTGTCGCAGCGGAAGACGATGCAACACGAAATTGCAGCCTAAGCATCAGGTGCACGGAATTCAGTAAACTACATACTCGGACTTTCCTTCACTGCTAATGCGTCCTCCACATGCATCCGATCTTGCCGTATAGTTTCTTTTCTTCGCCAATACGTGCGCCAATTGCATGCTAAGACGTTATCAACGGAGAGGACTCCCTCCTTTCTGGACTGTTGCGCGGGAGTACAAATATATAGCTGACGTCACAGCCTCGGCACTGCATTTTTGGGGGGTGACGCAAATTAACAACAGACCAAAGAGAATTATGGTGGCACGCTGGAAGCCTTCTTTTACAAGGTGCTTTCCATTTCTGTAAAACATTACTTTATGTAGACGCGGACTTGGTGAGCACATGAAAATTGACTCAAACGCAAAGGCAGACTCGTTTAAAGCAGGAGTTTCAAACATGCGACCAAACCCGCCCATGACTGTCTTCATCCCATTTTTTTTTTAATTTCTTCTATAAGTATATTCATGACCTACAAGACGTGACCGGTCTCAATGATTTTTTTTTCGTGAGGCACCACGTGTTAAAACATAAGCCTCGAACAAAAGCTCCATATTTCAGAATCGGCGTCCAGATTTCAGTCATCCTGGAGATAGTATCTTCTCGAAGCCTGACCTGAAATGCCCTACAGATATGAACTATACATGAGATATGGGAAGAGGCCGTCTTTCAAATGGCAGCGTTAGCTGACATTCTGTTCAAACTACACCTCAACATCCACACTGTAGCCTTCTTCAGTGTCCCGGCCCTTCTGGGAGACTAAATTTCGGGACCGCAGCCCGCTAGCTGAGGTGAGGTGAGGTGACTCCTAGTATAGAGTACTGGCGGAAAAAAGCAAACAGAAAAACGTTGAGCAGGTTGATAGAACAGTAGCAATTACAGGATTATAAGTTGTTGATCTTATTGAGTGTATGAGCGCCAGCGAGACCTAGTTCTTCCAGCTCCCCCATACGTTTCCCGGTAGCCTTCAGAATACCGTCTAACCATCTTGCACGGGGGCAGCCTCGTTTCTTTCTTCTAGTTGTACTTTGGCTTGCATCACTTTTCGCTCCATTGAAGTGGTAGCTCGCATGACAGACCAAAATTAGAAAGCGTTGGCTTCATGGCATTTTCTCCGACAGAATCTTGAGGATCGACCTATATGTGTTCGTTTGGTGGTCCGTGGGATTCCTAGAAGTCTTCGCCAGTACCACAGCTCGAAAGAATCTAGCTTTCTGTTGTTGTTTTTTTTACATTTCTGCAACATACATGACTTGTACCCACACATTATCATTATAACAAAATGACAAGTTGGGCTATTTGGTGCTTGCTGATATTTAAAGAAACAACAGCGCACAAAAAAACGTATAGACAAAAAAAAGAGAGGCGCTCGTGCGTCTTCCCTCTTTTTTTGTATACCTTTATTTTGTGCGCAGTGCTTTCTTCAAAAATGAACACGTTATCAGTGAAGTAGCAAATTGGGCTTGTTGGTACATAATTCTGACACACTTCAGCACAAAAAAAGACATACACGCACGGACGGAACACAAACGATGGTGTTGCGAGTTCAGCGTTCGTCGTCGTCGTTTGTGTCCGTCCGTCCCTCTGTGTGTGTGTGTGTGTGTGTGTGTGTGTGTGTGTGTGTGTGTGTGTGTGTGTGTGTGTGTGTGTGTGTGTGTGTGTGTGTGTGTGTGTGTGTGTGTGTGTGTGTGTGTGTGTGTGTGTGTGTGTGTGTGTGTGTGTGTGTGTGTGTGTGTTGTGTGTGTGTGTGTGTGTGTGTGTGTGTGTGTGTGTGTGTGTTGTGTGTGTGTGTGTGTGTGTGTGTGTGTGTGTGTGTGTGTGTGTGTGTGTGTGTGTGTGTGTGTGTGTGTGTGTGTGTGTGTGTGTGTGTGTGTGTGTGTGTGTGTGTGTGTGTGTGTGTGTGTGTGTGTGTGTGTGTGTGTGTGTGTGTGTGTGTGTGTGTGTGTGTGTGTGGTGTGTGTGTGTGTGTGTGTGTGTGTGTGTGTGTGTGTGTGTGTGTGTGTGTGTGTGTGTGTGTGTGTGTGTGTGTGGTGTGTGTGTGTGTGTGTGTGTGTGTGTGTGTGTGTGTGTGTGTGTGTGTGTGTGTGTGTGTGTGTGTGTGTGTGTGTGTGTGTGTGTGTGTGTGTGTGTGTGTGTGTGTGTGTGTGTGTGTGTGTGTGTGTGTGTGTGTGTGTGTGTGTGTGTGTGTGTGTGTGTGTGTGTGTGTGTGTGTGTGGTGTGTGTGTGTGTGGTGTGTGTGTGTGTGTGTGTGTGGCGCGTGTGTGTGTGTGTGTGTGGTAGTTCCAAAAAAATGACGCCACAATTACGATACAAATGAGAAAGAAGGGCGCCACCACGGCACTGCGATGTCCTTTTTTTTCTTATCTGTGTCGTAATTGTACGCCGATTTTTCGACAGTGTTGAACCAAGAAGCGCAAATTTTTACCGTCTTGAAGCCAACACGTTACCGGGTCAGGTTATGGGACGTATAATACCTAAAGCTCATTATGGGGCCTGAATACCCATACTAAGCTTATACGTTCAAAAATTAAGGGGCGGGTCAGGACATTCAGGACCTATTCTACTTCATAATTTCCTGTTCGCGTTTCAGTTGTACCTACGTGCAAAAACGTGAGAGTATAATTATTGCGTACTTTGGCCAGCTTACGCATCTTGAATTCGAGATGGGCCACCATCGCGCAGCGAATCAATATATAAACAGCAAGGAAATACATGCGTACATGTATGCGTGTGTTAACATTGGGGCGAAGAGAAAGACGGAATGTCATGATGTCGCAATTGGAGGACAAAGCCAGCTTTGCGTATGTGTGTCCTTGTTTCGAAGAGATGACGCATACACCTAACGGAGCGACATCACACGGGTTCTATCTTATGTTTTAAGTAACACTTCTAGGAGCCCGCCTTGTCGTTCATCCACTGTCTCATGTCGCGTGGTCACGCAGTGCTCAATACAGGCTTAAAACAATGCTAACAATGCTCAAAACCAGTGCAAAGTAAACTAAAGACGTCTAAAATAATACGAACTACACAAATAACCAAGAATTAATCGCAATAATTTACCTAAATTTGCGAAAAACGCTTCTTAGAAATCCGGCTGATACCCGAGCCGCGCAAGAGAATGCACCAGCGCCTCGGCAAGCGCGCGATTGCCAGGAGAATCACTGGGTTGCCCGCGCTACGCACTTCCTCGGGTTTCACGGTAGTGGAGCTGCAATAAGCGCAGGATTTAGAACTACACCAAGACATACACAAGAACAACATTCGCGCAGGGATTAGAGCAAGATTGAGAACTACAAGAGGGCCTACACAGCACGACATTAGCTCGGGATTTGGCGCGGAATCTTTGCTTTCACCCTACCACCGTGAACTGATAACCCCAGTTTCAAAAGAAATGTGCTGCTGGGGGCCATAAAAACTATCACGTACGTACCTTTCATAAGTTTACGTCTATGCGCCTGATTCCTAGCTACGGCGCAGTTACAACATCCAGAGTACCCTAAGCTTATCTACGCATTAGCGCAAGAAACAACTTTACTTTGCAGTACACCGAGGGACATAAAAGATAAGGTTCTCACCTGGCTATCGTCATCTGCAGTAGCCGACACACGTTGCCGTGTTCAAGAGTGCCACGGTGACACAACAGATCGCATAACACAACACTATGTACGAGTGAACAAGAGATGCCGCCGACACGCGCACGCGAACAGTTCTGCAGAGCGCCGTAGCTAGTCTGGCGAGAAGGTCGTTTCGCTCGGCAGCGGAATGTTTTGATGAATTTTCGCCTTATCTTGTAAGAAGATGCCTTTATATGTAGAGGAACAAAACAAAATAACAAACAAGCATTACATTTGCTTCTTCCGCAGGAGTGGGACGACGAGATGGCCGACGTGGCGCAGGCTTTCGCCGAGCAGTGCGACTACAGCCATCACGATAACCGCGACGCCCGAATAACGAGTGAGCTCGACTTCCGTTACGTCATTGGAACAAGTTACGACGAGCAATGTACTCGTGGCCCGTTTCCATACCCAGAGCAGAAGCGTTGCGAATGACGTCAATGGTAGAGCAGCCAATAGATGTCGACCCTGACTGTGGCAGCAGTGATGGTGGCAAAATCAGTGTTTCCTAAGAATACACTATAGAAGGAACTGTGGCGCTAGTGTCTATCGGAGCTGCAACGCGAGCGCTTCAGCTACTCAAATAATACAATTCACAGGTTCCGCTCCCGGCTTTTGCCGCCTGATCGCGATGACCGCGAAATTCAATGGTGTTCATGCTTTAAGGTGTGACATTGCACTGGAGGATTTTAAATGGGCAAATAATCCAAAGTACCCTGAAGAGTGGCGCGTTTCACAACGCGACTAGGGCCTTCGTTTCTTTTTCGTTTTTTTTTTATCCATTCCGCCTTGTTTCTCGCTGCAACCACTTCGTACTTGAAAAGACTGCTAGCCTTACCTGCTACCCAAATGCATTAGGACGCCAAACGCAATCAGTCAATCTCTCTGGCAGCCATTCAGCCGCTGCACAGATTCTAATATTACATCTTCTTTCGACACGCAGCCAAGTTCAAATCTGTGGGACAGTGCTTCGGCTGGGCTGTCGACCCAGTGAAGCAGACTACCACCGAGAGCAAGACGTGGATCGACGACTGGTTTGCGGAATACAAAAACTACAACCCGAAGAGAGTCCCCGCCTTTGATACCAGTGACAGCACGGGCGTCGTAACACACTTTACGCAGGTAAAATTACCGCATACGCCCGTATAATGGCAGCACTTCTTTCGCGCGATCTTCTCAAGAGCTGCGAGCCTTACGTAAGACGCCGCGGTGTCTGTACTCATTAAGCGGCCGGGCATGGTTCGCCGTGATCAATCCTATGCCGCAACAGCGAACGCTTCTACTTTCATAATTCCTTCATTCGCTCTCGCATGCGGGCTGGCCGCCTTGGTAGAGGGGGGGGGGGGGTACGACCGAATATCTCATGCGAGTCTGTTCTGCAATTAAGCTAGCGTTGAAAATTGGGCGAGTTGCTATTGCGTTTTCCAAACTGTCATACAGCGCAGCAAAACATAGGAACAAGCAGCCGCTCGGCTGCAGACCCGAAAGTCCCGGGTTTGACCTCGGCCGCAGCGGTCGCATATTGATGAAGGCGAAATGCTAGAGGACCGTGTACTGTGCGATGTCAGTGCACGCTGAAGAACACCAGATGGTCGAAACTTCCGGAGTTCTCCCCCACGGCGTGCCTCATAATCATATCATAGTTTCTGCGTGTAAAACCCCATAAATTATTTCTCTAAGAACAAATGGCCAAAAGGGCAATAAAGTAGAGGAAATGACCTTCAACTGATTTTTATTCTGAATAATAATAATAATAATAATAATAATAATAATAATAATAATAATAATAATAATAATAATATCTGGGGTTTAACGTCCCAAAACCAAGGTATGATTATGAGAAACGCCGTAGTGGAGGGCTCCGGAAATTTCGACCACCTGGGGTTCTTTAACGTGCACCTAAATCTAAGTACACGGGCCTCAAACATTTTCGCCTCCATCGAAAATGCAGCCGCCGCGGCCGGGATTCGATCCCGCGACCTTCTGGCCAGATTTTTATTCTGAAAACTTGCGTGAAAAATATACCCATCTAAAGAAACAAAGTTGAGAAGCTTATTTCCGAAAACCCAACCATGCCGTCGACGCACGCTCTTCAAAGAGGAGGCATATTAAAGGCCGTGTCCAGATAAACATCAAACGTACGCTCTGAAGAGCAATGCGCACCTCGCTCGATAAATGTCAGTTTTTTATCATTGTAGTGTACATTGAAATGGCAAACGGGAAAATGTACAGCCGCGGTCACGTCTGAGCGCGCGAGCAGCCGGTTTTTGCTCTGCGGCGCGACACCTTGAGGCAGTTTCGGGCTCTGACGTGGTCAGCCTGACCACGTCAGAGCCGCGCATGCTCCTGACACATACGTCAGAGCCCGAAACTGCCTCAAGGTGTCGCCCCGCAGAGCAAAAACCTAAAGTTACTGTATATGCTACCTTTAGGTATCAGAGTTGCGCATAGGTCTGGCTAGCAACCAGAGCTATGCGGTGAAGTCGCACTGCGTTTTTGCAGGTGACTGCAAAACGCACTCCGTTTTTGCCCTCAGACGTGACGGTAGGCATTACCGTGTCGCCGATTAACATGGCTGGCGTGCCGAAGACCGGCAATAAAAATTGACTATCGGTGGCTAGTGTTAATTCAGTTCGCTGCAGCGGCGGCGTCGCGAAATAAAAAACTTAGCCCGAGTGTCAGCTTCTCCCCAATTCATGGTTGCTAGCGGCGTTTGGAAGACAGATGCGCAACTCTGCTACCTAAAGGTAGCATATACAGTAACTCTACAAAAACCGGCTGCTCGCGCGCTCTACATGCACAGACGTGACCGCGGCTGTACAGACGAGGATTCCATAGTCGAAGACTGTAGCGGGGCCCTCTATTAATAATAGTTAACAAGAAGCAGAAAAAAAAAACATCGAGCAAGTGAGCCAAAGACAAGGAAGCGCTTAAAGTACAACAAATGTCTAATAAAATACAGGTGTTAAGACACAGTGGCAAATTACAAGAACTGTATACAACTAACGAGACTAATTATAGCACAAACGTCAAAATTAGAGTCAAGAAACTTTATAAGTGGCGATATGGTGAAGGAAGTAAATTTATTTTTGTAAGCAAAAAAGCTTAATGACATGTTGGAATTCGTGAAAAGATGACGAGGTTTTGTTAGTTAAAGGTAAATCATACCTCATTTCTATGGCCGTGATTGTCGAACTCATTTTGCCGTAGTAAGAATGTACAATAGGCAAAATAAAGTTACATCTATGTGCAAATCTGGTATTATTGTTATTAGTAAGATATCTGGATTCGATAAATTCGTATGAGAGCTGTTTATTAAGTAATTTGTGAAACGTAATAGTGAGATGATAGCTAAACAAGCCCGTTATATGTAGGGTGGTGTTGCCACGAAGTAATGGAGACGCAGTGGTGAAGAAATCGCTGTAGGTGATAACGCGCATTGCTTCGTTTTGTAAATGCTGAAGAGATAATAAATGGCAGTGATACGTATAACCCAGGAGACAATGCTATAAACGATGTGACTGTGAGTGAAGGCAAAGTATATTGCTAATATTGCACCTTTGGAGAAATACGATTTTGATCTAATTAGTGCTCTTATACCGAAAGTACGTTTTTGTTTAATGAAAGCAAAGAGTTGAGAAAACTTTAGGTTAGAATCTATTTTAATGTCCAAGAGAGATACACAGCTGGAGTTTGAGATGATATGGCCATCTCTGATTGAATCAAGTCTGCCTGGTAGTAATTCTTTGACTAGTTCTGAAAATCATAAACGTAGTTTTATTAGGATTGATGGTTAGTTTATTTGAAAGCCACCATGCAACAATTTGTTCGAGCTCACTGTTTAGAGACTAAGCTGGATAGAGATTTATCGTACTTGGATATGGTAATGTCATCCGCATGCAGCACGCACTGTGCAAAGTTAAGATGCGATGGTAAATCGTTCATATCGAAAAAAGTAAGGGACCTAGTATGGAGCTGTGTGGTACACCTTGATTAATGGTTTTGGTATTAGTATCAACACCTACCGTAAGTGCTGCTTGCTCTCTGTTCAAGGAACATTTTATAAGGTTTAGCACGGTACCAGTAATATCATATGACTCCAACTAAAGGAATAAGGGGTTATGATTAATGGTATCAAAAGCCTTCGTAACGTCCGAAAGAACTGATCCAACAAAGTTACCGTTGTCAAGCGAGTGACGAATGTAGCCAGAATAAAGATAAGTCAGTCGAACTGCCAGTGCGAAAACCAAACTGACAGGAATTTCACAAATTAAATTTATTTATATAAGTATTTAAACGCTTACAAAATAATATTTCGACAATTTTGCTAATTCATGAAAGGACAAAAATAGGACTACATTTAGACACTTCAGATTTATAGACTTTCTTAAATACCGGAATAGGTGATAAATTTGAAGCGTCTAATTATCGTTCTATTTCTATTCTTTCCTCAGTTAGCAAAATAGTCTATTTGAGCTATAATGGTGCGCTGAGGAAGCGTTGCCGCGTTAACCAAGTAAAACAGATCTTTGACCACGCACCGCATAATTAAAGCAACCCCTTCCGCAGCGATATATAATTTATGTTCACTTTATTTTCTCTCTTTTCCTATATGCTTACTATACGATTTCTATGCGATTTCTATACGCTTCAGGTTGTATGGGCGGAAACTCGCTACATCGGCTGCGGTTTCAGCAACTTTCGGATGAGCGGCAAAAACGCCAGAATCTTCGTCTGCAACTACGCCCCGGCGTAAGTTCGAGTTTACTAAGGAATGAGCCTTAGATCCCTCATAAAACGCGAAAAGTGACAGTCTACGTCGACGTCGGCGCGAACGACGCAAAAAGTCACGTGACCACGCATGCTCTCATGATGACGTAATCACCATGTCACATCGCCAAATGTTTTACCTTATCATGACATCACGATGACGTCGCATGATGACGTCATCACATGATATCTTCGCTTCATCAAAGATGGGCCGATCCGATCCCGGAGGATCCGATTGCGAATCAGTCAACTTGAGAAGCAAAAGATATACATATAGCTTTCGTCTTCGTGTCGCCTTAGGCGAGTGCAAAAGAGACCGCGTGAAGTTTTCACGACAACTGTTTACATCGCGTACACTTTCAGGCACTCTGCATATAACAAGATACGAATTGATGTGGCGTGCAATGAGGGGGGACAAAGGAGTTGCTTTTTAAACGCAGTTTGACTGACCCCCACAGACCAGCAGTATCAAGAAACAAAAGTCTCAGTAAAAAATTATTTAATTTAAAGGGGAAAGTGTAGTTCTCTTGTGTCCGTGTCTGCACGCTCTTCCTTCTTTTACGATAAATCCGTAACTACTCAGCTTTATTCCACACTAACAAATGCTGGAGAGCATTTTTCACAGCGCCGATAAGATAAACGAACTTCCAGCGCATTTTGCTGACATTAATAACGCCTGTCGCAACGTTGCCTGCATTGATAACGCCTGTCGCACTTCTGGCCGCAAAAACGTCGAACATTAGCAAGTCGGTGATTTCCATATAGTCGTGGATCAAGCCGACTACGTGTGTGCAGGCACATGGTGATTTTATTTGATCAGACGGAACGGAGATGCCCACGTTGCACTAAGCTGTCTTGTGGGTTAACATACAGTGCTAATTAAATAGGCCGGTTATATGGGACTGGAACTGTCTGCAGGAATGTTGGCGGGTGACATTTTTTGTTCTCTTAATTCGCTCACTGGCCAAGCAGAAGAAGACAATGTTGACGTAGGCCTAGAGGCGTCCTGGCAAAGGCCACGACAGTTGTAGCAGTCTTCGTAAGCGTAAAGCAAAGAGTGAAAGGACGGACGGACTCCCAACTTCTGTATATGTCGCGTGAACTTTGCACGCGGCAACACAGTGCAGTTCGTGCTTTCAATGTTCTGCCTAACTTTACCGAAATTTCTGTTCTCTGCAGTGGCAACAACGGTGGAGATCCCGTCTACTTGACCGGAGCTACCTGCACCAAGTGTCCGGCGGGATCCGGTTGCGTTCCAGCCTCGGGCCTTTGCGTGAGTATATATTAAGGCGATAGTCTTAGATGTCGCATTAAACGTGAAAAGTGACCATCAGCGTTGGTGACGTCAACACTAGTGGTGCAAAAAAGTCATAGGGGGACGTCATGTGATGACGCCACGCTATGACGTCACATTATGGCGTCCCCAATATAATAATAATAATAATAATAATAATAATAATAATAATAATAATAATAATAATAATAATAATAATAATAATAATAATAATAATAAGTATTATTATTATTATTATTATTATTATTATTATTATTATTATTATTATTATTATTATTATTATTATTATTATTATTATTATTATTATTATTATTATTGTTGTTGTTGTTGTTGTTGTTGTTGTTCTACGCCTCAAAACCGCGATATGATTACGAGGGACGCCGTAGTGGAGGGCTCCGGAAATTTTGACCATCTGGCGTTCTTTAATGTGCACCTAAATCTAAGTACATGGGCCTCAAGCATTTTGCCCCCATCGAAAAGCGGCCGCCACGGCCGGGATTCGATCGCGCGACCTTCGGGTCAGCAATCGAGCGCCGTAACCACTAGAGACCACCGCGGCGGGTATGGCGTCATCACATGACATCGTCGCTCGATGAAAGGTGGGCCGATCACGGAGGCACTGCAAGACTATGTTGATGTGTGGAAAGCTTCCCATTCCTCCGATCCCGGAGGCAGTTCAAAACAACGTTGGGTGCGGAAAGCTTTTGGGCGGGATCCATACATCGACTGCGAAGAAAAAAGACGGCTTTCGCCTTCCAGTCATCTCGGGCGAATACATAACGGACCTTGCGACTTTCTTACACAACCGCATCCAGCACGCGTTGTCCCTAGAAGCAAGAAAGTACAGAAATACAAGGGGCCAACAAAGCCTTTTGTTCGCAAGTGATGTGTGCCGTTCGCTGGTTACCCTCGCCCACTGTCAGAATTTGGCTGAAATTCTTGCGTAACAGCTTTTCGCGAGCATACGGGGTCCAGTTGAGCTATGCGCATCAGGACGATTCGACGCGTTGGAAGTAGCTTGTGGGGACACTTTGGGACAGATTCCGCCTTGTTGGAGCTTTGAACTCATTAGAGATCAATGGCCAATCGGTCAGTGGTTCGATAATTCGATATGGCGGATCAGCTCTGTAATGAAGCTAAGTATGTGTAGCTAGCTAGCCCCAATCGTGTAGCGGCTCTGTAGTCGATAAGAACTGAAACGACGGCAAATTTGGCTTTGACAATGATTTTGACGATGTCTAGGATAACAACCTACGAGTTCTAACCGTGCTTAGACCCTGATGTTTACTAAACGCGTTTAAAGTAGCAGAGGTCACACGAAGAATTGGACGGGCATTTAAGCGCGAAACACGTATACAAGATGGGTGTCGAACGGCGCGCTTGGCCTACCTTTCATGCCAGCAACCGCGTCCATCATATTCACATACACAAGGATGGTACAACAGTCGCAGCATCCCAATTAATCTAATGCAAGTAGTACAATCAATCTACTAATCCTCAAGCACTCTCGCGAGGCACACGCCCATGTGCAACAGCATACTAGGTTCTACTGTGCGTACGAACATTGACTGAATGCCCAACAAATTAAGCTTTCAAATGGTGTTGCGCTGTTTGGAACTGCCACCTTTTCGAAGCATTGTCAGACGGGTCAGTCGACATTCTGAAGAGTTGGCAAAACCAGACATTGCCCATTAAGATCGTCTTCCGTCTTCAAACGTAACGGTGTACTGCGACATAACGAAGCCTGAGCACATGAAGATTGGACTCTCCTAAACCCCTCGTGCCCCAGCCACGAGAAGCATAGTCATGTCTGGGAAATAAATAGCGTAAGTGGTTGAGGGGAGAAGTGGTTGGGACCGTTAAATGGGACACCAAAAGGAGCGAAAGTATGCTTAAACTGGTACAGTTTTATTGCAGATCTATATTCGGTTTACTTAAACCTTTCCTGTTACGTAGACTGAGTATATCGCAAAAATTCTGTCCTATAGTTCATATGCACTTGTACGAATTTCTACACCTGATTCTGTCTCATAAGTCCTTGCCCTCCTGCTCCTGTTTCTTCTTTGCTAGGCGCCAACTCTAGCTTACATATATGTGATGACTCGATTAGGAGTTACTTTCCTTTTTTTTCTCATGGTTTCTTACCTCCTACATCATCCTACAAACGCAGAGACGCGGCATGGTTGGGCCACCGGTGCCGCCACCAGTAAAACCGCCAGTGCCACCGCCAGTGCCACCACCAGTGAAACCTCCGGCTCCATCAAAGGGTGGCAGCGGTACAGGGTCTGTCCCGGCTACATCCAGAGGAAGATCCCGTGTCGAACGTGCCGGTGATGACGACGAAGACGACGACGACGACATCGACGGGGCCATCACACTATGGTCGGTAATATCCTTGTTACTGCCATTCCTCCTGGGCGCTTGCATCGGCGGCACCCTTGCCGCCCTGAGCACAGACAAGGAAGACGAGGAAAACGTTGCCGTCGCTGTCAATCCGGACATGGATGCCACAATGACGGCGACCTCCATGAGCACCTTCGGCTAGCGCGGCTACGCACGCGGAATTGTGATGGTCGTGGACAGCGTGTTTGTAGCGTGTTTTATACTTTTTTGTACTAGTGTAGGTTTCTTAGCGTACACGATTGGGGTATAGGTAGGGACTGTGGTCATCGTGGACAGTGTCCTTGTAGCGTGTTTATTAGAGTTTGTATGCAAGTACAGGATTCTGCGCGTACACGTATGGGGGC
Source organism: Rhipicephalus sanguineus (assembly GCF_013339695.2). NCBI lineage: Eukaryota > Metazoa > Arthropoda > Arachnida > Ixodida > Ixodidae > Rhipicephalus > Rhipicephalus sanguineus. The sequence goes on along the minus strand of NC_051177.1, from coordinate 91,811,182 downwards.
GGGACGGGACTCAAAAGTTATGCAGTTTGCACTACCCGGGTGTTCCAGACACTGGCAGCAGCCCGTTCTTGGACCACCCTGCACAGCGCATGAGCTTATCGCATGGGCGTCTCGTAATAGACGTTGCGAGCTCGTGTTAGCGCGCATGTGTGCGCGCCTGTGTCTATATACGACAAAATGGCATATTTACCTGTCAAAACGCCACTGAAAGTGTGTACAAATAAATCTGTCATTGCTCATTGTAGTGATCAAAATTTGGAACTTTGTGCAAGGTTCACGCCAGCATAATACATGTCTAGAACGATATGCAGCCTCTTATCAAGTCTGCTATGGTGTGCGTCCCGGGGAAGGGCGAGACCAGCAAGCGCTCTCCTTGACACGATGAATTATTGTAGTACAGTCCTTTGTAATGGTGAGGGTTGCAACGTGGGCTTGTTGGTTACTCATATGAAAGGCTTTCGCGCTACACCAAAAACCTTTGTAACGGGTTGGCAGATTTTAGTTGATTAATCGCCGCGCAATATCTCATCTGTTAACGTGACTGTTTGCCCGAGGTGTCGACTGCATAGGGTCACTTCCCAAAGCGGTTTCAAGTGCTAGCATGGCTCTGCGGTAGAATACTTGGCTGCCACACAAGACAACTGTGTTCAATTCCTCCTCGAACCAAGATTTTTATTAATGTCACGTTGATGTTTGTATCGCACGCCCGCCGCGTTCTTATTCTGATGAGGCCGCTCAAAGAAGCGCATATGTGAAGCTGTGTCGGCCACCATTACGAGGACTATACGGGTGTGTTCAGAGCACCACGCGATAGGTCCTGGCACATGCGGAGCGAGAGAGAGAGAATAAACTCTTATTAGTGAATCCACAGAAAATTTTCATAAGGTGGGGTCCTCAGTCCAGAGCTCCATTGCCTTGCGCGACCCTGCGAGCCCGCGGGAACAGCTGCTGCTGTTCCTGCCGGCGTAAGCTGAGCAGTGCAGACTCCCATGAGGAAGGGGTGGCATTGGGGATGAGAGGAACGCCCCGTGGGCCAGGGCATTCCCACGTGGAGTGGTACACTGTTGGTACGGATTCACAGAAGGGGCAGTATGAGTGGTATAGAGTTGGATCAAAAGGATTTACCATGTAGAGGCGAGGAAATGAGTTAGTCTGCAGTTGCCGCCAAGCGACAGCATCTGCTATTAAGTGGGGATGAGGAGGAGGATATGTGTAACGGCTTTGTCGGTAGTACTCCAGCGTCGCGTTGTAGTTTGGTGGTTCTTCCGGTGCGTCGTCTGGGTTGGACAGATCTTCCAATGGTGCCCGGCCGGTCAGACCTCGGGCAGCCGCATGAACGCGTTCATTACCATGGAGAGAGGCGTGTCCAGGAGTCCAGACGATACGCACCGGACGTAATGGAGACGACGAGACAGAAGAAAGGATATTGTGTGCATGTGCAGCCACAAGTCCTTCAGCGAAGACACGGCAAACAGGCTATGAGTCTATCACTATGGTGACAGGGACGTCATGTGACAATGTCGTGGCGTGGACAATGGCCATTGCGAGAGCTCTCTCCTCTACCGAACCACTGTCCGTAGTGCGAAGTATGGCAGACGCCACGAGGGCGTCTATGTCGTCTATCACGGCTAAACACATGGCGGGCTTCGCTGGGTAGCGTGCCGCATCAGTGTAGAGGGCTTGCAAGTATGTGGTGCCATCACCAAAGACGCGGGGTGTGGCCTGAACTCGGGCACGTCGATGACCGGCGTGTCGGTGGGAATTCGTGTTGCGTGGAATCTGAGCCACTTTAATTAGAGCGCGAAGATTAGGAGCAAGTTTATGTTGCGGTACCTGTGTGGCTTTTCCAGGAATGGGGTAGCCAAGACGAGAAAGATCGGCGCAGCTCTGAAGGGTCTGCGTGAGCCGCTGGAGCTGACTGTTGTGCTGGACCTCGAGCAGTTCGGTTGCGGTGTTGTGGACACCGAGTTGAAGGAGGCGTTGCGTAGATGCGCGTGGAGGCAAGTCGAGAGCCGCCTTCACCGCCTTCCGTAGAAGGATGTTCATCATTTTGGTTTGAGCAAGAGAGATTATGATAGGGAAGGTGGTAGATTTACCGACTAACTATGAGTCATTGTGCTAAGCGGAGGACTTCCTTCTCACAGAGGCCTCTTCTGCGATTGGTGATGCGGTGGATCATATGTGTAATTTGTAAAATAACAGCGCAAAATACGACGGACGAACACACAGAGACAAATGAGCGCTGAAGTTCATCTCTAGTTTTGCGGGCTCTTGCAACTATGTTCCAACAGCGCTCGTTTGTCTCTGTGTGTTCGTCCGTCGTCTTTTGCGCTGTTATTTTACGATCATGAGCAACCAACTAGCCCGATTTACCGCCATAGTGTAATTTGTGTTATCTGCTGAGTCAGAATGTGTGTGGTGTGCGAGGCATTGCCATCAGACTGAATGTGAAGGCCTTAAATACGGAGTCGAGGCACCTGAGGAATAGGACGGCCATCAAACAGTGAAATGTCAGGACAATCGTCAGTTTTACGGCGCCGCTTGTGTACCAATAACAACTCCGAATTTTCCACTGAGCACGTAAGGCTGCCGGTAGAAGCATAGTCCTGTACAACAGACGCAGCTTCCTGGAGAGCGTCCTGAATGGTTCCGTGTGATCCTTTTGTTGCCCAATTTGTAATATCATCATGCGGAGAGGCCTCGGACTTGTAGAAGAGCAAGGCATACGTGAACTATCGTAGAACAAGAACTCTGAATCACAGGCGTGCGCAGGGTTCCCCATCGGGGGTGGGGGGGGGGGGCGAAGGTTCATCACAAGCCCCCCCCCCCCCCCACACACACACACACACTTAGGTAACTAGGGGGGCGCCCCCCTGCCCCCCTCTGTGCGCACGCCTATGCTCTGAATAATGGGTCATACAGGATAGTCAAGCCTTAGCAGCTCATTTTTCTCGGCTACAGGAGCTCTGCCAATAACTCGGCCTACTACATCCAGCCATGGAGTGGCAGATAATAAAGCGGCAAAGTGAAGTTCCTGCCGCCGATGCAATCACAATGTTGTTAGGGATCTGCAGTAGAACGAAAATGGAAGGGCTTATTTATTTACATTCATCATCCCAGCAAAAGAAAATGACCATCGTAAAATACCGCCGAGTCTGTCGGCTTGAAACGCTCTGTCACGCACCTGGCAGCCTGTCGGACCAACTTGCGCCGCCATTGACAGTGGCCCGGACAACAGCGCGGTCGTGCTGCGTCATACTCAAGCTAGCCACGCAGCTGTTGTGATTGGTAGACCAAGTGTTGCGCGGTCGTTCACTGAATGTTGCGTACGAGCCTCGAGCACTTCATGGATACCGATGTCTCGGTAAAAGTAGTTATATGAAGGCGTAAAGTTGAGCTATAGTTGGTCCACGTTCCGGACTTGAGACATACCGTATCCATATGTATACGTGGAAAACCAGCGCGAGAACAACTCGCCGACATTTCTCTACCTCTCTGTATGTATGTACGGTGCAGACGCTACATACATACATACATACATACATACATACATACATACATACATACATACATACATACATACATACATACATACATACATACATACATACATACATACATACATACATACATACATACATACATACATACATACATACATACATACATACATACATACATACTGTGATGGTGTAATGTGGGCCCAGGATCCGAAATAATTCAACCGGCAGTCAGGTGATTCTGTACACACAACACAGACTTTAACACAACCGATAACTGACGATTTACACACAACACACTACAGCATTCCTTATGTACACTCTAAACGTCCTACGCGCCTCGGCACACAAACTGTCCTACTCGCCGTTATGCTTGTTGCCGCTGCGGCGAGGTCGGTCGTCACCGGTCTTCCTTGTGCAGTCAACAGTCACGCTGCCTTGACCGTGGCGAGGTGGTGGTGGTGGTGATGGTGGCACTGCAGGCCGGTAGATCACCAGGCCACTGCAGTACAGGTTAACTGCCCGTCGCCAACATGAGCCGCGGCCACCTCGTGACACCACTCGGGTCCCAGGACCTCAGGCCAGGAACAGACTAGGCTGCCGGTCTCCGTGTGAGCACCGGGCACAAAGCGGGAAACAGGCTCACCAGGTCCACATGGCTGCCGGACGCCTGGTTGAGTGACGCAGCCCGAAGCAGGAAGCCAGGCTCACCAGGTCCGCAAGGCTGCCGGACGCCTGGTTGAGCGATGTCGCGACCCGAACCGCCGACCAGCGGCTGCCGTTCCAACCGTGTCGCGCTCCAACTGCTCGAGCAGCACGCCCCGCTCACGCTTCCTTTTCGTCGTCTTTTCTTCTAAGGCGTACCGCAGAGCAGAACTGTTGTTCCCTCTTCGCCCCGTCATGGGCCACACAATCCACATCATCATACATACATACATACATACATACATACATACATACATACATACATACATACATACATACATACATACATACATACATACATACATACATACATACATACATACATACATACATACATACATACATACATACATACATACATACATACATACATACATACATACATACGCTGGCGTGTGATACCGCTTGCGGTCTCAGCAATTTCTTCCGTTCATTTCCCGATTCACAATCTCTTGTTCCCAAGAAAAACCGTTCCAGAAGTTGCACCGGTTAATATTCTGTTGACAGCCTACCGACGAAAGAAAGAGCGCAAGTTAGCCGCAGTGAAACGAAGCAGTTCGTCCCACATCTCGTCAAACGTCGTAGTGCACCACGATCGTAATTTCCCTTGCACGCAGGGTACTTGCATGCGGGCTTATACCATTATTATTGGTTAGTAGTGGGATACTTCAGCATTCAGCGCCATATGCTTAAGTTTTTATTTTCATCGTCGTCATTAGTTGAAACATTCAGGAGTACGTTGCGCCTCCGCATGGACGCTATCGTCTAATCCTTCTTAGGATCTGTAACGGCGAAGCTTTAACTGCGTAAGGATTTCAGCGAAACTGAGTTAACAAAAGTTCTCTGTGACGATAGTTATTCAGACAGTGTGAAAAAAGAAGTTAAACATAAAGAAAATGCGGAGAGGATTGGCACGGGTCGCGGAACGGACGCAGAACATGGCGGAGACGTACTGCGTTCCCATTATACCTATTTCTTCTTCTTCTTTCGCGAATATGTCGTAGCAGCTTCTCATTGCGTTTTCTTAAACGTGAAAATGACGATCCCTGTGTATGCGTTTCGCGAAACCAAGAATAGCGGGTGTTTTTCACCCACAGTACTTCCGGCAGGTGCTTGCAATGACAGATATGTCCAACGTCGCCGGGCTCTTAAAACGAGCCAAGGAGATTGTCACAAATGCGCCATCATAGACCGCTCTATACCTTCCAAAGAACTGGTCTCAAAAAGTAATATATATAACGAAAAAAAGAAACACCTTCACTCGGATACTCTTCCCAACTGAACGAGAAGAAATGACGAAAGAAACAAACGTGAGGCAGCAGCTGTTCCATTGGTTCTTGCTGCTCTGATCTATTTTCTTTTCTTTTTTTTTGCCACGTTCGCATGCGCGATGCGCATAGCGCATAAACGACACAATGTCGAATTCATTACACACCGCGTCTCGCACGCGTCAATTCGCGCATAACGTATGTCGCGAGTCGCGGCGACGACGTGGTCGTACTTTAGCCCAAACCAATACATAATAAGCACGTGCGCTCGCGGAACCACAAAAATGAATCTCAATTTTTCCGGCCTCGGGCAGCGACAATAGCCAGACCTAACGAAACGCGCCCCTCCCCCCTTCACCGCGGCTTTCTCATGCAGCGGTATGCCTCTTTTCTCGTCACGATAGAGATTAGCTGCCTGCTCGGTGCACCGTGTGTTTTAATACTGTGCAGCTCTGCGGAAGCTACGTAAACACACACCCGCGCAATATCGCGGTACTTGCGGGCCCAGCTTTGCAGATTTTCGTACTAGGCGCTGAACAACGATGTTCTTATGGCTGTCACCCTACTGAACACATGCGCGCGCAGGGTTCTCCATTGGGGGGGGGGGGGGGGGGGTCAAGATTCCCCCCGCAGCTCTCCCCCAAACCGTTGGTAGAATTTGAAAGGAAACAAGCTGAAGTAAACAGTTGTTTGAATACATCAGGGTTCCTCGGCCGCCATTATCGTCAAAAAACATGCGATGACATAATTCTGCTGATTAAAAAATGACAAAGTCTGACTTACTAAAGGCATGCCGAATTGGCGCCCCCATTTAATTTAGTCGCCCCCCCCCCCCCTTTCACTAACCGTGCGCACGCCTATGCTACCGAAAATCCCAGTATTGCCCATCAAAAAAATTATGGTGGATTTGCTGGATATTCAGGTGGCCATGATGAGAAACGTGGTGCGCATGTTGAAAATAATGGTGGGCACCATAGAACACGTGACGGGTGTGTTGGGTGGGTGTCGGCATATTTATTTGGGGGCTGGACACACGGTGGGTGTAATAAGTTTGCGGTGGGACATACGGTCGGTTGATGGGAACATGCATCAAACTTCAACGCGCAATAATGAAGTTATCACGCCTGCCATACGAATACACTCGCACAGTGGTTCACAGTTGTCACTTCGCACGCGACAAAAATAAGCTGCATGAGAGAGTTTTACAATTGGTACACCCAGGCAGTGGCGCAGGCAGAAATGTGTCTCGGTGAAAGTACGCCATTAATATAAAGCGAGGGCCGGGCAGGCAAGTATTGTCGAGTGTCATTTTGTGCTCTGTATCCCATGGCAGAAAGAAATTTTGGGAGGGGCATGTGCCCGGTGTGTCATCCCGTGGCCACGCCACTGCACCCAGGCCTTCGTTTTATTGCCGGGTTTTTGAGTAAGCGCGCAGTGGATATTTTCAAATAAAGTTTGTAATCAGTAAACAGAAACCCAAGTGAATCGCACTCGGATCTTCACGAGGTCAACGCAGAGGAGCTTTGCGCACGCTGTCTTGGAAAAATACAGGCCAGCACGCTACCCAAAAAGTGGGTAGCGTGCGACCCACGCGCAGTAGCCACAACGCAAGGCGAATACGCATAGGCGTACGCAAGGTTGTCCATTAGAAGGAGCCAAATTTGAATACAGTACCCGTTCCACCCCCACCCCCCTAATTGGTCGATTCCAAAAGAAAACAAGGTTCGCAATAAATAAGAAAAGGATAATGAAGCGATGGAGTGTCTCTCTCAACGGCTTGCCACTGGTCCCCGGCTTCCCGGGGATGAAGATGGGGAGTAAAGAGTTCTTGGAATGCAACATATGAGGGGTCCTCGGCCGCCATTATTGTCAAAAACCTGCACGAACATAATCCCGCACTTTAAGCAATAACGGGACAGGCCTGACTAAGCATAGGCGTGCGGTTCCCCATAAGGGGGTGGGGGCGAAGGTTCATCGCAGCGCCCCCCCACCCTACTAAGTTAATGTATGGGGCAGATTTTGCGCCCCCCCCTCTTAGGTGATTAGGGGGGGTGGCCGCCCCCTTGCCCCCCCCCCCCATGTTCGCACGCCCATGTGACTAAGTAAAGGGGGAATCGGGCAGACTTGGCGCCCACTTTAGGTGCTACAAGGGGCAAGGCGCCCCCCCCCCCCCTCATACCATCTAATGCACTGCAAAAAGAGGGGGAGGGGGTGTTGCGAGATTAAACAGCGTGAATGAGCGTCACAGAAAGGTTGTAGTAGTCAAATAGACCCGAGCTGAGCAAGCAGGTACCCAGTCGCGTGAAAGCGGGACAGGAGAGTGATAGCCACTTCAGGGCAATGCAGTCCTAGAGGCGTTCGGTGACTGCAGGTTCCCGAAACGTGCTCGTCACGAGTGTCATCAGGAGTACGTGCGATGATAATCCGTCGTATATCGTAATTATAGACAGAACGCCCTGTTGCGAGGGATAACAACGCTATGGCACGATCGCCTTTCTGGCTGGCCCGCGAGCTCGGGCATCCACATCGCTGCACGGTACTGCGAAGACAACGGGCAGACCTTCGTGCCCCTTCCTCTCCCTAAACCTCTCTTCTTCACGTCTAGCGCGAGATTGGCGAGTCGCCGTAACAGCCGCAATGGCGGCGTGGCCCGCGGCGAAAGAGTTCGTTAGGGCGGCCATTGAAGGCGGCTGACGTGGAGCTGTCAAGCCGCGGCACCGTATTTCCGCGAGCCCCGCTGGCCAATAAACAAAGCTGCTCTTAATAGAAGAGTAAGTACGAACGCGAGCGTCTGTATGGCGGGAAGGTGAGGGGGAGGGAGGTGGGCGATAGAGAAGTGGCAGACATGCACAAGAGGTCGATCTTGCGGACAACGGGGCGGCCCACCCTCGGGCTAACAGCACAAGGAGTTGTTGAACAGTCTCGACACGGCAGCAGCGGCAGCACCTTCTTCTTCACGAAACGATCCACTTCTTGGCGTGGAAGACGCAGATTTATCTCCGGCTTGAAGCTGCTGGCTCCTGTGGCAATACAATAAGGAGTCTGGCGGCTGCACGCTGCCACTACAAGAGGCGACTGCAGCTTGGGTCGTCAACGCTATAGACGTAAGTGTGTATGAATGCACGTTTGTGCTTACGTACGATTGCGCTGGGCGTGTTACTCTGACGGCAGCTTGTCCGATTGGAACGGAAGAAGACGTTGTGCTGCAGACGGTTGTTTCTTTTTTTTTTCTCGCGCCTCATTAGCGGGAGAGTCGTATATCTCTATACAAGGACCCTTGCAACGGCAGCTGGTAACAGCGCTTAATTGGAGGCGCTAATACGGGTCCTATTTTGCGGTACGTCCGTAACGACGAGTTAACAGTAGTATCAGACACAGAGTTCGGGCAGGTTGTCATGTGGTTTCTGGCTTCACTATAGAGTGAACAATCTGAATGCAAGCGATACAGTTATGCAAGAATACAACATAAGGGAATGAAAGCGTGCATGAGGCGCGCACTGACCAAGTCAAGAGCTTAACGAACAACTGTAGCGAAAGAAAGTGTAATTGGAAGCTTTAGTGGGCTGGATACGCATGCGCTTAGATGAACAGATGAACGCTTAGATGAACAGATAGATGAACAGATACGCATGCGCTTAGATGAACAGAGGCACTAAGAGCGCTTTTGCGTTGCTTCATTCCGGCTTCTATGTATGCTCAGTAGACATATGTACATATAGACATGAAGACGTATATCTATGCTCCCACTAAATTGTGCAGATTTCATCGTCGTCAGCAAATTCTGGGACGACGCATTATGGAAGGCGTTATCCCTACACTACATTATTTCACCATACGACTTTCAGGTTACGAATAATCCTACTTCACTAAGACTCAATGCAGAGTTTGTTGCTTCAATTTTCCTTTCAATGTAAGCATACAATTCTGCCCCGCCACGGTGGTCTAGTGGTTATGGCGCTCGATTGGTGACCCGAAGGTCGCGGGATCGAATCCCGGCCGCGGCGGCTGCATTTTCGATGGAGGCGAAAATGTTTGACACCCGTGTACTTAGATTTAGGTGCACGTTAAGGAACCCCAGGTGGTCGAAATTTCCGGAGCCCTCAGCTACGGCGTCCCTCATAATCATATGGTGGTCTTGGGACGTTAAACCCCAGATATTATTAGCATACAATTCTTTATCTGTGTTAAAACTGTATTCGTAATTCACTGTACAACTAAGAAACTGAATGTTATTGTGTGAAAATGGGATGCAACTGAGGCATAAGTATGCAAGGAGGACCGAAATCATCTACATTAAAGGCTATTCTGGAGTCACGGTTTGTAAACTTTGCGGCACACCTTCCTCTATGTCATAACATTTTCAACAAAAATTTATTAGGCTGCATACGTTAGTATGCTAAGATCTTTCACTTAGTTACTTAAGCTAAGCTTATACTTACGACATGACCATCACATCTAATGAGCCCAGGAAGAAATGCGTCAGTACCGTTGCGGCAAATTTTATTTAAATATTTATATTTCTAAAAACATCCTGGGTTCTGTTGCAACAAATTGATTACTATGCTTGCGTGATAATTATTATCCACGCGGCCAAACTAAGCGTGGATTTACGCCCTATTTAATTTCAGTGAGCGGCCGCCATCTGCCAGCATTGAACCGCAGCGGTTTTCAACTCGAAGACAATGCTGACTCTCCCGCGGCTGCAAGCCGTTCTACTGCCGCTGCTGGCGTCGTTCCATATCGGTCACAGCCATTCCCAGTGCCCGCTGGAGTGCGTAGGCTCGTTCGTCGTGCCCACCGACAAGGGCACGAGAGTTATCAGTGGTCCCGCTGCCAAACAGGTAGGCAAAATTATCAAAGATCTCACCGAGACTCGGACATCACCGCCGGACGATGAGATAACCATCGGTGGGGAGAATTATCGTGTGCCATCGAAAGTCAAGTCGCAGATGCGAAGCGCGCTCAACACTTTCCCGGAGCTGTCGCCCGTCTTTCTCGATATTCTGCGGAACCAAAGACAGATATCTTCACCAGGCGGAAAGCAGCCATTCCCGTCGTCCAGTTCGCAGGAAGAAACGTTAACGCCTGAAGGTAGCCAGGAGCGACCGTCTGGACCAGACACGTCTCGCCTTCCCGACAAGGTCCGCCCAACAGAGAGTCGACCTGATCATCATGGATTCGGTCCCTTCGCCCCTGGACAACGGGCACCAAAGAACAGAGATGAAACTTCCGGGATGCCTGATTCTTTCCTTCCGAAACCGTCCAATCCCGAAACTTACAGACCGTCGAACGATCAACCTGATGACGAAATAGAAGGGCCTTTGGATACCACGTTTCCCGACCGAAAACACCCAAAACCTCAATCTTTCGGGAAACCCAAGGAGCGTATTTCTGGTGACATTAATTCTTCTGAACCTGAAGAATTTGAACCGGAAAGTTCAAACGAGAACTTCCCGCGTTCGAAAGAGTCCGAACCGTTTTCAAACGGAGTCCGTAAACAGTCGTCTCCTGAGACGTCCGATCAATCAAGCCCCGAAGATTCGCTACCATCGGGCTCTCCGAATGACTTCCCCTTCAGTTCTGAAAAATTCAAGCCCGACAGTTCTTCAGATCCTGAAGAGAGTATACCAGGAGATAACGAGCCCTTCGGTACAAGTGAATCTGAAGAATCCAGTAACCCCGACAGCTTTAATGGCGATGACTCCTTGCAGCCTTCCAGTTCAGGTGCTTCCAAACCCACATTTTCCAACCCGAACAATTTCCCTTCTCACCCAATCAACGCGCCTGATTCGAAGTTTCCGAGACCTTCTGGTTTCCCGCCTTTCAGCCAACCAGGAGAGCGACCATCTAGTTCTACCGGTGAGCCTTTAGCTCCTGAGGCAAACGAGGGAAATCCAGAAGTTAACCTTCCAGATCTTGTTAAAGTCCCACCTAAGGACAAGCGAGTCCCAGAGGACGTCCGTTCCCATCTAAAGTTTCTGGAAGATAATCCTAGTTTGTTCGTACCTGTCTACAAAACGCTAGTCAACAAAGGTGTGACGTTTCCAGATTTACGAAGGCCGGTCGATCACGTCATCGTCGATGGAAAGCGGATCAACATTCCCAGACCAATCACCGTGGCCTTCCCTGTAAGAATCGACGGCCACACTTTCACGCTGCCACGAGATGCGGACAAGCTAGCCACCTTCGCCTCCCAGCATCCTGAGCAACTTCCCGCAATAACGACAATAATTCGCCAGTTTGGCGGAACTCTTAGGCCTGACAACACAGGTAGGGTTTCGTCATTCACGCTGTTTGACAAGGAAACTGGACTACCGCAATCTGTTACCCCTAGAGTCTTCGTAAATGGGCGTCCTTTCACACTCCCCAAAGACATGGAAGAGCTTGTGAGAACAATCGAAGGCAGACCCAAACTGTTTCACCACATCCTGCCGATTCTTGAGACATTCGGCGCACGACCGCGAAGATCACCTACTGGGGAAATAACGTCGATTGTGTTCCGAGGAAGGAAGTTTCCCGTACAATCTGTGGCCCCTGTTCCCGTCTTTATCCGCGGTAGAAGGTACAACATTCCTTCAGACCTTGAAAGGATTCTAGAACAACCGGAGAGCCAAATTGTAGGCGAGCTCATAAGCGCTCTTCAGAGATCCAAGGTTCCGATAGTGGTCGACAACGACACCGGAAACGTGGTGGGCATAGAGAGGGAGGGCGTACGCATTCCGTTCCCCGTAGCCATTCGCCTCGGAATCAACATGGGAGGACGAAACTTGTTAATACCACGCGATCTCCCATCCATTGTCACGCTGCTGGAGCGGCACGGCGTACCCACCGACGTCCTCAATGTCCTCTACAACAACTACGGAATAATCCCGGTTCGTGGCCCGGACCATCAGGTCATAGCTATTGAGTTCAACGGGAAGCGCTATCCCATCAAACCGCAGCCTAAGACAAGCATAGAAGTTGGAGGCTACCATCTGACGCTGCCAAAGGACAGCCCCAAGCTCGTTCGGCTAATTCAAGAACGCAAGGTGCCGCTGCATCATTTCCTACGTACGATCCAGAACGCAGGATACAAGCTTGTGCCGGGGCCTGACGGAATGCTGCACACGGCCCACAAGGGATACGATGTCATCGAACTTCCTATGCGCATACGCATGCTGCTGACCATCAACGGCGTCAGGTACAGGATACCGCAAGACATTCCACGCATTGTCGAACTGCTTCGTACGACCAGAAACGAGGCCGCTATCGTGAAGATTCTCCACAGCCTCGAGCTGTTCGGCGTTGACGTCCGGAAAGAACCCGGCCAAGCAACCCTTATCTTCAACGGAAAGAAGCACAATTTCCCTTTAAATGCGGATAGCACAGCCCAAAAACCAGGCATAGGCGGTGCACCGGGATCAGTAGTAAGCGTGAATATTAACGGCCGCTGGTACAGTCTTCCAAGGGACGCAAGTGACCTGGTAGAGGCCATCCGCGCAATCGGTCCTAAAGCAATCCCTCTGCTCGTCAGGACTCTGCAGCCGAGCGGCATCAAAGTGAACCTGACGCCCAGCGGTGACGACATCGTTTCCTTCACAATTCAGGGTAGAGTAATACCGGTGTCCAGAAATGGCCGCGACATGCAACACCACAGTGAAATACCTGCCGGTCACGTCCAGAGTAGCGCGAAAGGCAGTTCAGATAGGTTCCCCGTTACTATCCGCGGTCTCCAGTTTGTGGTGCCTGAAGACATCGGCCGCCTGCCTAGCCTTCTACCTGGTTTCCAGTACGGTGAACTGATCACGGCGATTCACAGAGCGGGACACAGATTGGAAGTGGATGACCAGGGCATGTTCTACGGCATGCGCGTTCGCGGAGGCCGGCTGGTTAGATTCCCGATCAGTTTCAGCGTCAGCGTGTTCGCGGACCCAAAGGGAAGACCGTTCCGTGTGCCGAATGACCTACAGAACCTGGCACAGGTACTGCCGTCGCGCCGCTGGGACTGGAAGGCAATGCGTAAGACTCTTCAAAACGCCGGTATAGAGATGAGAGGCGGGAATGAAGGCGCACCTCACTCCATAGGCTTCCAAGGACGATTCTTCGAGATTCGAAACAACCACGGCGGCGCGGGGTACTGATCAGCAGCAAGGGTTATAAACGGTGTGTTTCTACCAGCCCCTTCACATAGACAATGTGTTAACAAAAAAAAAAAAAAAAACGGACATCCTCAATCGCACACCGCGAGCTTTCACTTAACAACCCGTACGTTTTGGCGTCAATAAACTCTGTACGCAGACGTGTACGACACGAAAATGCGAATGTATTTGACTTTACTGCACAATCCAAGCGATACACATTCAGGCCAAAGCAATAGACTGCTTCCACTAAGATTAAAATGGTATTGGTCGATCGATGTTTAATCACGAGTTGAGACCTTTGTGTCCTGATATCTCCTCTGTTTCTGCAAACCCATGCATCTTCGGTAGAGCTCATTGCAGACCGTGTGAAGTATGACAGCATCGTTGATGGTAGACCGTAGAAGTCTTTCTGCCAAGTCATGAATTTCGCAATGTTTTTTGTAGTACCTTCATGTTACATAATGCATTCCAACCTATGGCACTCTTCGCTCGCAACGACAAAACCAACTCTTGTTTTGAAAAGCGTTACGTGGTAATAACATTTCAGAGAAACGCTTGACCTGACTCGTTGTTAATTAAGGGCCGCATGACACTTTCTTGTGGGACATAACACGCTCACTGGCCCCGCCAGTTGCGGAACTCTACAGTTCTGTGCAATTATTAGGCCACATATTGACAGCCGACAGGAAACCTTGTGGTTCTTGTCTTTCGGCGATGCGATGCGCTTTCGCTTTGGCTCGACAGCGCTCCTCTTCATGGCCATCTGTTACAATACAGCATGCTTGATAATGTTCTGACGTGCGTCGATCAATGCCAGCCGGTCAGAATCGATTTTGCACCCTCCACCGTGCCTTCCTTCGCTGTTCACACATTGGTTCCTTACGTTTTGATGCAGTAATTGGATTGGACATGTAGCACGCCGTTCGTGACAACGAAGTAATTTGAGATCATATGTGGCATAAGTAAAGCGTAGAAGTACAACGTAGGTGAAGGAACCGAAGCCTCACCGGGAAACTATTATTCAGATAAAACTGTTTACCACAGGCTTACTATCATTCTGCTGTGCTTGTAGAAGAGGCCAAGTCTATTCTGTTATAGACTCTGTTATTTCGTTTCACAAGAAAAGCACCCACTATTTTCTTTCTTCGTTTTTGCAGCTGTTACTCCGTTTAGCTTACTTTAGGAACTAAGCGCGATTTATTTTGTCCAGCCGTTTTTGTGGACTGATCGCAGGGATAGTGAAATCTAATACAGCGGTAAACAACACACGGTGGTAAAGGAACTTAGAAGTGTTTTCGCACTCTCTTCTAGAGACATCCGTAAGTTTAAAATATGCTGTCATTCGCGACAGTGTGGACGAGAGGCGATCGCGGACGCTGCACGGGATTTCTAACGAATCATTGAAGAAGTCGTCCTCGAAGTCTCTCTCTCGTGCGCGGGGTAAAACGCGGTGTTAACAAAAACGCAACCCATAACGCGCAGTGAAACATATTTGACCACTCACAACCACCTTCGAAAGCGTGCTAAACGCATTCATATATAGCGACCAAGGTAGCGACCGGGCTTGGTTCTTTATAGTTCTGTAACATTTTTGTTGAACCAGTGTAACAGTGAGTGCCAGACTATATATAACATCTCGACAATTTCAACAGACACAGTTTAAGCTACGCAGAAGAGCAACAACTAAGAACGCTTTCAATAAGTTTTTGTTTTCGGGTTTAGCGCCTGCTATTTATCTCTTTATTATTTTTTTTTTTCGTTTCTGTAGCAACAGGTGCGCACTCAGTCACTTTTTTTTCTCTTTTTTGGGTCAGCACTCCTCTTTTATGCAACTAACGCCAGCAGTTCACGAGCAATCCGCAAGGGGTTTGTCTAAATTCAATGTCCAAGTCGTTTCCTTACACCTTCCTTAAACAGCGTTTTGTTCAGGCTTATTCTCGGCAATTCGTCGCAAAGAAGGTCAAGCTGTACAGTTTCAGGGAGGCGGGTACGAGTAAAAGAGTAAGCTTTTCTCTCTCTCTGTGTGTGTGCGTGTGTGCGTGTGTGCGTGCGTGCGTGCGTGCGTGCGTGCGTGTGTGTGTGTGTGTGTGTGTGTGTGTGTGTGTGTGTGTGTGTGTGTGTGTGTGTGTGTGTGTGTGTGTGTGTGTGTGTTTCTCTCTCTCTCCCACTTTCTATAAAACATGGTAGCGCCTCTGTGACGAGAGTTAACGTTTAGTGTTAAATTGATTTGTTCTGCTTGTCAACACTTTCTTTTTTCTTTTTTAGTAGAGGTTTCCATAATGCACTTGATTTTTAAAGACGATAGTCTTTATTGGGGAACTTAAACGCAGAAATTTCGGTCTGTCTTTCTGTTTGTCGGCACGTCACCCGATTCAGCCACCCGGCCAAAGTTGAACCACTTGCTTACCACCCACCCATCTTGAACTGGTACGGCTGTTCATACTTGTGAACGTTGTCGATCAAAAAGTAAATATTACGCGTATCTGAGGCGCAACATTATTAGGTAAGTATTAGGTGGTGTCTTCCTTTAATAGAAAATACATAGATACGCAATTTTAAAGACTCTAAGTCTTGATTATGCGCTATTTTATGAAAACACTACCGACGAAGAAGACGTACAGACGAACAGAAGTAGACGAGACAAAGCGCAACTTTCAACTGATTTATTTCGTGCGTTGTTCAAATATATATCGAGTACAAGGCACACGTCAGAGTGATAACACACACATACCCTCGCCTACACGTCATCCACCCTTCGCGTTTTCACTACAAGATTTACTTCTGCAGAAGATAAATGTAAAGACGGCATGCTCACGCAGTTTTTTTCACCCAGAGAAGCCATGATGGCTGCTTCAGAAACCAATCTCTCTTTTTCATCTTTCACGTGTTTTACAATTTTTGTTTTTTCAAATTCGGGTGCGCACGAGCATCGATTACAATGTGTTGCTAGATTCCCTGGGTGGGTGACTTGCTCGCAATTGTACCGATGCTCTCTAAGTCTTGTGTTAATAAATCTCGAGGTTTGTCCTATATATTGTTTTCCGCAGGTTAGCGGAATACTGTACACTACTTCTACGTCGCACTCGACAAACCTCTGCGCATGTTTTGTCTATCTATTGCTTTTTGTGGTTTCATTTGCATTGTTGACTTTGTTACAAAGACTTATCAGTTTCTGTGGTGCTGAGAATACAACAGGGACGTCATGTTTGTTCGCTATCTTTTTTAGTCTATGTGATACATTATGTACATAGGGGATCACCACCGGCCGCTTCTCTCGCTTTTCGGCTTCTGCATTCTTTTTTGTTCCTGATATATTCCGTAGTATTTTTTCCGCAACAGATGGAATTATGGAGTCTGGAAAACCACTTCTTTTTAGCCTTTCTACCTGGACATGCAAGCTCTTTGACATCAAATGCTCACAGGATTTTTGGATTGACTGACATAGGCAGTTTCGCGCAACACTTCTTTTTACAAGTTTAGAATGACCACTTGAATAGCTCATCAGCGCTTTTTCACTTTTCGTCATGTATGCCCAGCACGTGTGGCTGGCACTCAGGTGAATTTCTAGGTCGAGAAAACGCATCACACTCTTTTTCGGTAATTCTACTGTAAAATCTAATCCATGGAACGCTTCACGAAAAATGTCCAATATATATTTCACCTTATTTTTAAGATCAAGTTCAAAGTCAAAACAGAGCAGGAAATCATCCACATATCTAAAACATGCTGTCGCACCAATGTCTTCCATTTTTTGTCTGAGCATGCGGTCCCCTTTCGCCATGAACAGGTTGCACAGCACTGGGGCAATACACGACCCGATCGCTATTCCATCTCTTTGGACGTACACAGTTCCTTCGTATTCTACACAAAGCGACTTCAGATATGTCCTTAGCAGTTCCAGGAAATCTTGCACTCCAATCAGGCATTGATTCATAAATTTGGTGTTGCCAAAGGCGTCGATGCTTTCTTCCACAGCTTTTATCGCTTCACCTTGCGGAATGTTATAAAACATGTCTTGGACGTCTACTGATATACAGGTGACCGGAAGGCTTTCCTTTAAACATTCTATTACCTTCGGCGAACCATCAATAAGGTATGCATCGTCGACTGGCAGAACAGATAGATGGGTCTTCAAATATCTTGCAACATGATTTCGCCACGTTTCTTTGTCTTCTACGATCACCCTGAAGGGGTTGTCTTCCTTATGAGTCTTAACCGAGTAAAATGGACGAAGTGAAACATCTCTGCTTTCTTTGACTTGTTTCTGAAGCTTCCCGAGGCCGAGTCTTCCACATAACTTGCTTGCATTCTTGCGCAATTTTTCTAGTCCTTGGTAGTCAATATCCGTGGCGTTGAAATTTTTGAATAGAGCTTGCCGTGCTTTTTCTTCGGTTTCTGAAGCAGCCATCATGGCTTCTCTGGGTGAAAAAAACTGCGTGAGCATGCCGTCTTTACAATTATCTTCTGCAGAAGTAAATCTTGTAGTGAAAACGCGAAGGGTGGATGACGTGTAGGCGAGGGTATGTGTGTGTTATCACTCTGACGTGTGCCTTGTCCTCGATATATATTTGAACAACGCACGAAATAAATCAGTTGAAAGTTGCGCTTTGTCTCGTCTACTTCTGTTCGTCTGTACGTCTTCTTCGTCGGTAGTGTTTTCATAAAATAGCGCATAATCAAGACTTCGACATGAACCAACTAGCCCCAATCATCGCCTTACTAACATTTAAAGACTCGAGTTTCTTAAGCTGCGCTGAAAATGCGACTGCGCTGAAACTTGTCTTCCTCCGTGCCCTCCGCACAAGCTCATGTTGTGTTTCGGTTTCGGTTCAGTATTGCATTGTACGAATGACAGGGGGCGCCGCTCTGGCATTCCTGTTTTACCCAGGCGACGTGTAAATAAGAGAGTTTGTAGAGAGTACTCGTTGAGTGCGGACGTTTCTTCTCCTTCGGCGCATCGCGCCAAACAGCGTGCTCAGGCTGGCCGGCTGGGCCGGCGTCCCCACCGGTCGCGTTGGTCACCGCCGGTCTTTTTTTTTACGCGTCCCGCGTTACATCGTAGATTCCAAAGAAAAAAGAAAGAACGCGCGTCCCTTGGTTACAGTTACAGACACGACGAACTCCCAACTCTACGTCAGTAAAGAGTCACCGTGAGCTCCTTCGACATTTATAACTATACAATCCACGGATGCGCAACTATATTTGGGTGATTTCTGGCGTCTGCCTTCTAAACGTGTGCGTACACATTTCTTCCCCGTTTATGCTGTATCTTTCTTTTTTTAGGTTTTCATGACGACATATATATTCCCTCTACACAAAGGTGGAGGCTGACAGCTCCTATTGCTGAAGTTGTCACTTTATACCAAAGATTGTTTATACCTAGCTACTTTCAACGCTTTCATTCAACTGAAGTGTGAGCAGCTGGAAAGCAGCGTGTTTCTTCAGGGGATAATAGCGACTCTGCTTTCTCAGAAACAAAAAGACATTGCGGCTGCTCAAATTTCTCGACAGACACAATTCTTAATAGGCGACACCTGCACAGCAAAGCTGTCCTGCCTCCTCTTGTCAGCGCACAATTCGAGGACCGCATATGCCAACTGCTCTCGCCCAGGCGTTTGGTAATAATAAAGAGCCCTTTGAACTTCGCGCGCAGTTTTCTTGAAGAAGACGGTGTTCCTCGTGGCAGCCGCACCTCATCGCCGATATGATATTGCGGTGCCCGACGGCGGCGGCGGTTGCGATGTCGCTTTTATATAGCTCAACATTCATACATGTATTCTTGTTGGCTCTACAGCGAATACCACAACGAGTTCGCTTGTACAACAATAGAATATAGGCGCCGCCGTCGGCTCATTTGTCGCTTTACAACAGCCGCACGTAAAGGCGTCGCCACTGCTCAAAGCAACCGCCACTGAATAGCAGCGCGGTTAGAACGCGCGGCCGACACCGCAGCATGCTGCTAACCTTACAGCCGGTGCCTTACAGATTACGGTGCCTTACAGCTGGCTACTGTCGGACACTTTGTCGGAGAAAATATGTAGAAGAAAATTATGGGCTTATTTAACCGAATAGCTTTTTGAATTATCGTTAAAGAAAGGTGTCTCTTGCTAAATGTGTTTTATACACTGCAAGCATAAGTACTGTGCGCGATATTTATAACGAAGCAACCAATATAACGAAGGATTTTCACAGGCAATGGATACACTACAGAGAAATACATGCAGCTATAATAGGAGGATTAGAGGGAGATTAAGCGAAAACAAACACATTCAATCTTCATTACTCGAAGACTGACAATCTCGCTTTACCTAAGGCGGAAAGTTGGGCTAGTTGGCATCGAGAATAATATGCCATGATTACTAGCGAAAAGGGAGACGGGGACGAGAAGAAGAAACACTGGACGACGCTAGTAACCATGACCTATTATTCTTGCTTCACTGCGAAACATACCCAGCAATTGCGGACATCGCTTTCAGTTCTCGGTTTTTGGCACCACGTGGCGTACGGACCTTAAAGATTCGTAATTCCCGCTATGACTCCGACAGCGTAGCGGACACAAAGACAGACGACAATATCGGCTTTCACCACCGCGCGCGAACCGGCAATCGCCGACTGATAACCGCAACGCATGCGACGAGCGGGCGGCGCGCGCTCAACTGTGAATGAGCACTAGTTTTGTTGCAAAGTGGCTCGGTCCTTCTTCAAGACGACGGAATCTGGAAAAGGCGTCCTGCCCTTCCTCTCATTTTTCTTTGAATATTTTCCGAGTTTCTTCAATATTTTTCGTCCGATCGTACTGCCGTTGGCCTCCCCTGGTTCCTTTTAAAGTTGGCAAGCACGCCTTTTGTCGCTTCCATGTTTTGAATCATAGAAGCTAATTTTGAGAAATAATACCATCTTAAAATATGATGATGGTCGTGCGTTTCGGACTGTGCATACTGAGGCTTGACTTTCCTCATTTTCGTTGGCGTCAGTTTACAAACCCATTATATTGCACAACTGGGTGAAAGCGCCAAGCCGTGTGGTACAGTCGCTAGACTTCGCTTTTTCGTCTTCAATAAGCGACAGAACTAAGGCACAAATTTATTTGAATACTGATTATTATTCAGTAGCCTTCGTTGAAGTATTTTAATTATAGGCGCCATAGTTTCAACCGTGTTGCTTTCCTTTCTCAAACTCAAAATAAAATACGCCCTAAATACCTTACGTTCCTAAGCACAGTACACAATTTACAGCCCGCCCTCGCCTTTCTTCTCAGTGTTTCTGAAAATGAAATGAAATCGAATAAACTGACAAATCCCACCTCAATGCCTCAATGGATATCTGCTAGTCTGCAGATTTGTGCGAAGTCATGGATTGAAACCAAGCTATTGCGGCCTGTTTAAAGCAGGAAAAAAAAACGAAAACAAAAACGTGTTTCTTTACGTGACAACGTACGTTAACAGGCCCTTCACGAAATCCATTGAAAACATTTGTTACATTTTGAAAGTTTTCTGTTGCTTATGTAAACAAGGCAACTGCAAGAGTCTGGAAACGCATGTCTTCTTGTTCTCTGTGATGAATGCTTGTTTACCGTGAAAAAAGTGCGTGTTCTTTGCAAGACATTGTTTCGATTGCACCTAACGTTGTAGATGCCATCTAGCTAAGATTTTAAGAATGATTTTTTTGTAAATTAGTTAATTGTAGGAAGAGTTGCAATATGTTGAACTGTCCTGTTACCGCATTTCCAGAAGACCAGCGCCACTGACAACTCAGACACTCTGTGTCTTTGCCTCGGCAAGAGTCCGCAAGCATAGTTTTTTTTTCCCGCTTTCCTGTGGACACTGTAGCCTCAGTACGTTGTAATATTCACGTGATGGGCCCCGCATGTGTTTATCGCTATTTTTCATTGCGGCACCGTTCTAGTGTCGTCACTGAGCGTCTCAGATTAGAGGGTTAACTGAAGTTGCGTGTCATAGTCAGTGGCTCGATCACTGCGCTGCAGCCCGTGGCTCACGTTCGCAGAAAGCCCGGCTCCCTCAGAAAGGCATGACCTTCTGTATGAAATTTTGGCCGCCCTTCTGCGAAGCAGCCACTCATGTTTTGTAGACACAATCACTACAAAATGATGTGTACTGCCCATTTATTTGTAGTGCGCACTGATCATAGTGAGAAAATCCGAAGTGCAGGGGAGGAATAAGGGCATAAGGCAGGCTAGTCGATGTTTTCGTAGGTGAGCCTATCTTAGTCAAAGGCGTCAATGACCAACCCTTCCAAACATATGGCGCCTTTGACGAATATACCACCCATCGAAATATCAGCTAACCGGTATGAGGCCCCTATTATGGCGAAAGCCTTAGATGCCTCATCAAACGCGAAAACTGACCGTCGGCGTCTTCGAGATTTGGCAATATCTCTCGATACTTCGCGAGACCGGCGTTGGCGTTGAAGGATGCAAAAAAAATGTAATAAAAGTGGGTTCAGAGTCACGTGATACTCAAGTGAATGTGTGTGTGTGTGTGTGTGTGTGTGTGTGTGTGTGTGTGTGTGTGTGTGTGTGTGTGTGTGTGTGTGTGTGTGTGTGTGTGTGTGTGTGTGTGTGTGTGTCGGCGTACCAAAAGCCACATGACGTCAGCATGACGTCACATATCGCCAGAATTTGACAAATCGTAGTGGCGACATCGAAGGGCATCGTCATTTGATTAAAGGCGGGCCGATCACGGAGGCTCTGCAAAACCATGTCAGGAGCAGAAAGCTTGTAACGCCTCCGATCCGGGAGGCAGTGCAAAAGCACGTTGAACTCGGAAAGCTTTTGAATGTTACGGTGGAGGGGAGGATCAGCACGTCGACCGAGAAGAAAAAGAACAAGAAAATGGCTTTCGCCATCGAGTCGTCTTAGGCAATTGCATAAGGGACCCTCTGAGTTTTTCCTGTTCAGACAACCTCTATAGCACACCTATTCGGTGCCTTTGACTACGCTGTCCCTCATCTTCACAAATTCAGTCATGCGATACTACCAATTAGCACCAATAAACATTTATTAGTCTAAAGTCGCCGACATGGGTCACTGGAGGGCAAAAAGATACGACCCGTTGAGCACAACCACACATTTATGCTTCGTCGTTAACGCGGGAGTGTCACGCACTTATCTTCGCCGAAATTAAGCTTGGGAATGTTCTATTGCAAGCATAAGTTAGTCCGTTCGTAATCTGGAAAAGTTCACATGCGCATGCTATGCGCATGTGAACTTTTCCAGATTACGGACGCTATTGCTTCGCGATGACGTATTGCAGTCATCACGGCGGATGTTTATCCCGCCCCTCCAATCTTGCTTCTGCTCCCTAGGCTGTCTTCTGGCGCTGCTGTTGCACGTGAAATGTTTCAATGCAGTGCATTTTACTTCGTGGGATACGAGTCAAGCAATTTATTCTCATGGTATCCGCGTTTCTTTTTCTTCCTCGCGCCATAGGTTGGGAAATCCACAGCATGATTAGAGGCTTAATACTTCTGTAGCTCATTGTTCGTACACCGGTGCACCGAGCCGACAATGTTGAACCAGCTTCAATGGAAAGCTTCTGAGCTTTCATTTTTGCCATTACAATTAAGTGTAAACGATCACAATAGAAGTTTGAGTTGACAATTAAAAAACGACCGTTTTAACTGATTTGACGTATTTCATCAGGGCCTATAGCTTAGAACGCTAGGTTATGTTAAATCCAGTTAACTTGTATATTCAACAGCTAGGGCACACTGTTCATTCAGCTGCAATTAAGCCCTCTTTCGGTCAGTCCAAGAAACGCGTCTGTGAGCATCATAAACCTAATTGTCATCATCTTTAGCCTATTCAGTGACCACTTCAGAACTGGGGTTTTCTCTAACGATCTCCCATTCCCTCTATCCTGCGACAGTTGATTGCACTTTATTCCTGCGACATTCTTAATTTCATCACCTCGACCTAACACTCTGCTGTCATTAACTTCGTTTCTGTTCTCTTGGCATCTATTACGCCGCACTAACGGCACATGAATTATCGGTCCTTCGTATTAGTGACCTGCCCAAGTCCACTTTTTTCTGATGATGTTAACTAGGATGTCGGCAACGCCTGTTTGTTCCCTTATTTTCTCTACGTATCGTTCGGTGTCTTAATGCGGGTCATTTTTTTCTTCCGTCATACATTGCGTGGTACTTCACTTTTTTCTCGAGTTTCCTTGTTATCCTTCAAGTTTTCAGCCCCGTATGTTACTACCAATAATACGATATTGCACAGGTCAGCAAACTCACTCATCAGTCGACTCACTCAAACTCCTTCAGACTCAGATCGGGCCATGAGTCTGACTCTGAGCGAGTCCGGGTAAGTAATGTTTTGGTGTGTTTGAGTCGGAGTGAGTCCGACTGAGGAAAATTTTAGTGAGCCTGAGTGCAGGTGCGTTCGGTTGAGAAACATACTGGCGAGTCTGAGTACGAGTGAGCCCTAAGCACAAAATATATTTCTTGACTGAGTCTGAGTGGGCTAGACCGTCTAATGCCGACCTATGGTCATATCTACTCATCTTCAGCATTACTACCAGTCTTATATCGGCTTACCATTATACCCAAGTCTATTCACACATATGTCAACGCACGAGCGTTAATGCGCCACCTCAATATTTATTGATCAGAGGGTTTGAGGCGTGTGTGTGTGGGGGGGGGGGGGGTCTACCTCCCCGTGCAATCTCTTTCACGGGAAGTTCTTGATAATATATCTCGTGTGAGTCGCGTATTTCATAAAACTGTCCTTGCATGATTGCAGCCACTTATAATACGTGTTTGATGGTGCAAGATCAAAAGGCGCATCGTAGAGCACCGATTACGTGAGATATTGGCGTTAAAGAGAATCGGCACCATGACCGAAAAAGCTAATTTAACGCTAACAGACTCATGAATCGACTCACTCAGATTCACTCAGACACAGGTCAAACCGTGAGTCTGAATGAGTCCGGCTGAGTAATATGTTGGTGAGATTGAGTCCGAGTTAGTCCGGTTGAGAAAACATTTAGTGAGTCTGAGTCCGAGTGAGCCTTCGGAGCAAAATGTATTTCTTCAGTGAGTCTGAGTGAGCTCCAATTTTTTTGCCGACCTATGCGCAATTGTTGTATACATCCCGCTTTACGAATAGCGGTGAATTGCCTGTCATGACTTAGGAATGTCTATCTCAAGCACTCTAGCCCATCATCGGCGAATTTTCGTTTCATGAGTAGGTTACCCTTTTAGTTATTGGTGTCGATGTACATACTCTCGCGCAGGCTCTGAACACTGGTTGTTAATTTTGAGATCTTCTAAGGACTCAAAACAGCCGAGCACGCAACACGGTTAAATTTGCAGACACAGGAAAAAATATTTTGATTATCACTGCTCCTCCGCTTGTGTTTCTTCGGGGTAAGGTGATTCGACACGTCGTTTTTTTTTTTCATTGCGGGCTCACTACAGGCAGTAGTATATAACTCCTCGAAAAAATACTGACAGAGTCCCAGTTTCATGCAGGAGCGTTTTACAGCACTTTGAAGGAAATTTATGGCGTTATATATATATATATATATATATATATATATATATATATATATATATATATATATATATATGTATATATATATATATATATATATATATATATATATATATATATATATATATATATATATATATTTCCCACTACTATATATATATATATATATAGTAGTGGGAAAAGAATCACGCGGACCCCGATAGAGTAAGGAATGAAGAAAGAAACTGCGACTTTCGTTGATTCGGCACTGTATATTTTCACTAACGTTTCGTCTGGTGGACCAGACTTTGTCAAAGTAACAAGTACATCGCGGTGGGTTTCCTTATAAACACGCTTAAAGTACATAGTTTCAAAGAACTTATCGATAGCAAGAATGACAACATAAGATAGCGGTCACACGCAGTCGACATAGATTCATGCGCGCACATTTGGGACTCGTGGCAGCGAACTCCGGTTACACAGAGTAAGATAGATTGCACACGCAGTTGATATGGCATTACACACTAGTGGTATGACAGAATTATTGGATTGCACGTCACATGGAGGAAAAGGCGGGGGGGGGGATGACATCAGATCTGCGCTTTATCTATTTTTTTCGCGGGAACGTAGTCACATGCTAGCATTAAACTGCAAACAGTCTGAGATCGCAAACAGAAAATCTACGCAGCACTAAGATCAATTTTTACTTTTTAACTTCTCCTGAAGTACGCTTCAAACACATCAAGGTCAATACGAGAAGAAACTAAAACAACTAAAAAAAACAGCACAGACACAGTACATGATGCACACAACTCAGTACGTATGCACGTAGTCTGGTATGAAAGCTGAAAAATAGTGGGTGATTATCAACGTAACCGTAGAAGAAACACGAGCGATATTAGAAACAGAGCTGCCTATCCCGTTGAAGACCCGGTTATGATTAATAGTGCTTAGTGGGAACGCTTGTAAGTGTGCCTGTGCTTTCGTTGATACCGGATGAGACGGTGTTAAACTTATAGATTAGGTAAGACTCGCGGGCTTCACGATCATGATGACAGCGAAAGCCTGACTCAAGTATAGTGGCCCGAATATTTTCAAAAGAATGTCCAGGTAAACGAATGTGTTTTGATAATGGTAGGCTAGGAAGCTTATTGGAATGCGATCTATGGTTGTTAAAGCGTATTCTAAATGAAGTTTCCGTTTGGCCAATGTACTGTTTTTTGCAGACGGTACACTCAAGCATGTATATAACGTTAGAACTATCGCAATTAAATGAACCTCGAATGTTAAAGGAGAAGTCTGAAAACGTGCTATTGGCTTTCTGCGTCGTTTGCATATGTACGCACACCTTGCAACGTGATTTGTTGCAGGGTGCACAGCCAGTTATTTCGGGCTTATTTACTTTCGATGACGTTAATAAATCTCGGAGATTTTTAGACCGTCGGTACACAACGCGAGGTGGTTCAGGTTCAGTTGTTTTAGTTTCTTCTCGTATTGACCTTGATGTGTCTGAAGCGTACTTCAGGAGAAGTTAAAAAGTAAAAATTGATCTTAGTTCTGCGTAGATTTTCTGTTTGCGATCTCAGACTGTTTGCAGTTTAATGCTAGCATGTGACTACGTTCCCGCGAAAAAAATAGATAAAGCGCAGATCTGATGTCATCCCCCCCCCCGCCTTTTCCTCCATGTGACGTGCAATCCAATAATTCTGTCATACCACTAGTGTGTAATGCCATATCAACTGCGTGTGCAATCTATCTTACTCTGTGTAACCGGACTTCGCTGCCACGAGTCCCAAATGTGCGCGCATGAATCTATGTCGACTGCGTGTGACCGCTATCTTATGTTGTCATTCTTGCTATCGATAAGTTCTTTGAAACTATGTACTTTAAGAGTGTTTATAAGGAAACCCACCGCGATGTACTTGTTACTTTGACAAAGTCTGGTCCACCAGACGAAACGTTAGTGAAAATATACAGTGCCGAATCAACGAAAGTCGTAGTTTCTTTCTTCATTCCTTATTCTATCGGGGTCCGCGTGATTCTTTTCCCACTACTATATATATATATATATATATATATATATATATATATATATATATATATATATATATATATATATATATATATATATATATATATATATATATATCTCTTTTTTTTGCGTGTGACGAATATGACTGTCGGGTGATGACATGAATACTATGAAAATCCTGTCGCGTACGCCATCAAACCCTTTCCTCCAGACACGTGTGGCACACACCCGTTTACCACGGGCCGCGGTGTACTGGTATGCGCCACAGGTGATCGCCACTTCATATCTACTCAGGAACGGCGAGAACACACATTGGTAATTTTAATGCCGGAGCATTAAGAAAAACCGACATCGGCAGCGTTGACCTCCGAATGGAAATGATAAAAGCTAGGATCTCAGCAGGAATCGAACCCAAGGATTCTGCGTCGCAGCCAGGTATTCTACCACAGAGCCACGCCTGGTCTAGAAGCTACTTTGGAAAAACACCCAATGCAGGCGTAATGTCGGTGCAACATGAATTGTGGTTGTGGTGCTGGGTACATGATTGTAAACAATGCAATAAACATGTACTCCTACGATACAGGCGGCATGTCAGGTTAACGTCTCTGGTTTCAGTGTTGGCTCCGCTTTTATAGCAGTCTAATAAACATTACATTTGTATTCCCATGGTTTAGCAAGCTATAATGAAGGATTGCTCGACCCCTGAAGAAAACATTAATAAGTTACGTATGATATTCCCATGATTGCACCGTAAAGTGCATTTCGTTTCGATAATACTGGCGTATGTACTCTAACGTGAGGGCTGACGTTACGTCGCACCGTAAGTTACACTTTAAACGCCAGTGTTGTCGACGTGCCTGGTAAGCCCAATATGTGCACACAGCTAGTACACTTACAAATCACCTTGATCAACCTCGTAACGCTTGGCTCAAAGCCATAAAATACAGCATAGAAGTACTCGCTGACTGCTTCGCATGAAACCGATTCCCAGAAAGCATGGGATCTGCCGAATTTTTATTTGGAGCAACAATTCGAAAATGTTTAAAATTCATGTCAGTACTTGTTCAACGAGTACGCCGGCTACGTCACGGGACCCTGGAGTGCTTTTCGAAATCGAAACTGCCTCAAGTCCTAATATACGAGCATATAAATAAACATTCGTCTCGCGCTGGGGCAAATGAGTTTCGTTGCCGTTATTAACGAGACTGTCGCCACTGATTGGGAGAAAAAAAAAGAGGTTCACAAATTTTCTGTCACCCCTCCTTTAAGACATGCAAACTGCACGAAGTTATACTACAGTCACGTAAAAGTGCGTGCGTTGTTCTTCAGTCGCGCGTACAGGCAACATCGGCAGCTGATAAGCCCAAAGAAATTGTGAGACTTGCTGGGCAAATAAAAACGAAAATTTAAATAAAAAAAACAAATTACGACTGGATTCTGACAGCGTTCATGTCAGACCAGACTTTGCGTACAGCAGCCAAAAAAAAAAAAAGAAGCGTGGCGAATGTTCCATTCTTGAAGCAGTTTGCGCATGCGTGTGGGAGCGACGTTGGTATAAAAGGCAAAGCCGCATGGTCGACAAGTAACAGCGGTTTAACTCTGTGTTGGCAACGATCCGTGCGGCTTCTTCCCGCGGTGGGCACTTCGCGTTTTCCTGCAGATGTGCTTGGACGACAGATTCACCGATCGAGCATCTGCGTATCGGCATGGCTTGGTGTCTGCGTACCAGGAGCCAGGCCTCATGGTTCTACCAACAGCGCTCTAAGTGAAGGTGAGTTATGCGTTATAAAATTTTCGTTGCAGCATTCGTGTTCCGCTGCACGTGGCAACGACGTTTCATTTGTTCAGAGTAGAGTGGTAATACAGAAATTTGACATTAGCATAAAAAGCCTTCAAGAGTAATGACAATTCGCCGGGTTTTACGTGCCAGAACCACAATATGAATATGAGGAACGCGCTTCAGTATAGTAACGGACAACGGGCCAACAAAAAAGCAGCAGATAGTTACTCTCGTAGAGAAAGAAATCTGATGATGAGAGCAGTGCTTTAATAATCGTCGCGCGCTGCCTCCAGCGCCAAAGCGGCCACGGCAGCAGATTTGGCGGGATTGGGGGGGGGGGGGGGGGGGGGGGAGGCAGACGACACAGGCGGCGGCCAGCCACTGCGCCGTGTTTTGGTGCTTCTCTTTCCCGTTCGCTTCCAAAAGACGTCAAATTGTTATCAGCTGTCAGAGAACGTAGCGTTAGCGCAAGTGCTTCTTTTCGCCAGACCTCGTGTATCCTCAGGCGAACGCGGCAACATAAAATGCATTAACTGGGGGAAGACAACGGAGGTGACGAGCCCGCTGAGCGAAACTGCGCACGTGTAACGCGGGCCGTCTCACTCGCTAAACAATCACAGCTTATCACCCTCGAGCTAACGCGGCAGCGAACTCAGCGGCAGCTTGAAACCGGCAACACCAGCAATTGCACTGTCACGGCCGCTGAATGAAAAAAAAAAAAACGCTTTCCATTGAACGGCCATGGCACTGCATTCGCTGCGCCGACTTATTCAGTGCAGCCGAGTTCGTCGTCGCGGCTCGTGTTTTGCTGCCATGGCACTGCAAAGCGTGCCAATTATTACGTTTGGATTCAGAGAGCTACGTGATACAGATAGTTTCTTCCGAGGAGCTAACCTGAAGAAGGGTAGGGAACTCCTCGAAGCGGGTCACGTTCACGGCGTTGTGGAAGAGGTGTTGCTCGGCAGATCAACAATCACGGGCAAATGCATCCCCAGAAAAAAAACCCCATCTATTTACAAAACTCACTTTTGTCGTCGAACGAGTGCGATCCACCGTTCACGCCGATTCCGTTCATATTCTCTAAATGGAAACCGGTAAAAACGCGTGCCCAGAGAATTCCTGTAGGGGTTATTGCACCCAACAACGCAGCAATTATTCCTGGACTTCGGCATTCCTACGAACAGCGGAACCGGCACAAAACGAACTGCCCGCGAAAATACCTTGCGCCGTCACAGCGGGAGCGTGGAGCGAGCAGGGGTGCAATCGCGGAGCGATGTTATATGCTATATTATTCTTATCGTCCACCACCTTCGGCTGACTGATCGCGTTGATAACGCGGACGTACCGTCGCTCTGGTCACTAGCCAAGCGCGAGAAGCACGAAAAGTGTAGTCATCGTAAAAGGCATAGTTCCTCGACTTCACCCCATTTTGAGCGTATCAGAGCATCCCGCCAAATCTGCGCTTCTTGCCGCTAGGGACGCCGAGCGGAGTTGCGTCTGCACGGAGCCTATACATCACAAAGCCTACCGAGTAAGGTAACTTGAGTGCGATACCGTGACATTTGCGCCAACAACTACAAGAAATGTGTTCAAAGCCTACCGAGTAAGGTAACTTGACTGCGATACCGTGATGTGTTCACTTCAGTTTTGGTTGAAGGTAGTCGCGTGTTTGCACTCTTTTCGCGGATTCTGCGAGTTGTAAAGCTTTGAAATCGGCGCCGTGACTTTTGTCCTGGCGTGGTTTCCTTTATATGGTGCATATCTGTTACCACTGCCGATAAATGTAGCCGCACCGTTGGCAAACATTGAAACAATCTGACCGCAGGTTCAGTGCCGTCGACCAGTCGTCTTAGTCGCGCTAGTTTGTTTTTTTATGGCAGAACATAAGCATTTTGCGCCGAATCAACTAACCCTTTAGTGTAATGAAAATTCTCTATTCTGTGGAATACACTGGGAATAGATTGAAGTGCATGTAGTGCTCTACAAATTAGGTACGATAAGGTGCGTTAGTGCCCCTCTGGTATTTTTCGTCATGCAGGAAGGTATTGAACACTTCACGAAGTTGAAATCA
This sequence comes from Rhipicephalus sanguineus, assembly GCF_013339695.2. NCBI lineage: Eukaryota > Metazoa > Arthropoda > Arachnida > Ixodida > Ixodidae > Rhipicephalus > Rhipicephalus sanguineus. The sequence continues at coordinate 91,780,206 of NC_051177.1, read as the reverse complement.
TCGCTTGCATGCAAAGAACAAAGACTAGATGGAAAACGACGCCAGGCAGTCGTCTGGCGACAGCTGCAAACACACACCTTCCCCAGTCCGGTGCGATTGCGGCACATTCTCCCTGCCCAGTACCCGAATGCTACTTGTAAATTATGCCAGACAACCAGAGCGACGCTCTCACACATGTTATGGGAGTGCCCTGTCACAGCAGCTCAGATGGCAGTAGCTCCGGATGCTCTCGCGTCGAAGTGGGCAGCCGCACTGCGCAGCTCCAACTTCAAGACACAAGAATGGGCAGTCCAGCGGGCCCGCGAGGCGGCGTTGAGGCAAGGCCTCGAAGTCCCCTCATGGGAGACCTGAGCCCGGGTTATTAAACATCGCCGGACTTTCAATAAAGTTGTTTCCATCCATCACCCAGAACTAAACTTCGTAGATGCGTGCCAGATTGTATTCTGGCCGATAAGTTAACGGTGGTTTCTTGGCCCGCACTCGGTACAACTTGCACCGTCACGCGCGCCAACTGGCTGACGCGGCCAAGAAACCACCGTTAACCTATCGGCCTACCGCTGCAACGGAGCCGGCGTGTCGCGGCCACAGCTGATTTCGTTAGCTCAAACCACTGCTGAGAGCAGCATGTTCGCTGCGCGCGAATGCGCTAGTCATGTTGTTCTTTTTGTATTTTGCGGGCTTTCTTTGCGGCTTGGGAAAAAATGGTATACGTGAATTTCTTTATAGCAAATAATGCAATTGGGGTTTCTGAAGACGCTCTCGAACTTTGAAAGTCGCAATTCCTGCCTAAAGTGAATGTTTAGCGATTTGGTTGAATAATCCTAATTAATAAATTAATTACCAAACAAAAAATTGTCTGTAGTGAACAAGATGACTGTCAGCAATTTGCAACTGATTTCACTCGCCTGCCTCTAATATTGTATATTTTAACACTTGGCTAAAGATAGCTGGGGCACCCGTTATACTGGCACAGAGCGGCGGAGGCATAACCAAGTATGTATTAATCCTAATTACACGTTAACTGCAGATATGGGTAGCTATAGCACACAGTCTCGCGTAGCGGAGCGCATGTATATTCCATGGTACTTATAGATTCATATGATCAAGATAATGAAGCTAGATATTGCATATTCGCGGATGGGAGAGGATGGCCTGCAGTGGAAGAATAGTCATTAGTGTACAGGAGCAATGACCATTTCCTTTACCAGGTTGCGATCTGTCGGGAGCATTGACGAAGTCGACTATACATACGAGGTGCGTCCGAGAACTATCGAATTTTAGGTCATGAGAAATAAATTTGAGTAGAAGGTACAAAACCCTCATTCCCTTCAATATCTCCTCTGTAATGGACACACTTCTCCTAGCGCTCCCGTCCTTGTTGGACACACTTCTGGCATGCACCTTTAGGAATGATCAATCGGGTCGTCGCATTCCAAATCACTTGGCTCGAATCTGATTCGTTTCGGCGGCATTTTCAGCTTGAGAAACGCCAAGTCACACGGAGCCTGTTAGGGAAGTAGGGAGCTTGACGAATCGCATAAATGTTTTCTTGACAGAGTTTCTTCTGCTCCATTGCAAGCAGTTTTGGTACCAATTTCGCGGACGCTCTCCTCATGCCCAAATCCTTGCGTATACTGATCCAATGCATAACTCCATCTATCTCGTTCGGAAGTTCTTAGACTGTGGTGTGGCGGTCCTCCTTGACCAAACTTCGCGCTTGCAGTTACATTCGGATTTCGGCTCGTTGAGGCTCTGTCTGAACCCGGTTCCCTGTCCACTGATGTGCGGCCACCTGTGAAGCGGTTGTACCACTCCTGTGTCCGAGAGGTGCTCATGTCGTCGTCACCGATAGCCTAATGAATCTTACAGATGGTTTCTGCTCGAGTGTCGCCATGATTTCGGCGAAACTCAATTCAATATCGCTGCTCTTGTTGTTCAGTCTTTTTACAACTTGCTGGGATCCGGATAGCGCTCCTTAAACGTCCTCAGTCGTGGGCCGCTTGCCAGGAACTGACTCTTTCCGCGCGCGGAACAAAATTCACGCATGCGCATAGATGTTTCCTCCATATCTCCAACGAAGGAAGCCTCCCGCACTTTGTTTTACGCGAGAAAGAAGGTTCGATACTCTTTGCAAAGGGAAGGTTTACATTTACAGTCAGTTTAACAGATGAGGTGCAATGCTGTCGCAGATATGCAAGAACTTGAGTCAACAAAATGTATAACTCCGCAAGTCTCGTTGTCTGCTCGAGTCGAGCACCAGCCTGCGCGTGAGGCGTCGCGACCTGCTGCAAATGAAATGCGAGAAACCGAAAACAACCAAACGCTAAGTGATGCGTAACGACACATTGATATTCGTATAAGTGAGTTTATTTCTAATGCTCAAAACACGTTCACGCATTACTCAGCCTAAAAAAGAATAAATCTCATTTCGAGTGGTAAAAACGTTAAATTATTTGTTGTTACGAACGCGCTTACTGCAAGAGGTCTCGCTAGCCCCCACAGTGTTGCACCTGTTGTTTGAAACGGAGTCCAGTATATATGATAACGCAACTCATTTTATCAACGTTAGCTGTGATAATCCTGACGTTTCGTTTAATTCGTGGAACTGGGGGCTGGTGTTAAGATTTTATCAAGGGGGGCACCAAGGTGACTGTTACTGGGTAAACAAAATTACTTTTCGGTGATCGTACAGGCGCTAACACAGTAGCTAACAGTCGGCGATCTGTTCTTTTATTTTTTGTCCCCAGTCCTGAAACCTGTCTTCGTGCGAGATATGTGTGGCGCTCTTTCTTTTTTTTTTCTAAAATAGTCAGGTCCACCGAGAAAGACGCAGTTTTTTGCTGCTGCTGCAAATCTGGTTGGGGCTGCTCCAACGTATTTTGGCAGGGCGCTCATGCCACCAAATTACCTCACATATATAATGCGGCTAAAATCTGTATAGCCCACTATCGTCGGTATTCAAGAGTAAAATTTGGATTTCGCTCTTATAGATTGGAACATTGCATTTGGGTTGAATTAGCTCGTAAAAAGTTTAAATCGCAACGAATGGACGATACAGCAATATTTTGCGATAAAATTAACACCATCCTCGTGCTTCCCACAGTGCCGTCCTTCGTTGCATGGCTCGAATGGCGATGACTAGATCAAGCGGTCCTTCCAGGCAAAAGGCGCACCATTCTGGACTGTCGGCAGCGTTTTCTTCTTGACATCCGTTGAAGGCCTTCAAAAAATGCTTCAGCGCTTCTTAGTCTTGTTATTCTTAGCTCATTTTATGCCGCACCCTTTCGGACCACTTCTTCTTCAAAGAATAGATTGGTGCTCAATCATTTCAGTTGCGAAAAACTCGAAAAGAAACACTAAACGGCAGAAAGTAGGAAAGTCGGCCTGTTCCTCTGTATATTCGAGTTTTTCCCTACATCATGTCCTTCAAGTACAGCCGTGGTCACGTCTCTGTAGAGCGCACGAGCAGCCGGTTTTTGTAAAGTCACTGGAACGGGAAAAGTACCGCGTTCGTTTTCTCTTCGCCGCCGCGCCCTTTCGTTGGCTTCGCCACATAAATGGTCCAGCTCGCTCGCCTCGCTAGTGTCTCCCGGCCGCCGACGCACGGCGCTTTGAAGGGCGGTTGTTTTTATAGCCTCAGAAAAGCGTGCAGGAACATCACGACATCCCGTATCGTTCTGACACTTCATCGCAAGCCTGTCGAGGCATCGAAGAAGGCCTGGATGCTGCGCTTTTGGATCCAGCAACCGACGGGAAACGGGCGAAGCCCTCCTTGCTATTCCCAGCGGGAAAAATGATGCCAAGGGACGGGCTGTGTGGCTGCGTGCACAGAATACGGCGCGAAAAATTTGTTCTCACGACTGATACCCGCCTTCGTGAGGCAAGCGTTACATTGAGAATTCGCAAATTTTGTTTCGGGGAATGTTCGCGTCTCCGCTGCACTAGTGCAGCTTGTTTCGCGGGGTTGCCGCAGAAGGTTCATGCACAATAATGATTGCCGGACAGCTCTTAATTATGTTTGGCGTGAAATTCACGCCTTCGGGCTCACATATAACGATCAGTGCGCCATGAGAACTAACTGCTAGAGATCGGTATTGCGTGACGTGACTCTATGACGAACATAAATAACAGTGCATACCATAAAAATAATGGCACGTAGTCATGTCAGGCATATCATTTACATGCCATGCTCATGGTGCATTCGCGGCCGGTTCGCTGGCTTCATATGCACCAAAATAGGTATTGCGTGACCTGACTATGACGAACATAAATACCATGTGGTAACATGAAAATAATGGCGCACATGTTATGTAAGGCATGATTTACATGCCATGCTCATGGTGCACCCCCGGCCGGTTCCCATGCTTGATATACACCAAGATTGGTAGCGCGTGACGTGACTTTATGGGGTAGAGTTGCACCACAGTTGCATACATCGCCTTGTTTGTCTTTGAGGCAGATGAAGTCATTCATGTCATCACATCTATTTCACAATATATCGCATGTTTGTCACGCATGCATGCATGTAGAATCTGGTATACACAACGCATGACCTGTAATTTATGTTCGTCACACACCCATATCATGTCATACCAAATTTGGTATACATCCAGTTAACAAAACGGCCGGAAGCGCACAAAGACAGTGGAATTTAAACCATGCCGTACATGTTATGCATGCGATGATTTTCACGTTACCACTTGTCATTCATGTTCGTCATACAGTCACCTCGCGCTATACCATTTCTGGTGTATATCAAGCTACCGAACCGGCCGCGAGCGCACCATGAGCGTGCCAAGTAAGTGATGCTGTACATGACATGCAAGTCATAATTTTCATGTTACCACCTGTCACTAACGTTCGTCATACAGAAATATCTCGTCATATCAGTTTTGGTATATATGCATTCATTAAACGACCGCGAACTCCCCAAGACCATGTCATGTAAATCATGTTTTATATGGTATACCTGCCATGATTTGCGCGTTAGGACCAGTAACTTATGTTCGTCATACACTCTTGTCACGCCATATCAATTTTGGTGTGTATCAAGCTAGCGAAGCGGCCGCGAGCGCACCATGAGCGTGGCATGTAAGTCATGCCTTACATGGCGTACATGTCATTATCTTCATGTTACCACCTGTAGTTTATATTCCCCCTACAGTCATGTTATGCCATACCAAATTTGGTATACATCCCATTAACGAAATGGCCAGGAGAGCACATAGTCGTGGGCGGATAGATAGATAGATAGATAGATAGATAGATAGATAGATAGATAGATAGATAGATAGATAGATAGATAGATAGATAGATAGATAGATAGATAGATAGATAGATAGATAGATAGATAGATAGATAGATAGATAGATAGATAGATAGATAGATAGATAGATAGATAGATAGATAGATAGATAGATAGATAGATAGATAGATAGATAGATATAGATAGATAGATAGATAGATAGATAGATAGATAGATAGATAGATAGATAGATAGATAGATAGATAGATAGATAGATAGATAGATAGATAGATAGATAGATAGATAGATAGATAGATAGATAGATAGATAGATAGATAGAATAGATAGATAGATAGATAGATAGATAGATAGATAGATAGATAGATAGATAGATAGATAGATAGATAGATAGATAGATAGATAGATAGATAGATAGATAGATAGATAGATAGATAGATAGATAGATAGATAGATAGATAGATAGATAGATAGATAGATAGATAGATAGATAGATAGATAGATAGATAGATAGATAGATAGATAGATAGATAGATAGATAGATAGATAGATAGATAGATATGTTCAACTCGCAGAAGCTCGCTAAGAAATTATTATTTACGTAGGACGCTAGGGGACAACACAAAGAATACCTGAACAACCCCCTACACACGCTTCATAATTAACGCGAGAGTGTCAAGCACAGAGTTTTGCCTAAATTAATGTTGGGGATGTTCTGTCACCTGCTTATTAGTAATAATTCGCAAGCATCCACGTGTATGCGCTTGTGGACACTTCGGAATTACGGATGCTCTTGCCGCAGAATATATATCAGGGGGAAGGTTATGATATTCCTCTAGTTTTGCTTGTTTTGCTCGCTAGGCCGCCGTCTTCTGGCGCTGCTGTCGCATGCGAAAAGCTACACCGCAGTTTGTATTTTCGCGGGGTACAAGTCAAGAAATGGCTTCTGCTGGTCTTTGTACTTTTTTTCAGTCATATAGCAAGTTGAGAAATCCAAAAAACGACTAGACGCTTAAGACGAGTGTGGTTTAAACCCATGCACTGAGGAGAAAACATTCAACCAGGTTGAATATAAAGGCTTCGAGCTTTCATTTTTGGTAATTCAATATACATAAACCAACACTCTACCAGTATCAAGTGTTAATAATAATAATAATAATAATAATAATAATAATTATAATAATAATTGTTGAGGTTTAACGTCCCGAATGGGACGTTAACGTCCCGAATAGAATGGGAATGGAATGGGGACAACACTTGGAGGAATGGAATGGGAATGTAATTACGTCTTTTTCCGAAAATAGAGCACGTTTTCGTCTACGCGCTGTTTATCAAACTTTTCAAACATCAGCAAGTCAGAACCTTGAAGTTAGCAATAAAGCAGTATTTTTAAAATGGCTTGGCTTATGCACGGTACATTTATATAATACTATCTGGGGTTTAACGTCCCAAAACCACGATATGATTATGAGAGACGCTGTAGTGGAGGGCTCCGGAAATTTCGACCACCTGGGGTTCTTTAACGTGCGCCTAAATCTAAGTACACGGGCCTCAAACATTTTCGCCTCCATCGAAAATGCAGCCGCCGTGGCCCACGGTGCATTTATAAGCAACGCGCCTACTACAATCCTGTCCTTGTATAGACTGTGTTGCTCCGAAGTCTCGAGCTGAAAGCTGGTCAGCCTGCACTCCCACTGCTCCGGGGTGGGATCATTTCATTATTATCGCTATCCTTTTTCTTTGCATCTTTTCTTCGCTCGGTTGCTACGACTCGGCACATACCCGCGTTCGCATCGCCAAGCAAATAGGGCGTTGGGGAGGAACGTATTTTGCTACACCCTTAATTGCTACTACTGTAATATGGTGCTCAAATTAGTCATGTAGGCCTGAGTACATGTTTTTCGAAGTCGAAGGCCATAACGTATTCTCTAGGTCCACCTTTAGTTAGCCAGAGCCAAGGGTAGACGTGGTGTAAAAGTGTGAACGATCTGCCAATTTGTAAAAGAGAAACCGAGGCATAAGTTAGTGTACAAACAAATGCATTATCCCAGCAGATACTGAAGGGAGAAACAAATTATCCCTGCGCGTTGGTTCTCATTGGTACCCCCACACGAAAGCGGCGAATACTCTATGCACAGCCTGATCTTTATCTCACGAGCAGTTTAGTACCTGACGCACGTAAATAACCTTTGCGACAAGGAAGCCATTGCATAACTGCACAAAGGCGAACCCAGAAAGTCCTCCTCACCCCATTCATGCTTGAAAGGCGCGCTTGACAAGCGTGAGGTCTGACGAGCAGTGCGGCCCAGTGTTCCGTATTCGATGCAAAGGCACAAGGTGCCCGAGCGGTGCACTGTTCCAATACCAGCAAATATAGACGGTTTTGTTCCCCATTAACCAAATCTTAGTTTTCTCCATATTCATGACCGCTCCAGATGCGTGGCAAAACTGCTTAGTCTTCTTGAACGCTACTTTTGTCAGCATAAAAATGCGTTATGTCGTCATTTTAGCATTAACACATTTAAGCTTAAACAATATTAAAACATCACCATTCGATCAAACATGCTGACCATGCAAATACTATAGGTAGCGGGAGAACTGCCCCTATGGGAATTAGTAGGGTGCATGTACTGCACGAGATATGTCACCAAGCTATCCCTTGACATTGGTTACGTGCTTTGCGTACTTTTGCAGTTCTTAATGCATCTGATGACATCAGCTTGATGGGGCGTTCATTCTTAACTCGATAAAACTATTAAGATGCCTTTCCTACGCTCAGGAATTACAGGAATGGAATTGGAACTGCCCGGCCATCCCCGGAGTGGGAATGGGCTAAGTTTTCTTCATTCCGAGGAATTGAAAGGACTGGAATTGCGGCAAGTTCTAATTCCCCGGAATGGAACTGGAATGGAATGAAGGCGCCCATTCCGCAACACTGCTTAGTACATACATCTGGTTTTTGCCTGTGCCCAGTTTTCTCTTCACTGCTATGAGGCTTCGTCCGTTCTAGACATGACTAATAAAAACATGGCACGAAGTAAGTCACGTGCGAGTCGGGCCGGGTCCCCTGACCCTGCAGCATAAATTAAATAAAACAATACAACTCGGCTTCCTAGATGAAGTTCAGGAGCGGTCAATGCAATTCGCGGATCCATTTGGAATCAACGTCCGTCGACACTGTCGACGAGCTGAAGGTGAGGCTCTGATATTTAAAGAGTACTCGAGAGAGTATAGTAGGCGTTTATTAAAATAAAGTATAGTACAGTACGGTCCACTCTTAGAGGGAACACGCGAGCGCGTGGCTGACAACCCGCGCGGCGCTGACTAGCGGCGAGATTTGTAAATGCGGTGCATGCGCATACACTTGTAAGCAGGCCCGTAGCCAGGAATATTTTTCGGAGGGGGCCCACTTGCTGAAAGCCTTGACTGTTCGAGAAAAACGCCTATTTTCATTAATTATTTTTGGTAATACACCATGTATCATAACAAATTTCGGGGGGGGGGTGCCCCCCCCCCCCCCCGGCTACGGGCCTGCTTGTAAGGGCGGCGCGCGCTAAGCGTCGTCTGCTGCTTCTCCACCCACGCGCCAGGCAATTCCTGGAAAGCGCTAGAAAGCGGTTCCGTTTTTTCGGGGTGGCGATTTATCTAGCCATCGCTCTGCATTCAACAGGCAGAAAAACAAGTATCCGCATTTGTTTATTGCTGCACTCTTTTGCAAGGTTTAACTGGACTGGTTTCTAGGCTCGCTGAAAGCATCATGCGCATAAGCTCCTAAGATCGACTATTTTTTACAAGATTATTCTGTTACAACAACACCTGCGCACAATGAAATAAAGCGTGCACAGGACATTACCCGAATGTATACTTGAAGGATGCATCTCGTTGATTATACTTTTTGCGACAGAGGATTATGGGGCAAGAACTAGCCACAAGACTTATGAAGGATGCAAAACTGGTGTGTTGGTGCACGTCCGTACTCTTTTAAATGAAAAAAAAATTCAACTTGTGCAAGAAAAAGAGCAGCAAGGGCTTGCGCAAGCCAGTTATACATTTTTCACACATTGCTACAGCTAGTGGCCACTTTCGATAACAGACAAGGCAATTGAAGCATGACGCAGCGAACATATATACTAAGTGTGCCTTTCCAACAATAAAATAACTGCCTATTCAACAAGTGGAAGGTAGAGTTGGTATCACTTGCTCCTAACTTGGAAAACAAAGGCGGTAAGAATCGGCGCATGCCGAGCGCTGGCGCATATAGAAGTAGCAGACGACGCGAGGCACGCACCGCTGTAATGAATCTACGCATGCGCTGCATTTACAAATCTCGCCAGCAGTTAGCGCTCCGCAGAGAGCCGGCCACGCGCTCGCGTGTTCCCTCTAAGAGTGGACCGTACTGTACATTGATTAGACCGCGTGTGCGTCGCTCGCACCATATATGTAACAAACGGTAAGCGTTTATCGCCCTTCGTTGATACTAACTGCAGTTGTTGCATTTTAGGAACGCTGGTTGTGCTTTCGCGTGTTGGCTAGCAGGTGAATGTATACCGCAGATATGTATAGTCGTGAGCAAGATGGCTGCAACTCTGGTATTACCTTTTGAATAGGCTATAGCGACTAAACACAACGAGCAAGCGCGAAAGTGTTCATGAACACCAAATGCTCAAACGGAAAGGTGTGTATGGCAATACAGTACGTCACATTTACATTAGTAAGTATTCGTACACTAAACATTAATTCCGTGTTCGGCTCATATTGATGACAACAGAACGTCTTGACGGCATCGACACGCGATAACGCACATGCCGTTTAAGTGCTACGTCCGATATACATACATACGCTCGGCAATACCTACACTGACTGCGTTATTCCTTTGACATTTCATGCGTAGAGATACATGCAGATGCGTTCGGATATGTGCAGTGTTTTACGATGTAAGAATATTCAAGCGGCGACGTGTTTTTTTTTTTTTTCCGTCTCGTGCTCCCACGGCGCCAACGAGCAGCGGGCGACCGAACGGCTGGCTCGATCGATGAACCATAGTGCCTCGCGCTCCCGCGGGGCGTTCTGGGATTGCTTGAAAGGGTTTATTAGCAAGAATATCCCAATGCATTCACCCTCTCTCTTTAGGATATCATTTGACGCTTTGCAACATATCCTTCAATTAATTTTTATTATATATCTCTACTTAATTATTTGCCTATAATTATCAGCGCAATTAACTACTCATTTAAATTGCGGAAGGGTGTCTTCAAGGGCCAGTTGGTGCCTGTTACTGCGTTGAAAACAGCGCGAAAACGGGACGAAGGGTAAGGAACAAACAACACAAGGCGCTGTTCCTTTGTTTTCTTAGCTTACGTGCCGTTTTCGCACTGTTTTCAACGCAGTAACATGCAGCAACTGGCCCTTCAACACAGCCTTCTGCGATTTGTTTCTCTTACATCAGGCTTTTTCGCACCCAGTGCTTTGCATGTGCCAGCGCTTGTGTCGTTTTTTCCTTAGCCTTTGTCCAGTTTTCGCGCTGTTTTCAACGCTGTACTCCTTTAAATCGTGATCTCTCGTAAATGTTTCTTGTGGTACATGTGAATGATAAATGGCATCTATATTAAAGGTATAATTATCATTGATTACGAATTAATGACATTTATCGCTGCTTAAAATTAACGATATTCTATCATTTCCCGGCATCGTGCTATAACTGCATAGATTGAGGTACTATCTCTCTGTCTTGATTATGTCCTACACTGATAGCTTGCACCCCTACATTTAAAATATGTTGAATTCGTTGTCTCCATTCATTAGTAACGCACTGCATGCGAAGGTGTGAATGTAGATCAACATTAGTCATTCTTACTGTGAATTCTGCTTGGTTAACCTAATTTTAAAAATTCGCGCAGCTTGCATTGAGTCGCGCAAAGCATGGCTAGAGGGAAGCTGGTCGACACTTGGCTGGTCCTGGCTTGATTAGCCAAGTGTCGACACGTGCATTCACACGCCGATGCACGAAGTGTTCACGGGATCACATTCTAAATCACGACTGTAGACTATAGTTGTTGATCGGGTGCGACTGGGTATCGCTTGGCAATCACAACACCAGGTAGGATAATTAGCTTAAGTAGATTAATCAGAATAATTAGCTTAATAACATTGTAACGGAAAAAATCGCACCATCTCCCGCTAAAGGGGACCATGAGGCGATGCGAAGCAGTGTTTCGGCATGTAGAGCCCGCGTTTCAGAGGTGGAGTGGTGAGGGGGAAAGGGGAGAGGGGTAAGGGGGAGAGGAGTAGAGAGGGGGAGAGGAGTGGGGAGGGGATGGGAAAGGGAAATGAGAAGGGAAAAGGGAAGGGGAGAGGTGATGTGGAGAGGGAAAGGGGAGAGAGGGAGTGGAGAGGGGAAGTGGAGAAGGTTTGCGCATGCGCAGTAAGGGTGGTCACGCCGCACACCACCACCACCACCTAAAGCCCCTGAAACTTCGTAAAGTAGCGACACTTTCCTCCTCCGCTCACGTTCCTCCTCGTTCTCCTCTCCTTCGCACTCTCTTTTCGAGCATGGCGCCACCTACCTTGCTCCCGCGTAGCAGACGACGCTTCGCAAAGAGAGCGCTTGCTTGCTAGGCGGCGCGCTTTAAGCATTCGCACTAGCCGTCTAGCTCTTGGTATCCTTTTTCTTTTTTTAATTTTATGTTGTTTAGGAGATGTTAGGACGCGTTTGTAAAGGACATGCGTAATGTTGAACGTTAATGTCCCGCTCTACATGAAGCCTTCTGAAACTTATACATTGTATACGTCATCCTCGCGAGGCGAATTCGTCGTGCATACCAATGACGCACTCAGGCTGCCAGTACGCACTAGAGGTAGCCGTTCCGAAGTATCGGTTGGGTAAATATAGTTAACACCGCTATACGTGCCTGTATTATGTAGCACTGTACACTGCAGTATAAAAGGGGGCGTATTTGAGGCATCTCTTTCCCACAAAACGATATCCAGCATTTGGCTCGCTTGTTTTTTTTTTCTTTTTCGCCAAATCTCTGCGTGCTAAGAGGCGTATTCCTGTCCCGAAACAATAACCATCGGTCTCGCGTGTCTTTCCTTGCATTATCGCCGGGCACACCGTACTTCCAGGCACGAATGGCGTGCGTGTTATTAAACAGCACCTTGATAGGAAAGCGGCGAGCGCCGATTTTTCAAGAAAGGAAGCGCAAACTAGCCAGACGACGGTTGTTGGTGAGGGGCAAGAAGACTCCACAAAGGGTACGGAGAGTTTTTAGAGTGCAAGAAACACATGGGCAATGGGTGTTGGCGGTATTATGCTAGTTAGAGTGGCGACTAATATTTATTTAGAAAATGACTGTCGGTTCAAGCAGCAGCTCGGAGCTTCATTGAAAGAAGAATGCGCCAGACGGCGTACATCATTTCCAGTCAAGACAGCGTTGGTTGATTAGTTACGAGATTAGACGCACCAACCATAGTGCGCAAGTGCGCCTCGTAGACGTACTTGACATACGAACTATACTGCTGCTCAATGAACGAGCAAGCGAAAGAATAAACTAGCCAGCTGCCACCGTAAACGTTTCCTTCGCGAGAGCTCCACTCGCGGATAATATCATCTGGGGTTTTACGCCCCAATACCACGATATGATTACGAGAGACGCCGTAGTGGAGGGCTCGGGAAATTTTGACCATCTGATGTTCTTTAACGAGCATTGACATCTCACGGCACACTGGCCTCAAGCTTTTCGCCTCCATCGAAATGTGACCGCCGCGGTCGGTCGCGACCTTCGGGTCAGCAGCCGAGCACCATAACCTCTGCTCCACCGCGGCGGAAAGCCACTCGCGGATATAAACCTCCACGCGAAATGGCACGTAAACCTTCGCGCTAAATAACACGTATACGTGAAGTTCCTAAACGATGAACGCACCCTGCGACTCGGTTGGGCACGCACGCTTTGCCTACCTACCTTCTATCGCAAGTCCACCGGCGGATCTGTCGACGTACAAGAGCCAGAGAAAGCTCTTTGCTCCAGGAAAAAAAACAAAAAACAACCGAGCACGCAACAAAAACAAAGAGAGTACCATTCCTAATGTGAGTTTTCACACTGCAGCTTTGTTTCTTCAAAAGAACTGCGCCGAATCTCTGAAGTTTCGCAATCACATTTTCGATCGTCAGTCGGCGTGCCTCCGTAGTCGGCGTGCCATGCTAGGCGCACAAACCAATACCGCAAACTCAAACCAGTAGGCGCATCACGTCACAGACCCCGCAGAAGCAGCAATAAAACGTGTGAGGAATAGCGACGTACTGCACAATTAACTGACACCTGTCTACGGCTTATAGCACGCAGCTATTTGCGCGAACCTCGACGAGTACTTATAGTGGGAGGATAGCAACTTACCTCGCACAGTCGCGTCGAAAACGTCGGCCGGAAGTTCTATCTTCCGATTCGGTGTAACCAAGCCTTCCTTCGCAACTCGTTGCGCTTCCCGGACGGTTTTTGCCTTCGCTTTATTTGTTTCGGCATCCGAAAGCGCAGCAGAAGCCCATGGCAACCAACCGCGACGTCGGTCTTGTGTGCAAGGTATCACAGAGCACAACGCACGCGGTATGGAAAGTGCGTATTCATAGAACACGTGCGCTGAGAACCAGCGAGCCCGCACTTCGAGAGCAAAGATGGCAGTCGCGAGCGACTGTAAACAAACGAACGCTGCGCGCTGTCCCACGTGAGGGCAGTTGGCCAATGCCGACGCGGCGTCAGCCTAGGAGAGGGCAGAGGAGGGAGAAAAGAGAGGAGGCGCGCTTTTATGCACGTATGTAGCTACCTTACGAAGTTTCAGGGACTTTACCACCACCACCACCACCGGATTGAACTCCACTATAAGATGCTTCACATCTAAAACGGCGCGAGAAGACAGGGACGGAAGGGGGCACACACACAGCGCTCGTGTGGGTGCCCCTTCCGTTCCTTTATCCACGCGCTTTTTTTTTCGTTACAATGCTAGCAAACCAACTAGCCCACTGACATGCAATAGCTTAATAGGTCTAAGTGGCACATTGGAGACTTGGTCTCGGTTAGCTTGCATCCCAAGTCAGACAAGCCTTAATTATAACTGAATTATGCTAATTAACCTAATTAAGTTATAATTTAGCTAATTTGAACACTCGAGGCTCGGCCTCTACTAGCTTGCATTCGAAGTCAATCTAAACCTAATGCGCTAATTACCATAATTAAAGCTAATTAGATGCAGTACTATTTAGTCTTAATTTGGCTTTGCTCGGCACATCTTGCCGAGCGCGGCATGGCTACGCACACCAGAATCTCAACTCGGCTTAAAGGGACACTGAAGCAGTTTTGAATTAGCGAATTTATTGCGAATTCGGTATCGCGACCTCTTAGAACATGCCTGCGAAGGTTTTTCCCCGATTTTCGACTAAACAACGGCGCTATAAGCGAGCAAACTTTGGCCGAGGGAACGCCCCCTGCGCGCGCGGATCGCAGGGGAGGAGGACGGCAGAGAGAAACGTGGAGAAGTGACGTCATCGACAAGAACGAGCAGGGCCGTTGCGCCTGTTTGCTTCGGTTTGTTCCTTGTTCCTGCTGCAACCTGCTGCCTAGCGAAGCATCAGTTGTGTCAATTCGCAGGGATTTCTTGCCGCTGCACCGTTCTGTTGTTTCGATTAGATTTTTGCTGTCCGGCATTCACTAGTTGTGTTTGTCGGGGTTGAAGCGGACTCGCGATGCCGCAGTACTGCGCGGCATATGGCTGCTGCAACACTTTCGGTCTCGATGAGGTCGATTTTTATAAGTTTCCTCGGGATCAGAAGATGGCTGCAAAATGGGTCACTGGAGTTAAAAGAAAAGACTTCAAACCTACGAGAGCAAGTGTGCTGTGCTCTAAGCACTTCCATGACAGCGACTACGTACGAAGCCCGTCTCTGATGCAGTCGCTGGGATTGACGATCAAGTCTATGCGAGTGAGCAGCGACGCGGTTCCTTCTGTGTTCCCGCACCTGAGGGGGCCCTCGCCCAGGACGTAAGGTGCTTCCGTGTTAAACGCTTTGATATGTCTTACGATGACATCTCGAAATCGGGTACTCTACACGACAGTCTCATACTTATGACGCAGCAAATATACCGCTTGCATTCCAAAACACCACCATTGCAGTACTGGCCAGAATTCCGAAAAAGCGATCACATTGTAAACAGAACTGCAATATATGAGCCAAACTATCCATGCGCGAGATCAGGGGCGTAGGCAGAAATTTTCTTTTCAGGGGGGGGGGGGGCAACTTCTTGATCTGAAGTGGGGGGCCGGGCAGGAAGCTGTGGTCGAGTGTCATTTTGTGCTCTATATGCTGTGGCAAAAAAAAAAAAAATTCGGAGGGAGGGGGCACAAGCTCGGTGTGCCCACCCCCACCCTGGCTACGCCACTGCGCAAGATTGCAGCGCAGTTCGGAGCACATGTCACCACTGTGGCAAAGAGCGGCTCTCGTGTGCTTTTTTTCTCTCGCGATAGCACACTGACTCATCACATGCTTCTTGCCCGCTGCGAAGTGCGATACTGATTGCGTCAACAACGCTGCACTTTGAGCAGTGAAATTCATGAACAGCTGATGTTGTCGCACGATGTGCGCGCGCAGCGCGGACCCTGCCAATACGCGGCTAAAAGCTAGTGCCAATGCTGTTGTTCCTTATCGGATTTAATATACACGGCTGAACGTATCATTTCTATCAGTTTACTGCAGTGAAATTAAGCACTAACGTGCATCTTGCACGTACCAGTCCATGTTTCCGACGCGGGTGAAGGTTACCGGTTGGGACACGCTTTCTTGTGCCGCATCATCGGCGCTGGAAGCATCTTCGCTCGTCCCTCTTACAGTGGCGACCGGCTCGAACATGTACGGATATACAGTGAACTCGTTACGACTGCCAGATTTCGCCATAACAGCAACTACACGCTGATTTCAACAAAAAAAGAAAAAGCACGGCTTCGTCTGCTGGAATGCGCTGTCAGCTGTCTTCACGATACCGTCGATGATGTCACGGAGCTTTTCGGCAAAATAAATTGCGTTGGTCTATGCAAATTTTCGACTTGATTTTCGAGTTTGCCGCACGAACGCGACAACCTCGTTTTTTTTTGCAAAAGTGCTTCAGTGTCCCTTTATTACGGCTAATTAGCCTTCGAATTAATTATGCTTGGCTAATTAGGTTTTTCCCTGCTCAACTAGGCTTAATTAGGGTAGGCTACAATTCACTTGGCTTAGCTAGGCACAGCTATGCTTAGCGCGCCGGCCTGATGATGACTGTTTGTCGACATCGCTATATATAGTCTGACAAAGGGTGGGCATAACAGCTCTGCAATAAGAATAAATATTTTAATTGTGCTTCAGAGCCCCTAATTGCCAATTAGAAAAACATTCTAAATGTATTCAGCCTCTCCCTCTATGCTTTCGTTTGATGCATTACAATGATGTCGTCCTGTTAATTCTTTGATCATCTACCCACACTTGATAATTGCCTACAACGATCACTAATAAACTATAAAATGTTTCTCTTGCATAAAATTTTATTTGACACCTTTAATCACTTGGTTCCATAGATTTTCCCCAAAAATCATCCCTGACTACTAATCATCGATCACTACCACTAAAGATCTATCTCTGATCGCAATTTCATACATTGAATACCGTATATATTAGATGCGAAGTATCTTAAGGCGGAGCTCAATCCGGTGGTGGTGGTGTGCGGCGTGACCATCCTCACTGCGCATGCGCATACCCTCTCCACACACCTCCTCTCCACTTTCCCTCTCCCCTTCCCCTCTCCCCCTCTCCCCTTCCCCTTTCCACTCTTCCTCTGAAACGCGGGCTAGACATGCCGAAATTCTCTCCTGCGCAACGCCGCGATGAGCTCGAGCGCATGCGCGTCCCCCCCCCCCGCTTCTCTCTCCTCTCCCACGCTGCCCCCCTCTCGCCCGCCTGTCGACCGCGCTCCCCGCTCGCCCTGTGAGAATTAACGGCCAGGCTAGATGGAAGATACGACGCGCGTAGCGTCCCTCTTCGCGTTCCACGACGCGAGGTCGGTAGCATGCCCAACGAGCGCCAACGGAACGCGATCGTGCAAGTGCTCCGGCTTCGCATCGCCTCATGGTCCCCTTTAGCGGGAGATGGTGTAATTTTCTTTCTTCATGTACGTATGCTTCTATACTGAAAGCCTTCTATTATGAGCTTAAAACTGGCCATTTCAATATTACAAGTCATGACTTATATCGTCAGGGTGCAAATGTGCATAGTGTTGCTGAGTAATCATCAGTCATTGACTTCTTGCGGGTCATTGCCAAATTGTTCATTATCCGTAATAATTAAGCTAAAAGACCCCAATTACGAATTAGCGACGTAAGATTCTTATATCTAAATAAGCTAAAAGACCCGTAATCTTTCATCCTCTTCGTCTCCACTCCATGTGATCATCCGATTAGTTGATTCTTAATTACCCCTTTCCTATTTAACACTAAGTGTAAGTATTAATAATTGCAGAGTACGATTACCATATATTTTATACCTTTGATTGGAAATTAGCTATAACAGTAACTACTGCTAGTTACATGCGATAGCCATCTAGTATCAATGGTGTACATTGCAGTACTATCTGTAAATATATATATTATACATGTCCTTCTATACAGACCACTTTCACCAATAAATTTTAAAGAAATTGTTAAATTCATTACTACCTTTGATTACATATACTCAATAGAGGAAGATTCGCATGCGTACCAATGTCTCTTGGTAATTCTTACTTGCTTTGAATTACGAGGAGCTATTCTCGTTTTTGATCTGCTCAAATTAACCTACGGTTTCTCATTGCTAAATATCAACTGAAGACCTCCACAGTATTCGTATCTTCTATATCTTGAGCAGCTTCAAGAAAAAAAGAAACTTGTATAAAAACACTGACATTTTCACGTGTTTTGGGGCCACCGAAAACACTATGAAGCGCATGCACCCCTATAAGGTGGTTTCGCTCCAGTGCACCTTTTCATAAAACTTCCCGTCAAACCTCACAAACTTCGCCAACATCAGCCAAACTTCACAGGTTCGAAGATTGAATAATCGGAGATTGGGTCACTTCAGTCATTTAAGCAGATGAGGGCGCAATGTTTTTATATAAATCTTTAAATTCTCTCCCACGGAGTTTCACATAGCACATTAAAGTGGTTCTCGAACCCAGGAAGTTTATGGGAATAAAGCAAAACTTCTCGCACTGAGACATGGACTCCCAGATTATATGGACGAAGTGATTTAACCGTATATTGAGAGAGAGAGAGAGAGAGAGAAATGTTTTAATGATAAGCTGGAGGTGTTTGCTTGGCTATTCGCCTGACATGCTACTCCAGGCGTTGCACTACAGTAAATGTTTAAAAGTCGTTTCCCATTCAGTGACGCTGCTACTCAGCCGCCAACTCAACAGATGGCGCTAGTTTTCGATGTCCCGAATTCCAGGACATGGCTCAGAACAATACTGCGCTAATTGGAGACGCGTAGCACCTAAGCTTAATATTTTTAATACTTGGTGCTTTTTTCTGAAACACCCTGAATACGCATGAAACGGCACTCTGCGGTTAACATGTTCCGAAATACAACAAAGTACTACAGTGCATTTTACATCAAACATTTCGACACATACATGTACGTATTAAACACGTAAGCAGTATACGCACACGGCACTTCGTATATTATTACAATTAATGTACAAATGTTGGTGTAATCATTAATGAGATCTTTTGCCTGCTGACGTCACGCAGGGCGTGATCTTTTTACGAGCTGGCAGATACTACCTGCAGGCATCAAGTATGCCAGAACGAGACCCCCGCTACGAATGAACGAAAGAAGGTAGGGGTGTACGAATATTCGAAAATTTCTAATAGCATTCTGTTCGATTCAATACTCGAATCGAATAGCAGACATTCGAAATACCACATGTTTTAACAGCTAAGCTGCTTAGCAAATCGTTCCCTGTCCGACGAACCAAAAAACTATCGTCCCCATGAACGGGTATGTGCCGCAGAAATTGGGCAAATCCCACTACTCACCACTGGTCCACTAAAAATGAAGAAGGCAACAGTTAGCCCAACAAAAAATGGCTGCGAAGCGACGACGGCGAGCCGAAGATCCTAAGTACGTACAACGAGAGAATACTAGGTAACGGGAAAGGCAGCGGCGGCTGCGGGAAGACCGCGAAGCGATGGAAGGCCTACACCAACGATGACGTGCCCGAAGATATGTGAAAGGGGCGAACGCTTGGTTTCGGCGCGAGTTTCTGTCTCAGGAGTTCGGACATCCATGTCGTCCGTAACCGTCTGTGATTTAACTCGAAACTCTCTGTGCTGAGAATCACCGTAGAAATAACCTAGCATCACCTAACTGACCTAGCTAAGGCCCAGCCGCAACCTGAAGCAACCAGATTAGTCTATTGCGAGCCGCCAGCGTCTCGGAGAAAACGACGAAGTTGCGCCTCAGCTGCTCCGCACGTTCGAGCCTAGCGCGAGAGAAGAGGAGGCCCGCGAGAAGACAGCATCTGTGGTTGCCCATCGGAGAGCAAGCGTCAATGAAATATGTGGGAAAGCGAACGCCTCACGTCTTCCCACAGGTCTTCAGAAATGTCCAGTTTCGCTGTTTCAAGCTTTGCGCGGCTTAGTGCAAGCCTCGCGAATTTTCTTTTCCGAATTTCGAATAATCAGCACTCACGGGAGAACCCGAACACAATGAAACTCTGGAACAGCCGAAGGTCATTTTTCGTCTTTCATCACTGAATTACCAATATGCACACAGCCCAACATTTTACGAGACTACCTGTGCTAAATTGATTACCGGATGAAGGCGTTTTTTCTTCTTAAAGCTCCACTCCTACTCAATTTTTACTATGCTGCATCGCATTAATCGGTTCCTGTCTTCGTCTTGTAATAACTGACGGTGGGGACTACGGCTGCGTTCCGCTTCACTATAGACAACAGACGCGTAAATTGTTTGCGTAAATTGTTCTTGCAGATGCAGCTTTCAACACTGATGCTTTCGGTGCAGAGGCTCATGTTGTAATGTCAGATTTATCAGTTTTATGACAGATTTAGCTGTATGCGTCGTGTTCGGTTAAAAATTTATTAGTTTTTTGTCTCAATTTTATTTAGAAGCAATCGACTAAGTAACACCATGATTACGGTAGTCACTGCTGTATTTAAACCTACAGTTGCGAAATATTTCGAAGGCTCTGGTCGCTGCTGTATACGAGCTTACCTCAGTATTCATAAACGAGGTATTTGGGTCGGTTAAAGTAACCGTAATGTTCTTTGGTGAAAGTTTTTGAATACTTGTCTAAATTAAAATGTTGTGGAGTGTAGGATTGTTTTGAAAATGGTTGTCTTACAATTCGAAAACTATTCCAAGAGTATTCGATTCGGTGTCATCACTATTCGATTCGTATTTGATTTCGTTTAAACATTCACTATTCGCACACCTCTAAAAGAAGGGGAATTTTTCAGGGCTCGTTTTTCTTTGTTAGACACAACGTGGCATCAAGTCTGCCATAACGAAAATCCCGCTTCGAATAAACGAAAGAAAGGGAAATTTTAAGGTCTCGTATTTCTTGTTAAACACAACATTGTGTCTAACAAAGAAAAACGAGCCCTGCGAAATTCCCCCTTCTTTCATTCGTAGCAAAATTGTAGGTCTTTTTTTTTTTGTTTTACAAACTAAAGTTAGACCCTCTAATTGAGTCTTCGGCTATGCGTGTAGTATTTGTCTTGTTAGCGTTTAGTCCGGCTAGTGCTTGTCGCTATTCAGTGTTATAATATAGGCCATGCTTGTAGTTCCGTCATGGCCTACAAGTTCACATTAGACTAACTTGAGTAGTATTGTGTCCTACGAAAAGATCAATGGAGTGAAATAGATGTGGCACTTTACATATTGCAGAAAAGACGTGCTTTCGTAATAGTGCGAGCCTGTAAGCTGGCAAAAAGTGCATCTTTAAAGAAACATGCTGATAAATTTAGGACGATTGCGATAAATATGACGCATTTTCAGAGTTCAGAATAATCGTATGGTTTGCGTGGTCATTTCGTCAGTCAACAAGAACTTTATTGACAGGTCCTGAGGAGTTTAAGCCGCCGGAGCATCCACGAGGGACACCCTAGCAGCCGCTACCGTAGGCGACGCCCGAGTCGGGGCGGGAACGTGATGGCATTCCACCAGTTCTCGGGCCCTCTGGACTGCCTTGAGTTGATGGTCGAGCTCGGAGCTCCTGAGTGCCTCTTCCCAATCGGACTAACTGGTGAGAGGTCCCCTAGGTAACGCTAGAAATTGCCAGAGCATGTGCGAGAGTGAACAACAAAATTTCTGTGCAATCTGGGCGTTGTGGAGTGATGTCTGAGTTGTAATGGCCGAGTCGGCAACGTGATGGGTACGATCTCGTTTGTAGCATGCGAAAGGCTACCGCTTGCGCGCGTTCAAGCTTTGTGTGTGCTAGGGGGTAATTGCTTCTGTTGTTACGATAGTGAGAGGTGATTTCGTGGAAGGTGAGTAAGCGATGTGTGGGCCCAGCTTTTCGGTGGCTTATTGGTGGTCGCGGCGGGTGAGGTCTCGCGCTCGGTCATGAGTGGACGTCTTTGCTCATGTGGGCAGGGAACCAAGAGAGGTAGTGCCAGCCCATGTGCTTGCGTGTTTGTAAAATGTGGGCTGCTTCACGCGCGATACTGCGGTTTCGTAAGCCCGGATGGCGGCTCTGGAGTCTGTGAAGACGCTGGTGTGCGAGGGATCGATCATCGCTAAAGCTAGGGCGACCTGCTCGGCTATGGCGCTCGTTGCTAGTCTGACCGAGGCGGCTGAGCGTAAGGCTCCGTCGCCATCTACTACCGCGAGTGCAAAGGTGGGGGAGTTACCGTATTGCGCCGCATCGACGAGTACGGTACAGTCGCGATTCGCGGCGGTGCGGTCGCGGATCGCGCGAGCCCGGGCCAGGCGTCTGCCCTTGTTGGGCTGTTGGTGGACGTTTCGTGGAAATGGTGTTACCATGTAGGTATCTCAGACATCTCTCGGGAGGGTTACTCAGCGTTCAAGGTAGGGGTGTGGGGGACATGCCGGCCTCGTTTAAAAGTCGACGGTCTGCCTTGGAGGAGGAGAGGCGGACCACTTGGAATGTAGTCTCGGCCTCGATGACTTCGTCGATGTCGTTGTGCATGCATAGTTGGTCGAGACGGGAGATACTCGGGTTTTGGGGTAGCCTGAGGACTTGTGTAATGCTTTTGCGCATGAGTTTCGTCTTTTCCACCTTTGTCCACTTGTGGGCAGAGGCGACGTAATTGATGTGGCTAATTAGGAACGTGCCACGCGTTTCCAAAGTACATTTCCACTGTCTTGAATAATTGTACCCGCTTTACTTGTGTGCCAATTAGCACGATTAGTTCAATTAGCACGATTTCAGCAATGTTGTTTTGAGGTGCAGAAACACTGCTTTAGCTTTATTGTTAATAAAAATTCGGCAGATCCCATGCCTTGTGGGAATCGGTTTCATGCGATGCAGTCGGCGAGTAGTTGTCTATGCTGCATTTTTTGGCTTTTGGACCGACGTGTTGTTGTAAGTGTAGTAGTTGTGTACATATCGTGGGCTTACCAGGTACGTCGACTGCACTGGCGTTCACAGGGTAGCTTATAGTCGGAAGTAACGTCAGCACTCACGTTAGAGCACAGACGTCAGTATTATCGAAACGAAGCGCACATTACAGTGCCATACGTAACTTTCGTTAGCGTATTCCTCTGTGGTCGGGCAACGATTGAATATAGCTTGCTGAATCAGATACAAATGTAATGTTTATTAGGCTGCTATAAAAGCGAAGCCATCCCTGGGACCTCAACTGACGTTAACCCGACATGATGCCTGTATCATAGGAGTACTCATGTAATGTTTGTTGTTTCATTACAAAATTAGATAACCAGCACTACAACCACAATTGACGTTGCACCGACATTACGCCTGCGTGTTCTCTGAATCAGAATAAAGTTAATGCAACAACGCCTGCATAGGGTCTTTTTCCAAAGCAGTTTCTAGATCTGGCGTGGCTCTGTGGTAGAATACCTGATTACCACGCAGAATTCTGGGGTGCGATTCCTGCTGGGACCCTAATTTTTATTTGCATCGTCTGGTCAACGCGGCTGATGTCGGTTTTTCTTAACGCCTTACTTAGATTTAGGTGCATGGTAAACAACTCCAGGAGGTCGAAATTTTCACAGCCCTCCACTGTGGCGTCCTTCATAAATGCTGGCTTTGGGACATAAAACCCCAACAATTCTACAACTCAAACGTCTGGAGTGGGCCAAGTTTGTTTTGAACATGAGTGAACTCTACCTTTGAATTGGGTAGTTAGTTTCGTACATGGTTCTACTCAATGCTGGAATTGTGCAAAGTCAGTGTTGGCGTTAGCCACGTCCATTGTGGAAGTGGGACAAGGTATCGTCGAGAAGGTCCGCACTGAATTGTAGGCAGGGGCGAAGCGAATTATAACCCGATTCCAACTAGACCTATCAACATTCAAATTCGTCCAGTCATTTTTGGGTGGGCCTAAAATGCCCAATATGCCAAACCATGCATTGCCAATCTTATCCTGCAGTACATTGCCAAACTGTGCACTGCTTGTTGCGTTGACATGCAATCCATTCCGCCGGTGAGTCCAGTTGAAGCCCCGTGTTATTTCCCGACATCTGCGACATCTGATAGAGCGCGCTCCGAAGGACCTTAATGGACTTTTTCCATCTATTGTTAATATGCGAAATCTTTATAGGTAGAATATGTAGTGAAGAGTTCGACGAAAGTTCGATTGGTCAGGTAACATTATGATGAAGTTGCGGTGACTAACCAAGTTAAGGAAAAAATGCACGAGGGGCGTTTACGGGCTTGTACGGGTTCGTTGACGCTAAAGCAGGCAGAAGACGTAAGTCTCTTATACTAAAATATGACTTAGCGACTTAGTGTCGTTAGCGGGCAGATTTCCATTGTTTCTGTGGGAAGTGTCGTCGACTGAATAAAAATTTTAGAAGTATTCTAGTTGCTAGAATATTCTCCTTCGCTATTGTATTGGAGTCATCCCAATCGATGCGGTGACCGTGAATGTCTGCATGCTCAGCCAGGACGTTCGATGCTTTCTTGTTGCAGATTTCTCTCTGACGCTCCTTCAATATTCTCGTGAACTTGCCAGTTTCGCCTATGTAGCTGCAGTCTGCACACGGTACTTTGTCGACAAGGGGGAATTCTCGCTGTTTATCGGATCCCCGACGTTAGCAAGCTGATTTTTCAGTTTATTGGACGGCATGCGTGGATTGTGAATGTCGTATGTAAACATGCGGTTTAGAGCTTAGCTCATACCTGAAACGGACGCAACACCGGCGCGCCCTGCAGAAGACCTGCTTTGAGACGGCTTTCGATAAAACGAGAGATAAAACAGCGGAAGGCTTCTGGCAAGCCTGACGGCATGAATAGCCGGTATGAGTCCTTCCTGGCGCCGAACGAGTCTGTTCCTGTTCACTCACGCAGACGTGGAGGATGGAAAGGATGTTATCCAACCTGTATTCTGCAGTGAACTGCATGGCTGCTTCTATGGTGTTGAGAAGATTCAGGAGACATGTTCCGTCTTACACTTTTATAATGCTGAAGCAGTCGTCTACGTAACGGACGAAAATATTTGGTGTGGGCACAAAGTAAGCGAGGGCCTTCTGTTTAATGACTTCCGTTCCCAAATTGCCGGTAGTCATAGAATGGAAGATCCCATGGCAATTACGAGCGTTTGCTGAATTAACCATTTCCTGAAGGAGGAGTATGTGTTGTTCAAGCACATCTCAAGCTCCCTTACCTGATCACTTAGCCATTCCCGATTAAGCAATTTCCTGCAGTAAACGAGCTCAATGTAGTAATTTTCAACATGACTGTTATCGCAAGATTAGTCCTGTAATGCAAGGTTTTTGGCTTGAAATTCCAAGGAGTTTTATTAAACCACTGTGTAGCATGATTTCTCCTTATAGAAGCAATGGTGTGGTTTTATCTTTCCACTGTAAAAATATGGGTGCTCGTCTCCTTCGCAGGATCCGGAGAGTAGCAGAATTCGCATAGTGCCCTGCGATGCCCAGGGGTTCAGCTGTTTCGACAATGCTTCGCAGCGGCTCGGTGACCCATGCCAGCCTACTTGGCGTCTTCTTCATCTGGTACTTTGGGGTTCTGTCGATCAAGTGTTCTGCACGACCGAGCGTGCTTACCGACCGAGCGTGCAGTACCGGTGGACCAAGAGCAGCAGAGTTCAAGGACCATCAAATGGTGGTGCGTAAATACATTCACCGAGGTGTATATTATCTATTGAGAACCAATAATGTGTGTGGCTTTCGTGTGGTTTCGCTTTTGAATTGTTCAATTGCGAAAGCGTGTGCTCATTAGTTTGCACATTGAAACTCCTAATGAATGATGCATACTGAATAAAACTTCTGCCGTGTACATTCTATTACCGCCGTAGGAGAATACTGGGCGTAAAAATTATACCTTCAGTTCCGTAACTGTCAGTTAATGCTCGCACTAATGTCGTTGCTTGGGCAGTTACCAACCATATGCAGCTTGAATTTGACGTGTGCGGAAGTAGCGTAGACGTTAGGGTGAGTTGGTGTAGCTCCAGGTCGTGATGAATTCGCAACAGAGAACAAACGAAAAGAACTATGTTCTTTCTCCAGTCTGACTCCATTATTATTTCGCGCCAAATTCATCAGAACGTGACGTTTACTATTCGTTCAGGTAAATAGTACTAGAGGGTTTTAAGTCGAAGAACTCGTTCGTTCGTAGCGTCTAGTAGACCATTTAGGAGCATACGACGCCAGAATTGGAGCCGGACGTAATGATAGCCGTTCGTTGTTTGAGCCTTGAACGCATACCAGTGCAAGCTTGTGTTACGTAGTAGTGCTACGTGAATATTCCGAGCAGGAAAGACGAAGGTAGTGGACGAGAAATGCTGGTGTCGATTCTTTAATCACATTTTCAAGGACGTTAAGTTCAACTAAGCTTAGATTTCTCACACTTACCTGAGCATGTCTGTTTACTAATCGGTCGTGTGCTTTTTGTTTTGCACTTAATTAGGGTGAAGAGGAGTATGCTGGATGTCGGCGAAAGTCAAGGTGATTCAGTGAGCGGCCCCTGCGGTGTGCGTCTGCTTCAAAGAACTCGCTCACATCGGGGAAGAAGCGTCGGTTAAAGGCAGCCGCGACGTGAGCGTGTGCTTACGCGAACGAATGCGTGACCACCCTGTATGCATTGATATGCCCTTAGACTCTGCGCAATATTTGTGCAGTGGACGTCGTATATGTACATATATGTCGTGGTTAATTTGGGTTATTGTCTATTGCTTTATTCTGTTTAGCTGATCTTGTTATTATTTGTTTAATAACACGACCATGTTCATGGATGGCTTAGCCGGCTAGCACATTGGCTGACGTGCCATCTTTTCCGTGCATAATATTACAGAAAAGTTAATAAAAGGTGCGTGCGGTTGTTGTTGCGTCACTGTCGTTCTTCCAGGCTCAGCCAGAACAGGTCGGCGTAAGGGGAACCTCTGAACGAATTGCGTCACTGTCGTTCTTCCAGGCTCAACAACAACAACAATAACAATAACAACAACAACAACAACGTGCCTGCGCTTGGCCGACTCTGCCTGAGGGGAAGAGATGACAGATTCGTGCCTGCGCGCACAGCGAACTTCGTTTGCTGGCGCTTGGCCGACTCTGCCTGAGGGGAAGAGATGACAGATTCGTGCCCGCGCACAGCGAACTTCGTTTGCTGGCGCTTGGCCGACTCTGCCTGAGGGGAAGAGATGACAGATTCGTGCCTGCGCGCACAGCGAACTTCGTTTGCTGGCGCTTGGCCGACTCTGCCTGAGGGGGAAGAGATGACAGATTCGTGCCTGCGCGCACAGCGAACTTCGTTTGCTGGCGCTTGGCCGACTCTGCCTGAGGGGAAGAGATGACAGATTCGTGCCTGCGCGCACAGCGAACTTCGTTTGCTGGCGCTTGGCCGACTCTGCCTGAGGGGAAGAGATGACAGATTCGTGCCTGCGCGCACAGCGAACTTCGTTTGCTGGCGCTTGGCCGACTCTGCCTGAGGGGAAGAGATGACAGATTCGTGCCTGCGCGCACAGCGAACTTCGTTTGCTGGCGCTTGGCCGACTCTGCCTGAGGGGAAGAGATGACAGATTCGTGCCTGCGCGCACAGCGAACTTCGTTTGCTGGCGCTTGGCCGACTCTGCCTGAGGGGAAGAGATGACAGATTCGTGCCTGCGCGCACAGCGAACTTCGTTTGCTGGCGCTTGGCCGACTCTGCCTGAGGGGAAGAGATGACAGATTCGTGCCTGCGCGCACAGCGAACTTCGTTTGCTGGCGCTTGGCCGACTCTGCCTGAGGGGAAGAGATGACAGATTCGTGCCTGCGCGCACAGCGAACTTCGTTTGCTGGCGCTTGGCCGACTCTGCCTGAGGGGAAGAGATGACAGATTCGTGCCTGCGCGCACAGCGAACTTCGTTTGCTGGCGCTTGGCCGACTCTGCCTGAGGGAAAGAGATGACAGATTCGTGCCTGCGCGCACAGCGAACTTCGTTTGCTGGCGCTTGGCCGACTCTGCCTGAGGGGAAGAGATGACAGATTCGTGCCTGCGCGCACAGCGAACTTCGTTTGCTGGCGCTTGGCCGACTCTGCCTGAGGGAAGAGATGACAGATTCGTGCCTGCGCGCACAGCGAACTTCGTTTGCTGGCGCTTGGCCGACTCTGCCTGAGGGGAAGAGATGACAGATTCGTGCCTGCGCGCACAGCGAACTTCGTTTGCTGGCGCTTGGCCGACTCTGCCTGAGGGGAAGAGATGACAGATTCGTGCCTGCGCGCACAGCGAACTTCGTTTGCTGGCGCTTGGCCGACTCTGCCTGAGGGGAAGAGATGACAGATTCGTGCCTGCGCGCACAGCGAACTTCGTTTGCTGGCGCTTGGCCGACTCTGCCTGAGGGGAAGAGATGACAGATTCGTGCCTGCGCGCACAGCGAACTTCGTTTGCTGGCGCTTGGCCGACTCTGCCTGAGGGGAAGAGATGACAGATTCGTGCCTGCGCGCACAGCGAACTTCGTTTGCTGGCGCTTGGCCGACTCTGCCTGAGGGGAAGAGATGACAGATTCGTGCCTGCGCGCACAGCGAACTTCGTTTGCTGGCGCTTGGCCGACTCTGCCTGAGGGGAAGAGATGACAGATTCGTGCCTGCGCGCACAGCGAACTTCGTTTGCTGGCGCTTGGCCGACTCTGCCTGAGGGGAAGAGATGACAGATTCGTGCCTGCGCGCACAGCGAACTTCGTTTGCTGGCGCTTGGCCGACTCTGCCTGAGGGGAAGAGATGACAGATTCGTGCCTGCGCGCACAGCGAACTTCGTTTGCTGGCGCTTGGCCGACTCTGCCTGAGGGGAAGAGATGACAGATTCGTGCCTGCGCGCACAGCGAACTTCGTTTGCTGGCGCTTGGCCGACTCTGCCCGAGGAGGGGAGATGACAGATTCGTCCTGCGCGCACAGCGAACTTCGTTTGCTGGCGCTTGGCCGACTCTGCCTGAGGAGAAGAGATGACAGATTCGTGCCTGCGCGCACAGCGAACTTCGTTTGCTGGCGCTTGGCCGACTCTGCCTGAGGGGAAGAGATGAGATTCGTGCCTGCGCGCACAGCGAACTTCGTTTGCTGGCGCTTGGCCGACTCTGCCTGAGGGGAAGAGATGACAGATTCGTGCCTGCGCGCACAGCGAACTTCGTTTGCTGGCGCTTGGCCGACTCTGCCTGAGGGGAAGAGATGACAGATTCGTGCCTGCGCGCACAGCGAACTTCGTTTGCTGGCGCTTGGCCGACTCTGCCTGAGGGGAAGAGATGACAGATTCGTGCCTGCGCGCACAGCAAACCACGTGCAGAATGTGCTTCGTTACTGCCTCACGAATCGACTGCAGCAAAAAGTTTTGAAATCGGTCAGGTATAAGCGGAGTTATAGTCATTTGTCGCGCTGGCATGATAACAATGTGTGTGTACATTTGCACGTTTTCCGGGAGTTTCTTGTTGTGAATTTTTCTACTTTCTTAATTAAAAGGGCCCTTTACAGTATGACGTTCAGGTTGGTCACGAATACGGGCCAAAACTTCTTGAATTGATGTATTTTCATTTTTCAACTGACAGACTGAGTCCCTGGCCTTCGTGTAGCTCTGATCCAGATGACTTTTCTAGCGACTGTCCGTCTCTCTTTTGTCTCTCTCCCACAGTAGTGAGGCAACGGCCCCAGCACTCAAGGGCATTTCTCGGCACACTCTGCGAGAACTGTTTTATGATTGTTTACTTGTAAATTTACCTGAGTCTACTCTTTTCTACCAACCTGTCGAGATGCGCGTTTCTCGCATCTGCTAAACAGAGCTCCCAACACGTCGGGCCCACTCGATATAGCACTGACACCTTTAGCATGGTACAAGAGGAAAGCGTGCAGCAGTTTTACGAAGCATATAAAACAATGATTTCCACAACAGGGCAATACGAAGCGGTTCAGATAAACAATAAAACGACAGGTGTTGTAGATCGCTGTTTATGTAGAATCCAAATAGATCAAGATGGCTGCTCAACTACAGAAAATCAGCAAAGTAGGGTACTAGTAAAGAGGTATGGGTGGACATTCAAAGACTTTGAAATACACAGATGTTAGTGTTCAGATTAAAATTAACCATAAGATTTCCCATTTCATTACTAGATTTCTGTGCTGCAAATGCAGTGGCTTCTACCTGTAAGCTGACTTCGTACACGATATGTTGCTTGCTTAGGGTGCTGCGAAAATCATGCACTTCGAGCTCATTAGACTCACGGAAACACGAAATATGTTTCTGCATCGATAAAATGACGTGCCAATGCTTCTAGTTACGTTGTACAAAACAATACACGTAGTGAAGCGAGCAGACTTCGCCTTCAAGAGTACAACACGACAGCATAATCGGGCACCATGCGCACTGTTTTCAACCGTGCCGCATGGAAAGGAACGTTCATGCGCGTAACATTGGCTGTTTCGAACTATCCTAGAATGTCTACTGCAAGTACAGTTGCGAAGCGCCCAATACGCCAATATTCCTCCAATTGGTAATTTCCGAAGTACTCACTACGCTTCAGTTAGGTGCCACGCGCACCTGTACACTCTGTAATGATTCGGCAGCTTTAAGAGACACTAAAGGCAAACGTTAAGTCGACGTTGATTGTTGAAATAGCGTTCCAGAAACCTCAGTGCTTGTTTCGTGCCAAGGAAATGCTTATTTTGAATGAAAATCACGTTTCGGTGGTCCGCAAAGCGTTAACGCTTTTCAAATCACGCGCCTGAATAGGCCTAACGTAGCATTTGCCTTGCACGACATTGCCCGTCTTTACTGCCCGGCAGCCAACGCCGTGGTTTCTGCTCTCAATGGCACATTACACAACATCACATGGCCACGGCCTTTTGACGGAGTGTCCGCTAGAGGGACTTTCATGAGCGTGGAAGGCACACGCAGCAGTACGCGATAACGAAACTACCACTGAGACGCGACCGCGCGAGGGGAGCGCAGCCCGGCGAAAACGGAACTTTTGCACAACCCGTGTTGCACAACGTCTTGCAAATTTCGGAATGTTCTTTTTCGTCATGAGTAGCTTGAATACTAGTAATAATTTGTACTCGGGACTCTTGACGCCATCGGGCTCGTTCCAAAACGTCCCACTGGTGGCGCACACAGTGTCCTGCATTTATCTTAATTTTTCGATTACTAGATCACTGCTATTGATAATATTGGCGTTTTAGACGTTCTCAAACATTGACCTTTCACTCTGACATAAATTTTTATTTGCCTTTAGTGTCCCTTTAAACCACCCTCTCTTTGCTCAATTCAGATATTTTGACGCCTGGCGCGATTCTAGAATTCTTCCACGCAATATTAGGGTAAGGCGGGGCAAAATGAGACGCGGGGCAAAACGCGACATTTTGACTTTGCCGCCCTCTATAGCTAATACAAAAAGTACCTTTTCTTTGTTTCTCTATTTCAGCAATAGGTGCCGGTAGTTTTCGACGTTTTTGTGTAAAAGTTGATGATCACTCACAGCGTTCACGCGGGAAAAATTGCGCGGCTGATGTCAGCAATGTCAGTGTGTTCGTGACGCACCGAAAAAGGGCGAAATTCTGCTCGTCCAAATTTTCGGATGCGTGCATGAAGCTACTCCGACGTCAGTCCAACACCGCAAGTATTTATGTTGTTAGCTACATGCCCCCAAAAGTTTAGTTCATTTGATGCCGTGAGCCAAAGGGGAAATTTTTTAAAATTTGGGCATGTGAGAGGGGCAAAACGCGACAAAAAGGCATTGAATTGCTTTAGAGAATGTCTTCTTAAGTGAAAAATTTACTTGCGCTCATTATATAATATTCTTTTGTTTAGGATGGTGCGGACGTACACCAGGACATCATCTAGAGCTTCTTGGGAGGAAAACGACTAGAAAAATGAACTGAATGTTGTTCAAGAGTTTTGGAGTAACACAGCGCCGGGTTCTGTATTGATTAAATGCGTCGAGTGCAAAGACTGTGCTCATGAAGACTGCGTGAGGGCCCACGGAGTGAATTTCTTGTGCTGTACTGTAAGAACTGAAGGGATGAAATTTTTTCACACCGTCTCGTTTCGCCCCACGCAGCGTCTCGCTTTGCCCCGCAGATTGGGGTAAAATGAGACAGCTGGTGCATTTTTTGTTTCTTTTTAAAATAAACGTTTTTTTCCTTTTTTAAGTAAACTTTTGTTCTTTTTCTTTTGTTTTCTTTTCTTTGTGTTCCTGTTTTTTTCCTTGTTTCCAATATGTTTTTCTTTTGCTCGCCACTTGCCTGCCCTGTATTCAATCAATACAATATCGCTAGGAGGTCCCCCTGACAGTGTTTACTTCGGGACCTCTTTCTGTAATATTTATGAACCATGTCACTTTTATTTTCGTGATGTTACAATAAACTTTAAACTTCAACAGTCCCAACACCGCCATATTTATGTAGCACATACCTTGTACCCAAAAGAAAGTTACGGCGTTGACGTTTTATGGTAATAAGTGAAATAAAAAATAATATTCACTATTTTCACATTTTTGTCCCATTTTGCACCGCCTTACCCTACATGCGTTAAGGCGACCCCTCCCAATACATGGCATTCTTATAGCGTTTTTTTACGCAGCAGTTTCAAGCACTGGCGTGGCTTCGTGGTTGAACAGCAGCTCGTCATGTACAAGGCCTGGTTTCGATTCTCAGACGGGCCGAATATTTTTTATTATTTACCTATTTGCATCTATCTCGAATTTTAGCTCACGGACAACGACGCCGCCGCCAAAGCCGACACCGGAATTTCTGTGAAACGAGCTTTTTAACGCTGTCGCGTTAACATTGGGGCAGCTCCGTACTAGTGGCGCGAAGACTGATGAAACAGCGGCGCTGGTTGCATTAACCTCCTCCTTTCCCTCCTCTTCACCTTCTCTTTCCTTTCCCGCTCCTTGCTTTACTATAATATACAAGTATATTCTATGCTTTACACTCTGCCATCCTCCTTTCCATCATCCTTACTCTCAAATCACTTCTCCTCATCCTCACTTTTCTTTCTCACCCCTTGCTATACTCTTCTATACATTACTATGCTATGATTCACCCTCTCCCTTCATTCTTTCTCTACTCCTCACCCCAACATATCACTCCTCCTCACAATCACATCCCTTTCCTGCACTTGCTATATCATACTATAGATGGCTACGCGATGCCTTACCCTCTCAGAAGATCTTCTGTAGGGATTAGTTAGAACATAATGGATGAAAAAGTCAGCGATGCAAAGTTTACAAAGAAGGCAGACACGAACGATGAGACGAAGCGCATCCAGCAACTGATTTAATGAAACAAGTAGACAAGAAGGGGTGGGTAAAAACAAAAAAGGATAGGGCACCGTTGGCAAACCGCGCATGGGCAAACGTTAATGCTAACAATGGTAAAAACCCTTGCATTTTTCTTGGAAGTTTACGTTACCAAAATGCCATATGAGAATCCAAGATGAAAGATGTGCGGCGA
This sequence comes from Rhipicephalus sanguineus, assembly GCF_013339695.2. Taxonomy (NCBI): domain Eukaryota; kingdom Metazoa; phylum Arthropoda; class Arachnida; order Ixodida; family Ixodidae; genus Rhipicephalus; species Rhipicephalus sanguineus. The sequence goes on along the minus strand of NC_051177.1, from coordinate 91,746,797 downwards.
CCAAAATTATCTTTGTTTCGCTAGAAATGCAGCTTGCTTGTCTTTAAGTGCAACGGACGGAGAGCTCACGCATGCGCAACACTGCCCCGACGGCATAGCGTACGCTTCTACAATTGTCTTTTTTTTTTAATTCGGTCGCTGCTGTGTCAACATAGTTTTGTCACTGAAATTCGGGTTACCCTTACAGGCAGATAGGTGCTGAGCGTGATTCCCCTCGATTGTAACTCTATTACACATATTCTTTTGTTCCTGTAGCCTTTCGTTGAGGCACCTGCCCGTCTGCCGAATGTATAATGAGCCGCAGGACAGAGGAATTCTATAAACTACTTTTTCCTTGCACTCAACAAATCACTTGTCACGTTTGACGTGACATGTTGCATCTCGGGCGTCTTCATCAGTGCTCTACATGTGAATTTTAGACACAAACGTACCGCTTTTTTTGGGCGCCGCGAATATCATCGGCGCATCGCAGCGGGAAGCCATTATTTTTAATCTGTGCGTTATTGTGTGCAAGAACGGCAACACAACCACCGGATTCCTGTTTCTTTTCTAACACGAAAATGTTTTATGCTGGGGTCCATCGAGACTTTCATGACGCATTTCCGTCACGGAAATACGTCGGGAAAATGAACGCCCATCAAATGGCAATAAAAAACTGTAAAGAAGTTTTGATGGCTGGAGTCGAACCCATGACCTCTCGGTCCGCGACGATGGCTGGCGGGAGTTTATCCCGCTGAGCCACCGCCAAACAAACAACGGAGGCTACATGAACGCGCCTTTTATCTTTCACACTTTCCTCTCGCAGTGCTCTTGGATGGATGCTGTGAGCGTCCCCTATATAACGGGTTGGTGAGATGTGTGCCACCAGGTTTGAAAAAAGAAACGCGCCGTTGCTACGACCGTCCCCATTCGGCGCGTTTACACTGGAAATGTAATTTCTTCGACGCTTTCACACACCGCGGGGTGGCTTTAGCCCAAGCCTCGCTCCTAGCATCCATCCATATCGAAAAATAGCTCTCCGACGCTCGCCTGGCTGTCGCAACGCGTTCCCCATTCGCCCTGTGCGAATTAACGGCCTAGCTATAAGAGACGATGCGCGTAGCGTTTCTCTTCGCGTTTCACGACATTTTGAAGGAGTGCATATCGAGTTTCAGTGTTTATTATGTGCCCGTTGATGCGATATTTGCGCGGGATTCACCATATGCGGTGTCCACATATGTGTTAAGAACTTCAGCTGCAGCAAGGGTTAAATCATGATCATGGGCGTTAGTAGTAGGTACGGAGATGTGCCACTAGGTGTCAACGTGAGTGCGTCCACATCAAGCGGTGCTATGTCTCCCAAACAACAGTAGACATTGTACAAGCTCTCATATACCAATGCACTATAAACAATCAACTGCTATTGTGACGACACGTTTCACTTTCGTGTTATACCGATTCCTATGACAGAGGGATCAGCCATCTTTTTCTTTAGCTTTACCGGGATTGTTTATCTCCTTCAGGCAGAAATCCGTCACCGCCACTAAGGCCACATTCGAAAAACCACTCTTTCGCAAGCGCTCTATTTGCATATTCGGGATTTGGCTCATTCTGTTCTGGCACGATATCTTAGTGGCCTGCAACATGCAATATTTTAATCCTTTTGCGAATCAGCGAAGGGGCCACTACGCGTCCATAAGGGAACACGTGAACTTACGCAGCTGTTCAGTGTGTTGATGCTTTTGCTGATGATGATGCTTATATATGTCTCAGCGCTTTGTAACGGGTGGGCCTTTAAAACACCCACTCATCGCGCAATTCACATGTTTTGACGCCTGGCGCGATTCTACGCTTTTGCCACGCAATATTGCATGCGTTAAGGAGACTGCTTCCACTACATGACATTCATATAGCGTTTTTCCTTTCGACGCTGTAGAACACGTGGTAGAACACGTGCTTCCCACGCTGACGGCTTGGGTTTAATTCTCACTCGAACCCGAATATTTTAATTATTTATTTTATTTGCATCTTTCTCGATTATTCATGTAGTGTTCTTTTTTTGTCGAAGACGTTTCAAAAAATAGCGTGGCTCTGTTTTAGAACACCTATCTGAAGTGTTTAGCGCAGAATTATGAAGACGGGACAAGAAGGGAGAACACGTACACATGCGCTTTCAACAAATGATTTATTAAAGACGATAGTCTTTCTTGGGGAACTTAAACGCAGAAATTTTGGTCTGTCTTTCTGTTTAGAAAAAGTTTATTTCATCACAGAACGCTACTAACAGTTCGGTACAGTGTCGTAATCAAAGACAGTGTCTAAGCACTATATACATGAAACATTTTTACACAGAAGTCCAAGTCCACAGGACGTCTTCAACACATGCTCTGTGGGCTAACATACACTTACAACAATCTTATTTTCACATGATATACATGACTTCGTGAACATACAAGCACATATGTACAGCAGATGTTATGGTGTTGGCAATGTACAGATTGAATAATGGTAGCATGAAATGTATATATACAAGAACCCACGCGAATACAAGAACATGTACACACAGAAATAATAAATACATACATATTATATACATTCATCAAGCTCTGTCTGATGACCTGGCTACAAGAACCAGGCTAGATGGAAATCCAGCCGCACACGCCCATGAACCACCGACAGGAAACGGCATGACCATTGCCGTAGGAATTCCTCTTCCCCAAGGAAGAACAATTCCTCCGACAAAAAGGACATAAGTTCGGAGTACAACCGTTCCAGAATCGGAAACAGAGTTCGGCGACGGTGACCCGCTGCAACAGCCTCACACCTGTTACGCCACAAACAAAAAGCCCCCGCAGCAATTAGAAGGCGTGCAAAGCGACTACGCGAGCAGCGGCCAGATGTGACGAAACGATTAACTCCTAGGCCACGGAAACCAGTGTTAACGGCTCGCCAAAATACCCTTGCAATTACACACTGCTGCAGCACATGCTGGTTGGACTCTTGTAGTGGACAGTTAGGACAAATGGAAGATGGGACCATGCCCCACCTCTCCAGCCTGTTTCGTGTTGGGAGTACTCTCCATCCCAGACGCCACATGAAGTCACGGAGATGACCAGGTAGAAAGGATGCCGTTATCGCGCTCCACGAGACACGACTCGAACGTGGTAGACGGGCTGGAGGAACCAGAGGGTCTTTCTGTCTGTCTTTCTGTTTGTCGGCACGTCCCTCGATTCAGCCACTCGGCCAAAGTTGAACCACTTGCCCAAGGGCCAGCCGTCTTGAACTGGTACGGCTGTTCATACTTGTGAACGCTGTCGATCAAAAAGTAAATATCATGCATATCTGAGGTGCAACATCACTAGGTAAGTATTAGGTGGCGTGTTCCTTTAATAGAAAATGCATACATACGTAATTTTAAGGACCCTAGTTTCTTAAGCTGCGCTGAAAATGCATAAGAATGGAAGCTTGAGCGAGTTGGTATGCGTTCATCTTTGTTGAAACAGCGCTCACTAGACGACGACGAAGTAAAAGAAGGCACAGGACAGGCGCTGCCTGTCCTGTGCCTTCTTTACTTCGTCGTCGTCTAGTGAGCGCTGTTTCAACAAAGCTGAAAATGCGACTGCGCTGAAATTTGCCTTCCTCCGTGCCCTTCGCACGAGCTCATGGTTGTGTTTCGGTTTCGGTTCTGTATTGCACTGTACGAATGCCATGGGTTGGTGTTGAAAAACTTTAGTTTTGAGAAGGCCAAGAAGGTGAAAAAAATATTTAAAAAATGAAAAAGCAGCGTTGTGGGCGGCCTTCAGGCTGCCGGTTGTGGGCGCCGCTCTGGCGTTCCTGTTTTACCCGGGCGACGTGTAAATAAAAGAGTGTGTGGAGAGTACTCCTTGAGTGCGGACGTTTCTCTGCTTCAGCGCTTCGCGCCAAACCGCGTTTTCGGGCTGGCTGGCGTCCCCGCCGGTCGCGTTGGTCACCGCCGGTCTTCGCCTGCTGCTGCGCCGGGACTACCAGCACGCAACACAGCACTCATGTTTCCCGACGTATTGCCAGATGGCGTCCATATCTCACACAGCGCCTCTTCTATCGTCTTTACACGACATTTGCGGCGAAGCACGCAGATACGCGGCCAATTTTTTTATTTGAATCCGGATCACACATCTTTATACACTTGAGAAAAATCACGCATGCGCAGGTACAGTACCGTCGAGGAACACCAGTTCCTTGTTAGTCAGCGATAGCGACGGGGTGCTAACACAATCTTCGCCAGGCCTATGAATAGTTGCTGATTCGATTATTAAACGAGTAGTTTCGTCAAGGTGCCTACGGACAATGAAACATTTATCAAAAAGCGGAACGCAACCACACGCGCTGCAGTGTGTGGCTAAACACTTCAGATATGTCGTACCAACAAGGCCAAAAGTCAGCCCTTGTTAGAATACCTGCTTGTATCAGACGGCCTCGGTTCGATTCTCACTTGAACCCGACGTTTTTTATAATTTATTTTATTTGCGTCTTTCTCTATTTTGCGGTCACGGACAAGATGATCATTTTTCGCTCACAACCAGCGACGCCGTCACCGACGCCGACACCGACACCGGAATTTCTGCAAAACGAACTCTTTAACGCTGTCGCCTTAAATCCCTGATACCATGAGAATGAATTGCTTTACTCGTATCCCACGAAGTAAAATGCACTGCATTCAAACATTTCACGTGCAACAGCAGCGCCAGAAGACAGCCTAGGGAGCAGAAGCAAGATCGGAGGGGCGGAATAAACACCCGCTGTGTTAGCTGGAATACCTCATCGCGAAGCAATAGCGTCCGTAGTCTCGAAACGTTCATATGCGCAAGCTATGCGTATGACTAACTTATGCTTCTCATAGAACATTCCCAAGCTTAATTTCGACGAAGCTTGGTGCGTGACACCCCCGCATTAGCGACAAAGCATATATGCGTGGTTGTGTTCAACGGGTCGTATCTTTTTGCCCCCCCCCCCCCCCCCCAATTACCCATGTCGGCGACTTCGGACTACTAAATGTTAGTACTGCCACCTGAATTTTGTGAAGTGCTTATTGATAGTATCGCATGACTGAATTTGTGACAATGAGGGACACAGTAGTCGAAGGCACCGAATAGGTGTGCTATAGAGGTTGTATGAACAGGAAAAACTCAGAGGGACCCTTACGCGATCGCCTAAGACGACTAGAAGGCGATAGCCATTTTAACGCGATAGCGTTAGGGAGCTCGTTTCGCAGAAATACCGGCGTCGGTATCAGCGTCGCTACGTAGCTGGTGAGCGAAAAATCGTCCGTGACCGAAACATCGAGAAAGGTGTAAATAAAATGAACAATAAAATTTTTCGGTCCCATTGAGGATCGAACCAGGGCCGTTTTCGTGGCTAACAGGTGTTCTACCACAAAGCCACGATGTTACTTGCGACTGCTTCGGGTAAAACACGACAAACACTGTAAGGAGTGGAAGGAATCTCCTTAACGCATTTTGTTCGGCAGGTGTCACGAAGAAAATGACCCCATTCGGCTATTTGTAGGCGCATTGGCGAGGCCGTCAGACTACGTTTTTTGCGCGACGCCATGCTTCGAAAAAAGTCGAGATAGTGCAGCCATCGCCGCTAGAAACATAGACGAACTTTCAAACAGCTCTAAAATTGGACAACTATGTCCATCTAGCGGAAAACATATCAAGCCAACGCCTTATTTCTAGAGGAGGCGTTTATCAAGCAAACAGCAAACATTAGGTAATGTGCTGCCATCTGCGAGGTATTGTGAGAAATATGTCTCGACTCTAGTACAAGGAAGTGCTTTAGATCGAAAACCTGTACCATTACTATAGATACATAGCGCGCGCGCGCGCGTGTGTGTGTCTGTGTCTGTGTGCGTGTGTGTGCAACAACACACATTAATCAGTATGCACTTAGTGGTTGAAGTGCGCACTAGGGGCCGGATTTCGCTATCGCGTTCAACTCTTAAAGGCGAAGCTTAAGGGTCCCCCAATTTTTCTTGTTCTTTTTCTTCTCAGTCGACATGCTGATCCTCCTCTCCCCAGCCACATTAAAAAGCTCTCCGAACTCAAAGGGAGGCTGAAGCACTTAAAAAAAATGACTTTGGAGTGTGTAATCATAGTTTGATCCCAGCTCAATTCGAAAACCATTGTGAGAATACACAGAAGTGAACGCAAATAGCATTTCTTGGCAAAAAACCACGGCTGCAGTCGCAGGGCTTCTTGAGATGCTGAGTGAACGCGGCGACGTCATCTTCGGCGTGCCGCGTCATCGGCAACATCAGCACAGTTAAAGAAAGCATGGCCTTGCGATCAGTTCCACTAACGCGCGCAGCCGGAACAAGTCACGGAGGCCACGGTTGAAGATACGACAGTGCTGCGCGGCTCCGCCAAAGATACAGACGATGACTTAGATCCGGTTAGTTCGTTTCTACGCCCACACTTTCGGCGCGTTCGCGTGGGCGGAGCAAGATGAACTTTTCTTTTGCGTATTTTAAAGCTCCTGCTGCCACAACAGCGGAAAAAATTACTCCATCGTCGACAATAATGTTGGTCCTTGTTAACAACAATATTTTACCGAATTTTAAAACCTCTACAGCTTCCCTTAAAGGTGGTTTTGCACATGCCTGCAGAATCGAAGGCATTGCAAGCTTTCTGCTCCTCAAAAGATTTTGCAGAGCCTCCGTGAAGGCGGGCCGCCTTCACCAAGCAACGATGTCCTTCGATGTCGCCACTACGATGTCTCAAAATCTGGCGATCTGTGACGTCGTGATGACGTCACAGAATGACGTCATTAATAACATCATGTTACACTGAGGTCATGTGACTTTTGGTACGCCGACTGCACGTACGCGCACGTACACACGTACACGCATATTGTCACGTGGTCATGACGTCGACGAAGGCAGCAGTCAGCACGTCCGAGATGAAACTCTTTATTAGGCCGAACTTGTGGCCGGGAAAATGAAACTATAGCTACAGCAATAAACTGATAGCGGCGAACAGAGCGTCGACCGTCGATCAACTGACAAGTGGTCAAGCGCGTCGGCTTTTATACAGGCGTTATCGAACTTTCCAGCGATATCGCTGGCGGCGGCGTTATCTCTAGACAAAGCTGGAACATTCGCGTGCGGCGCGCAATCTTAACAAACGATCTACTGCAATCGGGAAGCTTCTCGAACACTGCTTCGCGGACAGCGTCGAGCGTTGATAACTGTCCTTGCTGGTCAAACCCGAATACATAAAAATAAAACAAGAAGTGGGCGTGGCATTGCCCCCCTCTGTAAAAGCATCGTCCCGATGCTTGTTAAAGAACAAGAAGAGAAAAAAAAACAAGTGCATACATAAATAAATTGCAATAACAAAGGAAAAAGAGTCCCCAGGTTTGCTAACGCGCAAAAAACGGCTTAAAGCGCACGACATGGACGACTTCAGGTCGTGCGCGGCGTCGCTGGGAATTTGTAATGCCGTCCGGGATGACCTCGTAGTCAACAGCGCCGAGGACGTCGAAGAACCTTGTATGGCTCGAAGTATCGCCGAAGGAGTTTTTGCTAAGCCCACGTCGGCGTATCGGCGTCCAAACCCAAACACGGTCGCCGGGCTGGTATTCCACGAACCGTCGTCGAAGATTGTAGCGACGGCTGTCGGTGTACTGCTGGGTCTTGATGCGCAGGCGGGCGAGCTGTCGAGCTTCTTCGGCACGTTGTAAGTAAGCGGCGGCGTCGAGGTTTTCTTCGTCGGTGACGTTCGTTAGCATGGCGTCGAGCGTCGTCGCCGGGCTTCTTCCGTAGACCAACATGTACGGCGTCATCTGCGTCGTTTCTTGGACGGCGGTGTTGTAAGCGAAGGTCACTTACGGGAGGACGGCGTCCCACGTCTTGTGCTCAACGTCGACGTACTTGGCAGCATGTCGGCGATGGTCTTATTTAGACGCTCGGTGAGGCCATCGGTCTGTGGGTGGTAGGCGGTGGTGCGGCGGTGGCTCGTCTCGCTGTATTTGAACATCGCCTGAGTTAGGTCCGCAGTAAATGCGGTAAATCTGTGTCTGTGATGAGGACCTCTGGGGCGCCATGACGCAAGACGATGTTCTCCACGAAGAACTTGGCTACCTCGGCGGCACTGCCTTTGGGCAAGGCCTTTGTCTCGGCGTAGCGGGTGAGGTAGTCAGTTGCTACGACGATCCACTTGTTGCCGGAGGTCGACGTCGGGAACGGCCCCAGTAGGTCCATCCCGATTTGCTGGAGCGGCCGGTGAGGTGGTTCAATTGGCTGCTGAAGTCCCGCTGGCCTAGTCGGTGGTGTCTTCCGTCGCTAGCAATCTCGGCAAGTCTTAACGTAGTGGGCGACGTCGGCAGGAAGGCGTGGCCAGTAGTATTTTTCCTGTATCCTCGCGAGCGTGCGGGAAAAGCCGAGGTGGCCAGCCGTCGGGTCGTCGTGCAGGGCCTGCAGAACTTCTGGTCGCACTGCCGAAGGTTAAAACGATAAGGTGGTTGGCCCGGGCCGGAGAGAAGTTCTTCTTTACGAGGACGTCGTTTTTACAAGAGAAATGACGCCAATCCCCCGCATGAATACTTTCGGAACAACGGCGGTCCTACACTTGAGGTATTCCACAAGGCCCCTGAGTTCCGGGTCGGCTTGCTGTCGTTCAGCGAAGTCGTCAGCACTTATGGTTCCCAAGAAGCAGTCCATCATCGATGTCGTCCTGCGGCGGTGCGTCGACGGGGGCACGAGCAAGCAGTGGGCGTCGGAGTGTTTTCTTCCGGACTTGTAAACGACGGTAATGTCGAATTCTTGAAGTCTTAGGCTCCACCGTGCGAGGCGACCTGAAGGGTCCTTCAAGTTGGCTAGCCAACACAAGGCGTGGTGGTCGCTCACAACTGTGAAGGGCCGGCCGTAGATGAGGGCGAAACTTCGATGTAGCCCAGATGATGGCAGGCACTCCTTTTCTGTTGTGGAATAGTTGATTTCTGCCTTTGATAGCGACCGGCTAGCATAACTGATGACCCTTTTCAATCCGTCGGTCTTCTGCACAAGGACAGCGCCGAGTCCTACGCTGCTTGCGTCGGTGTGATTTCCGTATCGGCGTGCTCGTCGAAATGCGCGAGTATCGGAGGCGTCTGCAGGCGTCGTTTCAATTCTTGAAATGCTGCTGAACTTGCGACGTTTCCCACTTGAATTCGACGTCGGCCTTCGTGAGTTGCGTCAGTGGCTCAGCGATCCGTGAAAATTCCTTGACGAAACGTCTGTAATAGGCGCACAAGCCGAGAAAACGGCGTACGGCCTTCTTGTGGGTGGGTGGCGGGAAGTCAGCGATGGCAGCTGTTTTCCGCGGGTCCGGGCGAACACCATTCTTGCTGATCACGTGACCCAAAAACAAGAGCTCCTCGTACGCGAAGCGGCACTTTTCAGGCTCCAAGGTGAGTCCGGAGGTCTTGATTGCTTGAAGTGCAGCTTCAAGGCACCGAAGGTGTTCGTCGAAGTTTGGGGAAAACAGAACGACGTCGTCCATGTACACAAGGTACCTCTGCCATTTCAATCCGGCCAGTACTGTATCCATAACCGTTGAAAAGTCGCAGGTGCCGAGCAAAGACCAAAAGGCATGACCTTGAACTCAAACAGGCCGTCTGGTGTTATAAAGCCAGTCTTTTCTCGGTCTCTCTCGTCGACTTCTATTTGCCAGTAACCGGTCTTGAGGTCCATCGACGAAAAGTACTTTTCGTTGTGTAATCGATCCAGGGTGTCGTCTATCCGGGGAAGGGGATACACGTCCTTCTTCGTGACTTTGTTCAGGGACGATAATCGACGCAAAAGCGGAGAGTCTCATCCTCCTTCTTCGCTAGCACCACGGGGGATGCCCACGGACTCTTCGACGGCTGGATGATGTCGTCGCGTAGCATTTCGTCGACCTGTTTCTTCACGGCCTCCCGTTCCCGCGTCGAAACCCGGTAGGGACTCTGACGGAGTGGTCGAGCATTTTCGTCTGTTATAATGCGGTGCTTAGCAAGGGGCGTTTGTCGGACCCGGGATGACGACGAGAAACAGTCCTTGTTTTTCTGCAGAAGGCATCGCAGCTGTTGCTGTTGGCGAGCGGGAAGACTTGGGTTTACGTCGAAGGGTGGCTCAGGTATTGGGGTAGTCGTCGTAGCTTCGTCAGAATCTGAAAAGGCAAACGCATCACTGACGGCCAAGATTTCTTCGATGTACGCAATTGTCGTACCCCTGCTTAGGTACCTGTATTCTTGGCTGAAGTTCGTTAGCATCACGCTTCCTTTTCCTTCATGCAACCGAGCAATGCCCCTTGCGACGCAAATGTCACGGTCCAGTAGCAAACGCTGATCGCTCTCGATGATACCTTCGATATCTTCAGCTTTTTTCGGTCTTGACGGGAATTATGACGCTGGAGCGAGGCGGGATGCTAACTTGATCCTCGAGCACGTTCAGGGCATGGTGACATGGATTCGTATCCGGCGGTGTCGTTTTGGCCGACGATAGGGTTATCGACTTGGTTCTTAAGTCGATGACGGCGCCGTGATGGTTTAAGAAATCTATGCCAAGTATGACGTCCCTGGAGCAGTGTTGCAAGATTACGAAACTAGCAGGATACGTGCGACTTTTGATTGTTACTCTTGCTGTGCAGACTCCAGACGGCGTTACTAGATGGCCTCCAGCGGTACGGATTGCGGGGCCTTCCCAAGCAGTCTTAACTTTCTTCAACTTCGTGGCGAAAGGCCCACTGATGACGCAATAGTCGGCTCCAGTGTCGACGAGAGCGGTGACGGTTGTGGCCGTCAATGAGAATGCCGAGGTCGCTAGTTCGTCGTCTTGCGTTGCGGTTGGGTCGCAGCGTCGAGTCACGGCTGCGTCGGTTTGTTCCGCTGCTTCGACGTTGCGTCGTCAGGTCTTCCTCGGGCCGTGAAGTTTCGACGTCAGGGCTTCGTTCGGCTTGCGGCGTGTTCTTTTAGATTCTGTTGCGGCGTTGTCGTCGGCGGCGGAGGATCTTCGGTAGTTCGTCGTACAGAAACCGCACCTCCATCGGTTGCTGCCCTTAGTTTTCCGGATACGGGCTAGGCGACCGGCCCCGGTTTGGGCCAGTGTACTGCCGGCGGTGCGGTGACATGTAGCGGCCGGGCGACGGCGAGCGGGAAGGTCGCCGTTCTTGCCACTGTGTGTTCCGGTGAGCAGGGGCGTAGGCAGAAATTTTTTTCGGGGGGGGGGGGGGGCACCTCCTTGATCTGTAGTGGGGACGAGCAGGCAGATGTGGTCGAGTGTCATTTTCTGCTCTGTATGCTATGGCAAAAAAAATTTCGGGGGGGGGGTGGGGGGCACGGGCCCGGGTGCCCTAACGTGGCTACGCCCCTGCCGGTGAGGTAGTAGTCGTCGATGTCGCGAGGCCGTTCGCCTGGCTGCGGGCGCGGCGCGTTAACGGCGAATCCGCGTAGCCCCATCTGTCGGTACTGGCATCGGCGGTACGTGTGGCCGGCCTCCCCGCAGTGGTAGCAGAGCGGGCGGTTATCAGGGGCGCGCCAAACGTCGGTCTTCCTCGGCGTGTATCGCTGGCCGGCTGGCGGGCGGTATGACGTCGGTGGTGGCGGCGGTGGTGCCTCGCGGCGGAACAGCTGGGGCGGCGCGGCGTCTTGGCGTGGTCGAGGAGGGGGGCGTTGCGTCGGGCTGCAGCAGCATAGCTCATTGCTTGCAGCTGCGGCTGCGCTGACTCAGGGACGCCCAGGGACTGCTGGATTTCCTGTCGGTCGACGTGTCTGCGATCGAGGCATCTTGAGCCTGGCACGACGGGAACATTCGACGAAGTTTTCGCGCACTACGGCCCTTATGGTCTCGCGCAGATCGTCGGAGCCGACAGCTTGAACCGCTGTGCTATCTTGGGTCAAGCGGCGGTTGTATAGCCGGATGCGCATTTCCAACGTGCTCTCGATTGTTGTGGTATCGGATACAAATTCCTGGACTGTCTTGGGTGGGTTCCGCATGAACCCAGCGAAGAGCTCTTGCCTTACTCCTCGCATGAGGAAACGGACCTTCTTCTCCTCGATCATGTTAGGGTCGGTGTGGCGGAAGAGTCTGGCCATTTCTTCCGCGAAGATTGTCACTTTTTCATTCGGGAGCTGGACCCGTGTCTCCAGTAAAGCGGCGGCCCTTTCTTTTCGCACGACGCTTGTGAACGCTGCGAGGAAGCTGGTCCGGAAGGTGTCCCACGTTGTCAGTGTAGACACCCTGTTCTCGAACCACGTCCTGGCGCTGTCTTCCAAAGCGAAGTACACGTAGCGTAACTTGTCGCTGAGGTCCCAGTTGTTGAAGGCCGCAGTCCTCTCGCACGACTCGAGCCACATTTCTGGGTCCTCACATGATGATCCCCGAAAGATCGGCGGCTCCCTTGACTGCTGCATCACGATCGCGGGCGGTGGCGCAGTGTCTGTCATCGTTGCCGCAGTCGTGGTCCTGGCCTTTCTGTTCCGAGTGTTGTCGGGTAGAGGCCCGTACTCCGGTGCTAGTCCTTGTTGCCTACGGCTAGCTCGCTGGTCGTGGTTGGCGTCGATGTCTCCTCCGCGCTGGGGGCTGGGTTCACGGCTTGACGGGGGCGTCCGGATCATGAACGAACAGCACCTCCACCAGATGTCACGTAGTCGTGACGTCGACGAAGGCAGCAGTCAGCACGTCCGAGATGAAACTCTTTATTAGGCCGAAATTGTGGCCGGGAAAATGAAACTACAGCTACAGCAATAAACTGATAGCGGCGAACAGAGCGTCGACCGTCGATCAACTGACAAGTGGTCAAGCACGTCGGCTTTTATACAGGCGCTATCGAACTTTCCAGCGATATCGCTGGTGGCGGCGTTATCTCTAGACAAAGCTGGAACATTCGCCTGCGGCGCGCAATCTTGACAAAACGATCTACTGCGATCGGGAAACTTCTCTAACACTGCTTCGCGGACAGCGTCGAGCGTTGATAACCGTCCTTGCTGGTCAAACCCGAATAAATCAAAATAAAACAAGAAGTGGGCGTGGCAATAATCACGTGAGTATCACGTGACCCCATACCCTTAATTACTTTTTTGCATTCTTCGACGCCGACACCGGTCTCGCGAAGTATGATGACGTCACAGAATGACGTCATTAATGACGTCATGTTACACTGAGGTTATGTGACTTTTGGTACGCCGACTGCACGTACATGCACGTACACAGGCACACGCATATTCACATGAGTATCACGTGACTCTAGACCCTTAATTACTTTTTTGCATCCTTCGACGCCGACGCCGGTCTCGCGAAGTATCGTCACATGCCGCCAAATCTCGAAGACGCCGGCAGTCAAGTTTCGCGTTTGATGAGACATCTAAAGCTTTCGCCTTAGTAGGGCCTCATACCAGGTTTCGATGGGCGGTGTATTCGTCAGTGCATCACAAGCGCGGCATGAAAGTCATGCCGTACATGATATGCATGTCCGAATTTGCATGTTAGGACCTGTCGTTTATGTTCTTTATACAGTCATGTCATGCCATATCAATATTGGTATATATCCAATGAATGAAACGGCCGCGAGCGCACCATGAGCGTGGCATGTAAATCATGCCGTACATGGCATACATGTCATGATTTTAATGCTATTACTTCTAATTTATGTTCGGCATACAGTCACGTCGCACATACAAGTTTTGGTATCTAAACTAGCGAAACGGCTGCGAGCGCACCATGAGCGTGGAATGTTAGTCATGCCGACGTACATGACATGCATTTTATGATTTTGATATTACCCCCTGTCATTTATGTTCATCATACAGAAATGTCACGTCATACGAATTTTGGCACATATCCATTTAATGACAAGGCCGCGAGCGCCCCAACGCCGTGTCTTGTAAATCATGCTGTACATGACATGCATGTCATGACTTGCGCGTTACGACCAGTCAAATATTTTCGTCATACATCTCTTGTCACGCCTTACTAATTTCGGTATACGCAACGGCAGCGAGAGGACAAGACGTGGCATGTAAATCATACCGTTCATGATATGCATGTCATGATTTTGATCTTATGACCTGTCATTTATATTCGTCATGCATTCACGTGATGCCACACCAATTTTGGTGTACATCCCGTTAACGAAACGGTCAAGAGAGCACAAAGTCGTAGGCGGCTTGATAGATAGATAGATAGATAGATAGATAGATAGAGAGATAGATAGATAGATAGATAGATAGATAGATAGATAGATAGATAGATAGTAGATAGATAGATAGATAGATAGATAGATAGATAGATAGATAGATAGATGATAGATAGATAGATATAGATAGATAGATAGATAGATAGATAGATGATAGATAGATAGTAGATAGATAGATAGATAGATAGATAGATAGATAGATAGATAAGGTAAGTGACCATGATTACTAAATTATATAGATGTCACTGCTATTATTAAAAAGCTACATTGCCATTTCGGATACTTTTCGTTTGACACCACTGAACACTAGGTTGCATATAATTAATTGATTGTAATTAATCTTGGTTACTAATCAACAATAAAAATGAACGTAGAAATCCATTATATGAAATTGTGATCTATCGTCTTATCGTGACTATATACCTTGAAATACCATCTATACTATAGATGTGCTTCTACACTAAGAGCTTGCGCCCATAAATTTCAAATAAATTGTTAGATTCTTTACTATTATTTTTTACTATTACCAATTTCCTATACGTCAGCGTGATAATGTGCATCACATCTGCAGACTTGTCTGAGTTTTAACGTGATCAACATGCACTTTCTCATCAATTTAGCCACAGGCATTTTTTACCCCTGTAGGGCTGCTTTCCCGCAGTAGGTTTTAGGAAACCTCTTCGGGAAAAAAACCCAGCCAGCGTAATCATACCAATTGCAAGCACATGGAAAGGTTGTCGTACTGTACTTGTCACTACAGTGCAATTAGCGAATAAATGATCGTTGTGCTACAATTAACTTTTGAAAATCATCCCATGCATTTTCAATGGATCCACGAAAGTGTCTTGGGAAAAAAATCCAGCCGGCGAATTCAAACTAATTGCTATGTACAGCACAAGAACGCTGTCAGCGTTAAGTGCCTTAAGTACAATTTGCGAATATTAAGGCATCCTTTAGTAATCAATTTTTAAAGAACGCTCCCCATAGCGTCACGCCGAGCGCTTCCCTTTAGGGTCGACTTTGCCGCAGTACTCGATGGCCCAGATTGCTAGACATGACAGGTGAAGCCCTCTTACTGACAATCTTTCTTCACTGTAAACGCAGCAGCTCTAACCCTTTGAGACGCTATGTACACAATTGTGCACACCACTTGTTCTTGCTATTTGCATCGACTAGGGTTTAAGAATTAGCGAGATACATTGAGCTTTGGATTGAGCTTCATTTAACCCTTTCAGACGCCCCCGTATGAAGAACTGTCTGTGAATGCGTCCAGATTGACACAACATCATTTCAAGGCACTCGATAGTCTATCGCAACAAAAATAATGTCATGATACGTTGATTTGTGTGTGTTATGGTAATTAATCCGAATTAAATTGTTATTACGTATCTATTTATCCTGAAGCCATTCACGGTTTGTTTTTGCGCAATAGAATCAAATCTCAGGCTAGAAATACGGTGCAAATTCGTTTTAGGTTATGTTAAACTTGAGCAAAGAAAATACTTTTGTCGTGGCTCACGGAAACAGCCACGTCGAACAACGCGTCGAACATGGTAGTGCCTTCAGCAAAGTGATTATATGCCACAGTACACTGCAAAATTAAGCTAAGTGAAGACAAATTTATTTCGCAGGTGGTTCATTCATCCAAAAGTCAATGTATCTTGCTCTTTCTTTGCTACTAGTCGACACAAATAGCAAAACAAGTGGTGTGCGCAATTCTGTACAAACGTATCAAGGGTTAATTTCATTTTGCCGTGTAGCTGTTGCATATGATCATCTTGCTGAAAGCACTACCATGCTGGACGAGTCGTTCGATGTGCCACTTCCCGCGAGCCATGTCGAAAGTATATTTTTCTTTGCTAAAAATGGACATAACTGAAAACGAATTTGCACCACATTTTAGCCTGAGAGTTGTTATATGTATGCGAAAACAGAGCATGACGACTTCAGAGTAAAGCGATATTTAATTAACAATTTAATTATAACTCATTACTATAACACACATAAATTGACGTACTACGACATTATTTTTGTTGCAACAAAATATCGAGTACCTTGAAATACGTTGTATCGATTAGACGTAGTTACGGACAGTTTTCATAAATGGCGCCTGAAAGGGCTATCGTGAAGCCATCTTACTGACAATCTTGCTTCACTGCAGAGACAGCACATTTCCGGCGAAGCCATTTTACCGACAATCTTGCTTCACTACAAACACAATCTTTGTGGTGAAGCCGTCTTACTGACACTCTTGCTTCACTGCAAAAACAGTACCACTACGGTGAAGCCATCTTTCTGACAATCTTGCTTCACTGCAAATACAGTATCCTCTATGGTGAAGCCATCTTTACGTCTTCAGTGCAACTACATGCAGGAGGTGAAGCAGTTGGTGTGGTTAATTATGCGGCACGCCGCACCACCAAAGCAAGGTTAGTGCAACGGTGGCGCGCGACGCAGCGGTAGGAGTTCACGTGGTGGAAAAATGAGGACGTATGCACCGCCTACGAATATTGTACGGTGTGTGTGCGTCTGTGGAGTGTTGTGCCGGTTCTTTGGCTAGGGCACTTAAGATTTGCCCGCCCGATACAAAGAGCTCAGCCGCACATCACCATCATCATGAGTACGATTCACGAACGCCTACGAAAAGCAAGGGTGACGAAAAGAACGGATTATTTCCCTCGTTCCAGCATCTTATTCCTCCTTCAAGTAAGAAGGAACTGTCAGCCTCGCTATCGTCAAATTTTGCAGGTGCAATCCAACACGAACACCACCTTTCCGACGCCTCTGAAAGTTCAAGTACAGCTTTCTCTGCTGCGCCGGCTCTCCACCACTAAGTGCGTATCTCGAGTGACTATTAGCCCTCCTTGTGATTTCGCACTTTTAGCGCGAAGAAGCCCATGTTTTGCTCATTTAACCACTGATACAATTAACGCTATCAACCTCCCAACTCCTCCTTTGAATTCACGGCACAGTGCTTGACCAGCTGCCAGGGGCGTAGCCAGAAGTTTTTTTCGGGAAGGTGGGGCCCCTCCTTGATCTCAAGTGGGGGCCGGGCAGCAGATACGGTCGAGTGTCATTTTGTGCTGTATGTTCCGTGGCAAAAAAAAAAATTTATTCCGGGGGGAGAATAATTGCCAGCTGCCACGGTGACCTGGTGGTTACGATGCTCGGCTGCTGACACAAAAGAAGCGGGTTCGATGCGGCGGGTCGCAGCGGTCGCATTTCAATGGAGCGAAATACGCTAGAGGACCGTGGGCTGTGGGATTTCAGTGCGCGTTA